>NC_059376.1:1320397-1654147 GCF_019703515.2 Myxocyprinus asiaticus
AAAGAGGCATGCTAAGCTTGAGTCGGTGAAAAACCCCTCCTAAAATCTCCAATGTACCCCATCTTCTCGCACATCACTCATACAGTCCCTCTGGAGCTGACAAGGAGCGTTAGCGGGAGAAGAGGGTTGTGGCCTTGGCTTTCAGAATGAAAGCGTTTAGCTGAGAGTGAAGCATGTCACCATGATCACAATCAATCACAGCGCTGTGTCAGCGAGAGCTCAGTCCAGACTATATACAGTGCTCGTACGGATCGGACAAACCGCTCTATGTTCCTTCCTCATGTCTCACACCATGTCTAAACCAGACACGACGTGCGATTAAAGTTATCTTTTCTATGTTAATCAGAGTTTTTGACCAACCAGCTGTGACACATGACGAGCGACAGTGGCTTTCTATTTTTGAAATGGTTTCTATTTCTGCAATGTCGCGCCAGTGCAGCGCAGACAACAAATGGGTCTATAATTATTCTTATTGCAGTATATTAAACCTGGCATCTCACTAGAGGTTCACAGAAACTTGATTTTGGCCAATGGTGTCACACACCAACTAAATGTTGTTCTTGAGGTCTTGCTCTCTTCAGCTCTCCTCACACACACACATACACAATCACACACACACCGGTTCATAATGGCTGTGGGAGACATACCGGCTCAGTCTGATTTTCTCTCCGCTTCCCTGTCACGTGGAGATCGGTGAAAAAACAACAGGAGTACCGCGTGAACATAAAAAATCATAACAGACTGAATAAGGATGTGATTCATAATGTAACTTTGCCCTGTGTATGCATGTGATTGTGTATTTATCCCCTTGGGGCTTGCTGTAGAAAGCGTTATGGAGCTTATATGAGAAATTAGTTGCGTTCAATAAACAAACTGTTCCGTTTGTAATTTGCTCTGTTTTGTAAATTCTATCGTCAATTATCCTCATTTTAGTGTATTAATATCATGGTGTCATGCCTGGTGTGGACAGACATTGCTTGTCACTGGAATCTTATTGTGTTTCATCTGGTTGGGACAAGATGTCAAACCTCAGCAGCCGCAGAGAAGCAAGTGGGAGGAGAGGGGAGTGACTTCGGAAGTGAGCCGCTAGAGCCAAGCTAGTTTCAGTTGCTCACATTGAATGCATCAGTCTCAATGAGCACTGTTAGAAAAAAGACAGAGGGATGTATCGCGTAGGGCGTGGTCGGGCCGTGAGCCAGAGGCGCCAGTTTGAGAGAGAGAAAGATGCACGTGGCTGCGCTGCATGTGTGTCTGTGTTTATGTTTGTTTTATGTTGAGTTTTTCCCCACCTCCTCCTTGCCCGACCTTGAACTGTTAAAGTGGTGCCAACACCCAGGAAGGAGGAGGGATGCACTGTCACGGAGTCCTCACCGCTGCCATCCGCCAAAGGAGCAGCCGCGGCCATCTGCCTGGGGATGGAGGGGTCGTTGCCGGCCGCCAAGAACTTGAGGGGTCGTTGCCTGCCGCAGAGAGCCAGAGGAACTGCTGCTGTCCGCCGAAGAAGGGGAGGAGTGGTTCCATCTGCCCGGGGCCGGAGGACTCGCTGCCGTCTGCCGGGGGAGGAGTGAGCTGGCTTCTGCCAGAGGGCGGAGGAGAGGTTGAGGACCAGGTGACGGCACGTCCGAGAGCTGGCAGGCAAGATCTCTCTCTCTCTCTATGTCTCCACTCGCCCTTTCCCTCTCCCCACGCCTCCCCTCGTCTCTCCCTCAGGTTCATAGGAGGCGGAGTGGACCACCGGCTGACGGAACAGCTGGAAGGGCAGCGTCTCTCCTCCAGAGTTGGGAGGGAGTAAGTCAGTCCAGTGGCGCCCCGGCCTGAATCGGGTGGGGGAGAAGTGTGACGAGGAAGAGGGAGTGGCTGGGCCATGATGGTGTATGTCTGACGCTGAATCAGCTGATCAGTGGGAGAGCGAGATAAAGGGGAGCCAGAGGCACCATTTTGAGAGAGAGAGAGACGCATGTGTGTCTGTGTTTATGTTTGCTTTATATTGAGTTTTATCATTAAACTTTGTTTACTTTTCAGCCGGTTCCCGCCGCCTCCTTGCCCATCTTTTATCTGTTACACGCTCACAGATGGAAAACACTTTCCGTCTTGAAAAAGACGTACTTTTCAGCAAGTGGCTCTTTTAGTTCTCTGTAATATACTGTAGTCTTTTAGGAGTGCAATATAACACACTACAAACCCGGAAGAGTTTTTGAAGAGGTGCTTCTTTTGCTGGAACATAGCAGGGAGAAGAATAGGACTCGTTCTCACTGACCGTGTGCATATCAACAATGAAGTGTTGTTTTAGGGTTCCAGCTGCCCTCAAAAAGAGGAACATTCTGATAGTGTTGCACTCACAATGACGTCAGCATAGTCAGAGCGCCAAGCTTCACAAGCTAATCAAATTGGCGTGATGGTATAGGGTTTCAAATGAACATCCCCTGGGGGGTTGCTCCCAAAGCATCAGCTACTGACGCAGTATTGAAGTTACCTTTGTGATAGGGAAACCCTGGTACTTTTCTGAAGATGTTGGCAAATTATGCTTAATTTTTATTATTTTAACTTGAGATGAAACAAATTCTAAACACTTAAATACATTCATTTGATACTGTGTGTAACATTTTACAGAAATTTAATTTCAATAACACCCTTTTTGAAACGGAAATGGTTTATAGTAATACAAAACATTTATAGTTACTTTTGTTTTTTGCTCAATTTTAAGTGGCTCAATAAAATCTGCTAAAAAATATTGAAATGTCAACGTAAGGACTTTTTTATATGAATGTGCCTTTGAAATAGAAAAGCAATGATTTGTGAGTTGAGCAGATCTTGTCTTTGATATTGCATATATAAATGCTTAAGAATGATATTTATTTCTTGTACTTTTATTTCGGTCTGTTTCAGCCTCAGATTCCAGAGAGATCTGATAGTCTGGGCACTTTAAGTGACTCTGCTGTTGCCCGTAAGTACAGTGTGTGTTTACATGATAATGTAGATTCTAGTTATACAGATAGACTGTAGATTAAAATATATTTCTGGCTAACAATGAATTTAAGTGTCTTTCTGAAATTGACAACTTTCTAATGTAATGCATTTCATTTTTTTAATATCCACCAGCTGTCAAGAGACTCTTGAGCAGAAAAGTCTCTGGAGCCAGTTCTGCTGCACACACATCCAAGAATAACTTCCAGGTTACCCTCTCATCATCACAAATGACATATATGCTTCTCTCAATCAAATGTTCACAGTTTGCTATTGTTTTGTGTGTGTGTTGTGTAGAGCTCCTGCAGTTCTCATGATGGTGGCACAGATCATGTGATGAATGATTGTACAGCAGTTTTGGCAGCAGAGAACACACACAGATCCACATCACACAGCAACAGATACTCCACACCGCCTGACTTTTATCAGGTTTGTCTCAACACACAGAGATATTTGTAATGGCACATTTCCATACTATTCCTACTATTCCTGCAGCATGTAGTATGTATATTGTGCATAATATTTGAGTTTTCTGAACACCCGGAAGACATGCTGCATTTGCCGTATACAGCAGTACACTACACTGAAGACTGTCTCCCACAATGTAATACGCTAGAACTTACCTTTAGTGTGAGGAAAAAACTATTTGTATTAGCTTTTTATTCTTTTTTTTTTATTATTAACAATTTTTATTGATTCCCTTCAACAAATTAAATAAACATAACAGAAAATACGGAATCAAATTATATAAAATTAAACCCTTCCCCCCGAATATTGGATCTTATTACACCACCAAAAAAACATGGGTTGTGTCCCAATCTTCTGATTGGCATTGCCAGCAGGTGGGTGTGTCTTTAAGACCAAGCCTACACAATCTAGAGGGGGCCCAATAGAATTGATGTAAAATCTTAAATTGCATCAGACGGATGTAGCCGTCTTGGCATCTCTAGATGTAGACTTGACGTTTTTTAGAATCCTAGCCCACACTCCCTCCTCCAATACCAAGTTTAAATCTTTCTCCCATAATCTCTTGAGAGAAGTGGAAGCTCCGTCCCCCAGACTCTGAATTAACAGGAAGTAATACACTGATGCCTTATAACCTTTTCCAAAAGCAGTAATCACCTCTCCCAGAGTATCTGCCGCTTTTTAGTATACCTAAAGAATTGAGACTTGGGAATCCCAAAATGTTGAACCATATTTTCAAAGGATCTCAACACTCCACTCTCATATAGTTCACCGAGCATGTTAACCTCCCTCACAATCCACTCTGACCAGCAAATGGGGACTTATTAATACATAATTTTGGGTTCAGCCATATGCTCGAGGCAACATTTAAATAAATGTCTGAATTAAACACTCTGGACACTTTTGTCCATACCAAGTACAAATGCGAGATAACGGGGTGTAACTTAACTTCTCCGGTTAGTTTAATAGAAAGGCTTCGCAATGGCGAAATAGGGGCAAGAATTTCCTGTTCAATACAAAACCAGGGAGGGGCTCTCTCAGGTGGAAGCGACCAATGAGCCAAATGTCTGAGACCGAATGCATAATAATAAAACAAAATCTTGGGTAGGCCTAGCCCACCTTTGTCAATAGGCCTATGTAACTTACTGAAATATTATCTGGGATGTTTACCATTCCAAATGAAGGACTTTGCTATGTTGTCAAATTGCTTGTAATACGAGAGGGGGACATTTATAGGGAGAGACTGTAACAGGTAGTTGAATTTTGGAATACAATTCAATTTAATAACATTAACCTTCCCAGTCATAGATAAATGTAATGAAGCCCACCTGCCCACATCGCTCAAATCTTTTTATTAAAGGGTCAAAATTAACTCTAACTAAATCACACAAATATGCTGGGAATAAAATGGCCAAATACTCAATGCCCTATTTGGGCCACTGGAAGGCGCCTGGCTGAAAAGCCGTTACAGGGCAGTACACTGTCAGAGCCAAAGTTTAGGATTTAGACCAATTCACTCTGTATCCCAAGAACTTAGAAAATATATTAATAATTCTGTGGAGGCAAAGCGTAGATCTAGTAGGGTCGGAGACAAATAATAAAATATCATCTGAATAAAGCAAAAGCTTATGCGCCGCACCTCCCGTCACCACCCCTGGAAAATCATCCTCCTCTCTTATCGCGGCTGCTAATGGTTCCAGGGCAAGGCAGAACAATAAGTGGGTAAGAGGGCAACCCTGCCGGATGCCCCTATCCAGAGTAAAATAATCTGAAATTAATCCATTCGTTTGAACCACCACTACCAGGTGTCTATAAAGTAACTTAATCCACCCAATAAAAGTATTCCCGAACCCATACATTTCCAAAATCTTAAAACGATAATCCCATTCTACCATATCAAATGACTTTTCGGCGTCAAGTGAGATGGCAGCGACCGTAGTCTGATCGTTCACCACTGACCACATGATATTAATGAAACACCTAATGTTATAAGAAGAGCTATGGCTCTGAATAAACTCCACCTGATCTGTATGTATAAGAGATGTAATAACTTAATCGGTTAGCCGAAATTTTAGACAATATTTTAACGTCTAGCTGGATCAGAAAAATCAGACAGTAACTCTTCCACTCGCTTGGATCTTTGTCCTTTTTAAGAATCAGACTGATCCGGGCTTGCGTCATGGTTGGCGGAAGATTTCCATTCTTTAATGATTCAGTATAAACTTTTAACAAAAGTGGAGCCAGTTCTGTAGCAAAAGATCTAAACAACTCAGCGGCAAAGCCATCTGGCCCCGGAGCCTTACCTGTAGGCAAGGCCTTAATTACCTCACCAAGCTCCTGCAAGTTTATCTCAGAATCAAGAGAATTCCTTTGCTCAGTCGTCAATTTAGGAAGTTCTAATTGTTTTACAAAGTATCTAATACCCTTATCAGTAGACAAAGACGTGGAACTATAGAGATCAAGATAGAATTCTTTAAAAGCATTATTAATAACGGTGGCTGAGGTAAATATTTCACCACCAGCAGATTTCACTGAGGGAATGGTAGAAAAAGACTCTCTCCCTGCTTTGTCCCCCAACTCAAAGTATTACTGTCTTGCCCTGAATAGCCAAAACTCCACCTTCCGTGACAAAATAGAATTACAGTACTATGCAAAAGTTTTAGGCACTTCATTATTCTTCAAAAATAATGACATAAATAGTTTTCATTTATCACTTAATGTCATACAAAGTCCAATAAACATAAAAAAGCTAAATCAATATATGGTTTGACCACCTTTGCCATTAAAACAGCCCCAATTCTCCTAGTTTATTCTTGGTTATTGGCAGATAGGATGTTCCAAGCTTTTTGGAGAATTCACCACAGTTCTTCTATCTATTTAGGCTGTCTCAACTGCTTCTGTCTCTTTATGTAATCTCAGACTGACACGATGTTCAGTGGGGGGCTTTGTGGGGGCCATGACATCTGTTGCAGGGCTCCCTGTTCTTCTATTCTGATCTTTTCTATTTGCAAAAGTAATGTTTGGGAGTCTAACATTTATATTTCCTATTGACACACTAAAGCTTAAGATACAAATAACCATCTTAAGAAAAATGCTTTTCTGAAACATCTTATGTGCCTAAGAATTTTGCACAGTACTGTATATCTGTATTTCAATCGGGTCAATTCCATGAAGCCATTAAACGACATTCGGCGCTTCAGCTCTGCCTCGGCACTTTTAATATTCCCTTCCAATTCCACGAGTTCTTGTGCTTTGGATTTTTTGGTAAATGAGGCATACTGTATGATCCAACCCCTAAGAACCACCTTAAGTGCCTCCCAAGCCACGCCCACAGAGGATACTGAGGACCAGTTGGTCTCCGTATAGACATTGATTTCAGTCTTTAGCATTTGTTGGAATTCAGGATTTTGCAAAAGGGATACATTAAAGCGGCAACTATATGATTTCCTTCGTATGTGGCAACACCTCTAAACACACCAGGGCGTGATTTGAGACTAAAATGTTTCCAATTGAGCAATCAACAACAGATGAAATGAGGGACTTCGATATTAAAAAAAAAAAAAAAAAAAAACTATTCTAGAATAAATCTGATGGACTGATGAAAAAAAATTATAGTCCCTACCAAATGGGTTCAAAAGTCTCCAAATATCTGTAAGATCAAGATTTTTACACATCTTGTGAAGTGTCAATGTTGCTCTAGGGAGCTTACACACTTTTGCTTCACTATGATCAAGGACTCAGTCAAAAGATTAAAGTCTCCCAATATTATATCATGAGGGGTGCCAGCAACATCCCTTCAAGATCTATAAAAAATCCCTGATCATCAATGTTAGGTGCATAAATATTAGAAAGAATAAGACTATTGCTAAAACAATAATGAGTCTTCCTAAATTATCTTTACTCTTTTTGAGACATTTGAATTGTAGATGTTTATCAGCGTAATGACTCCCCTGCTCTTACTCAAGCCAGTACTATAAAAAAATGCCCACCCCATGACTTTCCAAATTTTTCAGCTTCCTGCGGAGAAAGGTGCGTTTCTTGAAGAAACACTATATCATATTTCTTACGCTTAAGAAGAGAAATAACCTCCCCAACCCATTCACATTCCTCGTGGAGAGAGACAATCCACTCATATGAACATTTGACATATAAGAAAAAAATTGTTTGTGTGTCAAAAACTAGATTATAAAGACCACATTCCAACATTGGTGCGACCATCAAAACCCGAACTTCCTCCAGAACAAAAGAAACAGAAAAAAAAAAAAACATGCACATTAACCCTGCGCACGACAACGGCAACTCGCATCCATCCCTCCAAACTCAAACAGTCCATGCACGCCTACGAGAGCCCCCGCGACAAATTTGCCGTCAGGATACTCAAATCCGGTTTATCTATACACATTTTGTGAGACAGAATTACACAGCAAAAGATAATCTATAAAACAAACTCCAGCCAATAGGTGGAATAAACACAAAGAGCATGTAGATTCATTCACAAAACTGTCCTAAAGGTGTGTTACTCCACAAAACAGACTCCAGCCGATAGGCAGGCCAAGCACAAAGAGCATGCAGATCCATCCACAAAACTGTCCTGAAGGTGTGTTACTCCATAAAATAAGTTCCAGCTTCTTGGCAGAACCAGCACAAAAAAAGCACACAGTTTCTTCAAACAGTCAAGCAAACGTTCAGTGAGCCGGTCCACTCGGCTGCAACATGAGCGCAAGCAAATTACTTAATCACTCCAGTGTCTTTGTAAGAAATATTCCGCAAAACAAACTCCAACCAATAGGAGGAACAAGTACAAAGAGCATGTAGATTCATTCACAAAACTGTCCCGAAGGTGTGCCACTCCACAAAACAAACTCCAACCACCAAGATGAACCAGCACAAAAAAAAAAAGACTTACTCCATTGACTTTATGAAGGACATCGCTTGCTGTGGGCATGTGAATGTTTTACGGCCCTTCTTAGCATCTATTCTCAATTTGGCCAGGAATATCAGTGCAGAAGCGACCTTCCGTTGATGTAAAATTTTCTTGCATTCCTTGAATCGATCATGTTTCTCTCTTGTTGAATTCGCAAAGTCTGGGAAATGCTGTGATTTCTTTCCAAGAAAGCCTTCCTTTACTCCTCGCCTCGCATAACACAATATCTTTATCGGATGATCTCAGAAATTTGGCCAGAATTGATCTGGCCTGCCTCCCTCCGCGGCTCGCCAAGCAGGAACCCTGTGAGCTCGCTCGATTTCCAGCTTATGGCCTGTTATGTTGAGCAGATTCGTAAGGAGCCCATCTTGGAATTTCATCATATCCTGTTCTCCTTCGCCTTCAGGAATTCCAATGAAACGGACGTTATTCCGCCGGCTACGGTTTTCCATGTCCTCCAACTTCTCCCAGACATGCTCCAAATCCACCTTTGTCGCTAGCGGATTAGCAGATAATTCCCTCTCTGATGACTCCAGATAATCGATCCGTTTCTCGACATCCCCCACACTTGGAACCACCTAAGTGAACTTCGCATCCATGGCAGTGATCGATCGATCCTCCAAGTCAGCAATGACCTTCGTCAGCATTGCTGACATGTTCAACATCTCTCGTCGCATTTCCTGCACTTCTCCGACTAAATCGACTCCCAGGCTCGCGGCCTGCGCAAGGGCGTCAACTTGAGCACGTAAGTTTTTTTTTAATGTCTCCAGAGCCCGAGGATTTTGAATTTTTTACATATTGTCCTCCTAGAACAGTTATAGCACAGAGTGTATTGAATCTCACCGGTTTATGTCATTAAAAGTGTTAAACTAGCAAAGTGCGTAGAGCTCGCCGTTCACACGTACGATCCTCGCATGGCGTCACGTGACTCCTGACATCTTTTTCTTGACTCATTAATTGACTAGACTGCCAGATGTTAAAACACTTTTACACAAAAGTGGATTAAATATGGAAATAACCAGAAAATAAAATAATTTCAGAGACTTTAGTACAACTGTTTGTTTGTAATATTCCATTCCCAACATAGCCTATGTGTCTTTCATTACTCATTATTTGATCAGATTTGATCAGACGATGTGAAGACATTTTTACACAAATTAATTTAAAATGCAGAATCGGATGCCAAAAAATGGCTGGTTATAGTTTATTACTGAAATTATAATTGGACACCACTTGCTGCTCAAATATGTAGCATAGTGAGATCATCAACAACGTAGCATATGACTGAAATTTGTATTGTTGCATACTATACAGTAGTTGGTAATTTTCGATATATGCTAGCAGTATGCAGTACTCAAGTATTCTGTTCTGTAAGTAGCTCATCTCTTTATTTTTTATACAAAATTGAAAGGAAATTTCAAAATATAATATTAAGTGGATGTCTCTCTCTGAATTAAATGTGTAGTGTTGTGAGCTCATGGTACAGCAATTTAGCATCGGACTGATTGAAATGTTTATCATTTCATTCTGCGCTCTATTTCACATTATGCAGTATATTCTGTGAAGTATGCAATAAGCAGTATACTAGTTCTCCAATCCAAAGAGTCTCAGGCAATTAAAACTGCAGTCAATAAAGTCTTTTTTATACTTTAATTTCTTTCCCTCCCAAAATTATTTTCGCTATTTAGATAAATACTAATATATATGTATGGTTTTTTTTTTATCTTTATTCAATCGGGAATAATATAATGTGTAATAATAATTATATATAATAATAGTATAATAATATTGCATAATAATATACATGAATATTCATATGTGGTACAATTTAAAAGATTAAAATCTGAAAGTTTCACAGAAATGTATCACTTTTGCATTTTTCACTTGCAATGAACTTGCTTGGGTGAATAATCCAATGTTATGTCTCAGATGTCCAGAACAAAATATGCAGCCCAGCAGAAAACGCATGAAAAACAAATCATTGAAGTTCTCGCCTATCAAAGGTGAAGTTTTATAGTGAGGATCTCAGCTTTCCAACGTCAACTAGCTTAAGCTTGTAGTCCACTCAGAGGCCGAGATCTTTGACGAAACAGTGGGTAAGGAGCGTGTGATCATAAAATAGACTGAATGTCTATGAACGAGCACATGGCGAGTGTTCAGCTGCGTTAGAGCGCCACCTGCATTTCACATCTGTATATTGTGATGGAAGGTGATAGAGGAACATTTCTTTTTCCTGGTACTTGCTGCCGTCTAGTGAAATGAACGAACACTTTTAACAGGGACACAGAGCAAACAGAGCCTGAATCACAGGCTCTCAAAGACAAAAAAAAAAAAGTATGTTCATCATAAGATTGGAAGCATATACCCTCGTTTGATCTGACGTGCATATGGGTTTCATGGTGATTCTTTTGTTTGTAGGACACGTCTGCTTCATTTCCAGAGGCCAGGCCAACGATTGCTTGCATGCAGAGTTCAGTGTCAGCTGACGGGAACGTGGCACAGGGGCTGTGCCTCTCCTCTGATACGGGTGAGGAGGATCAGAGCGCGCTTCCACCCCTCAAACCATCATCAGAGTACAGCGGCAGTGACTTCATGAAGCAGGCGGTGGCTTTCCTACGGCACTCGAGTCATGTGCAGAGCTCTGATTTGCCCAGCTGTCCTCTGGCAAATGGGCACGCCTCATCAGTTGGCACCCACTCTGCTTACATGAGCAGCGATAATGACTCTGAGTTTGAGGATCCAGATATGAAACAAGAGCTGCAGAAACTCAGAGAGAAGTGAGTAAATTGACATGCACATTAATTCAGTCATTTGTGTTTCAATAGCCCTGTGTACACCTGGTATAAACATTCATCATGTTACTGAATGATGATGAAGTGCGAAAAACTGTTGACCACCTGTGATGGATCACCCAAAATGGATGTTAAACAGATGCCCAATAAAAGGAGGCAGATGTGTATTTGAGTCATTGACAAATAAGGTTGTCCAAGAGTAGAAAAGATTTCATACAAAGGTGTACACTACAGTCTTCAAAGACAAAGGACAACTGGCTGTAACAAGGACAGAATGAGATGTGGAAGGCCAGATGTACAACTAAACAAGAGGATAAGTACATCGGAGTCTCTAGTTTGAGAAATAGACGCCTCACGTGTCCTCAGCTGACAGCTTCATTGAATTCTACCCGCTCAACACCAGTTTCATGTACAACAGTAAAGAGAAGACTCAGGGTGCAGGCCTTATGGGAAGAATAGCAAAGAAAAAGCCACTTTTGAAACAGAAAAATAAAAAGAAAAGGTTAGAGTGGGCAAAGAAACACAGACATTAGACAGTAGATAATTGGAAAAGAGTGTTATGGATCTTAACCCCATTGAGCTTTTGTGGGATCAGCTAGACTGTAAGGTGCGTGAGAAGTGCCCGACAAGACATGTTATTATGAACAACAAAATGGATAGGGTCCTTTTTGATTTCATGCCAGCTTTAATCATCATTTTGAAAGATTCTTTTTACAGAAATCATGACTTTTTAAGTCATAAATATCAAGTTTTCTTTGACTTGAAAGGTGCCTTTTCATGAAAATGTCAATTTTGTTTTATAATTTTTTTCTCTGTTTGTATTTATTTATTTTAAACAGTTAATACAGAATTGATACCTGCGTGTTGGTTACACCACATGACTTTGATTTGGTGCTCAAAAGTTGTTTTTTTTAAATATTGATTCGTTTTTAAAACCAAATTGTTTCACTGCATATATATATATATATATATATATATATATATATATATATATATATATATATATATATATATATATATATATATATTTTTTTTTTTTTTTTTTTTTTTTTTTTTTTTTTTATAAAGAAATAAGAATAAAATAGGATTTAAAAAAATATATTCCAAAGCACTTAAACCAACATTTCTTTTTCAATAATTTTTTCTTGTATTATTTGTTTACTGTCTCTGGATGGTTACACCACATGACATTTTTTACTTTAAGCCCCAATAAAAAATCAAACTTTGAACTCAGTAATTGAAAGCATGTTCATCACAGAAAAGGTGTATTCAATAATTGTTTTTTTGAGTATTTTTAATAGATGAGCATCACTTCATTGACCCATATACTAAAAAATGTAAATGATTAAAATTCGTTGCAGATTATATTATCAGCGTAACAATTTAATTAACTCTAAGTAATTAATAATGAATCACTAAACATATTACAAGTTCAATTTTCATTATAACAATTTCAGTAATAGATTGAGAAATTCACATGAAATTAAGAATGGATTTTACATGGTCAGAGTTGCAAATGTACTTGATTGATCAAGCAAGAAATAGTGTTGAATGTTTAAGATCCTGCAGGTAGAAATTCTTGGGCCTTGTGCAAAACGTACAACACTGGGATCTTTTGTAGACTAATCCAAGATGATTCCACACTACTAATGCTGAACATTTCATTTTTCAAGAACTTCAGCTTCAATAAATTAAATGTATATACTGTCTCTGGACAGTTACACCACTTAGATGTTTTTTACTTTAAGCCCCAGAAAAAAAATATCAAAATTACTTTTTCTGAAATTAGCTACTTTTTTCAAAAAGTAGCAATGTATCATCCAAAAAATGCTCCAAAATGAATTGTGTTCCTAAATGGTCCTTTCTACTGTGTAGTGTTGGAAAGTGTAATTGATTCTAGCGAATCAGCTTGTTCAGACGGTTTGATAACTCATTCACTAATTTGAGTCCTTGCACAGAAGACGCTGCGTGACATTTTAAATACTTACATTCTGCTGCTCATTGCTACCTTATGACTCGTTAGATTAATCAGGTTGTTTTCTGGTTGAATTATTGTTTTTAGCGTGAATGTGTCTTAAGTTTAATGCTGTCACTCCTAATTGTTCATTCATTCAGGCTCTGATTAAATGAAATCATCTGCGAGATATTGCCCTATGAATTAGCTTCAGTGTAGTAAGTAACTTGTGTAGCTGACTACTTTTTCAGAGTTGCAGCTTGACTGGTTTAAAGATGCACTCAGTAATGTTTTTGCTTTTGTTGCGGTGACACCTGGCGGTGTAGATGCAGCATCATACAAAAGCATTATTTTTGTTGCTGCAGATGTCATTGTAGAAATGCGCTGTTCACAGTTCGCCATGATTAATTTATTCCATGAATGAAAGCGCCCAATAGCATGGGGATTATCAAGACTGAGTAGTATTTATCTGAGCGTGTGATCTCAACATGTCAGGTGCCCATGAGGCGCTCCGTGTAAAATAAAACGGCTTTTATAATGTTACTGATATGACTGGAGTCTTCATCTCATGTGAGTGCTCATGATTTGATACATACTTTTCAAAATAACTTTTAATTTCTTTAGAAATGAGTAGCTTGTATTTTGATTTGCTTCCCCAACACCGATCGCTCTGAAAGTCTGAATGTAAATGCTTCTGAACTCTTGTCCCTCCGCAGGCATATGAAGGAGATCTCGGAGCTTCAGGCTCTTCAGAGAGGAGAGATCGAGCAGTTGTATTCTCGCTTGGGTCGTCCTGTGCCGCCCAGTGTGGGTTTTCTGCATGCCTTGCCTCCTTCAGGCCGACGCCCCAGGGCCTCCAAACACAAGCTGAAAGGAAGCCGACAGCTCAATCCCATGGTGCAACAGCTCAAGAACACCTGGAACAACAGCTCAAGTACGTATGCAAGCTTGTGTGTGCCTGAATACTGGTTGTAGCATGAATGTTTTAAATGAGTCAGGAAATGTCTTGGATGACTTTGTGTGACATGCAGCAGCTGATTAATTGTATTTTCAATTAATTTTAGCCTCTGACGAAGTTCAGACATTTTTGGTTGCAGTTTTGCAGTGTGACAGCTGTCTAATAAGAACAAAGCACAGCTATGGGTGTTTCTTAAACTTTGGGTACTTTCAGCACTGTGGACTTCTAGAAAGTGAAGTTAAATCATGTTTCACACTCGCACTAGTTGATTTAAATTGTCTACTAACAATGTCCAACAGTGTGTGTTTCTGCATCACAGGAGATTTATGTCATTCATTTCCAGCTCATCTCAAATTCTGTATTGTGTTTAATAGAATTCTGTGCTGGAAATGATGCTGATGGAAATGACATTTTTAACACTTTTCAAATAAAACGATCGACTTCTTTGTCTTGCTGAGACTAATTTAATAGCTAACATTTGATGTATCCTAAATACACACAATTTAATCATATTTTCACACTCAATTTGGCAAAATTACAGCTTGATTAAAAAATCTTGTCCTCACAGGTGATATTTCCCTTGATTTTTCTTTGTTTTGTCTCATATTTCATCTCAAGCGATCTCTTCACTGATACTTTTGTCCACATGATTAACAAGTACACTAACTTTTGAAAAAACATTATTGGGGCAAAAATGTTTGTTGTGATGGAAATGATGTCACAACTGCAGGACAGTCGTAATTTTTGACAAATTGTTTGCACAGATTAAATATGTTTATTTCACTGTGTTTAGATGAACGTAGTTTTAAACGTAATAATTTGTATTTTATAATGGATTTTCATGGTTTAATATTGAAAGTCTAAGTCATTTAAAAAGTACCAAAAGTGAAAGATGAAGGCCTGGTAAACAATTTCCAAGTCAGTTTTAATGAAAAAAAAAAATCTGTTTGTTTTAGTAAAAATCAACTCATGGGACATGAAAATGCATGAAGTTCAAGAAACACCCATATATATATATATATACAGTATATCCTCATGCGACCCCCACGTACATACGCATGGATTTTGTGTTTTGGCTTCACTTTTCGTAACAAAAAATTTAACTTCATTTAAACGGACTGATCTCAGTTCAGGACACTCTGGGCTGTCAGTAAAGGGTTAAACTTTCTACATACGGAGTCATGTGACAAAACAACATCGAACGATCACAGCAGAGTTTGCAACAAAACTACTTCTGTTAAAAAAGCTCATTAAGTTTTGACACTGAAACCTGTTTGAGTCAAAAGATTAGAGTCTCTAGTTTCAACTGATATGCCATTTTAAAAATGTGAGCGATTTATCACGAAATGGCACGCTGTTAAACACAGTGACCACTGACATGGACTATAGTGCTAGTTTTTCATTAAAAGTCCCAATAAAATTTACTGTAACTTTTAAAAATAAAAGTTACTTTCAGAGGCTTTATATGGAGTTAGGATGAAAATAAGGTGCCATTCAAACTGTTCTGAGACCAGTGCAGACAGACAGCACACTGGAGGTGAAGTCATTCACTAAATAGGGAGCAAGGGAGCATCCTATAGCTCTCGATGCAGCTAAGTGCGTTCACTCCTAAAATCTGATCAAAAGTTCAGTTTTAGGTTTGAATCAGAATTAATTATGCAAATGTCTGATTGATAAAATGCTTCAGCACTTGATATCACTTGTTTGTTTGACAGTGCAAAGAAAGAGAATGTACTGCCAAAGTAGAAAAAAACATTGTCCCATAAATGTCAAATCATTTTTATTTGTGTAGTTTTTCATTTTTGCCCCAAAAAGCAGCTTTACAGAAAATCAGCGGTAATGTTTGTAACGTCTCAAAAACATGAATATTCAACACTCCCTGGAAATAATAATAATAATAAACTATTTGATTTCAAAATCTGACTTTCTATAGCTTGAAATTACTTAAAATGTCACAACTTACTCCTGCTGTTCACATATGTGGACATCAATTTTTAGGAAAACTATTTGCTCTAGAATTATTTTTTCATCTTTATTAGATCCTACTAGTTACAAATCAAAAAGGGAAATGGAAAATTCACACAACAGTCACGCTCGGGTCTCAGGAGGATATATACAGTGTATATACTGTATGTATACTGTATATATATATATATATCTGTAATTTCCACAATGACATCATGCAATTATTGTGCATAATATGAAAATACAGATCTTATTTGCATTTTTTTGCATTGATTAAGTATTTCTGTTGTCACACATAACACATCCAAGTGATGTAAAGTGATAACTTTAACACATTACATCATTGTGTAACATTCCTCAAGATGGTGTTTAGTGCAGTAATCACAGTTCATAACCGTCCTGTGACTGTCCTGTAGCTGAGACATGCTCCAGTGTTTCGGGTTCTCCAACCAAAAGTTCAGTTCTGGATGACAGTTCTGTGGGCTCCAGCACTGCCACACTGAGTCCTGTATCAGAACCACTAGAGCTGGTCCAAACCCAACAGCCCTGCTCACTGAAAAGCTCTCTGTCCTCAGAAAACATCTACAGCCCCAACACACAAGGTAAACACACACACACACACACACACACACTGCTGTTATAAAGGTGGTGCACATATTTACAGTACATTTATCTTACACACTGTCCTAACCAGGCGTGGTCCGTTTAATCATGTTGGGATCAAATGCAAGTTCAGAAATAATCACTCGGTTCTAATGGAGCTACAGCAGGTTTTTGCATAGTTGGGCTACAGTCTTACTCTGTGTTATCGATTATTTGAAGGAAAGACGTCAGCTGAGGAAGTTTCAAACACACGTCACATGTCACCTCTGTTTTTCGGACAGTTGTGGTCTGATTAACGTGTACACATGCTGGACGAAGCTGAGCTACATTGGTATTATCTAAGACTGTTATTCTGATTTCACAAAATTGTACAATCTAAAGCATTTACATGACATTTTAAAAAGACAAAGTTGCACTCTATTGCTTGTACAAACTCTTAGTCCCTGCCCCAAACTCACGCCATTGGTTGAGCCAATGTTGGGATGCGCCACAGAGCCACAGTGTTTACACTTTTCAGAGGAATAAACCTCTGAATGGCTTACTTCTAGTCAACTCTGCATAAGCTTGAATAAAAAGCGGCATGCTTCAGCTTTAACTTTGTATCATTTTGCATATAGAAAAATCACAAACCAAGGCCAATCAGAACATACATGATGGTTAATGTTAAACGAGATTTTGGACCATTGAGATTTCACTGTGGGCGGGGCTAGGGCTGGGTGATATGAAGATATATATCGTGCCAACGATATAAAGTGTCAATCGCTAGAGATTTTGCTATATTGTCTATATCGCAATATGTCAATAATTTCAACAAAAATAGCAACCAAACGAACAACAAAATGTTAATGTGACACTCAATATGTGGCCTGTCACAGTCACAGCTGGTAAAACTCTGAGATGTGATTTATCAGTACTTCAGCCAATCCTTTGTAACACATCCAGCCTGGTCAGGACAACGTGCGAGAGTCATGTACAGAAGACAATGGTGCGAGAGGTGCTTCACTGATCAGATTCATGATATTCCAGGTGTCATTTTCTATCCCTTCTCCCTCCGTCTCTGTTTTTCTCACACATATCTCACTCTCTCACACGCATGAGATGATGTTATTGCCAGCTCTGTCACAGTCTCTCTCATACCTGTGCTTCATTGAAATGAGTCAAAAACTCTTCCTCTTGGCCATGCAATCTGATATTTAAATGAAATGATCTGGTAGATCAAAACACTCATACTGTGCAATGACTCGTTCATGCTGGTCAGTAGGCATTTTCACACATACAGCCTTTGTTATTTAGAGGTCAGGGGTCTTCACTGGAAGAAATTGCTGGATTTGCACACGTTTTGTGAGGCTTGTGAATTGAATCTTTGGATGATGTTCAATCGTTTTGTTTAAATGAGATGTCCGTATAATTGTAGTTGTATATAATGTTTACTTGTGTGCCTACTCGAACATCTATTGTCTTGAATCTGAAGTGTATTTTCTGCACCAATCACAAAAATAATTTTGTTAAAAACTCCGTGGACCCGCAAAAATTGTTTTCACTTAAAAAGTCCCTGTATACATAGGTCAGGCATATGAGAACATTTGGGTCACAAATTAGCACCCCCTAGAGGTAATGGGGTAGAAATATTTATTTAATATAAAAGTATTTTACATGGCACATAAATGGACAAGTCATATATCAAATGAAAGCTCTTATTCTCATAAATGTGACTATACAGTTTATTTTGTTGCCCTAAAACCACAGTTTGAAAGATTTTCAAAAGAATCACAAAATGAAATATGATTTCTGCAAGTCATCAAATACATCTCTGTCTTTTATGCACCGATCATTGCTGCTGTAAGCCCCAAATAGCTAAAAACTTTATCTCTGCATTTACCTTAGGGAGTTGTCTAAAAAATTAGCCATTGTTTACTTGTCTGTGAGCTTGCTTGTGTGAATAATCCAATGTTATATCTTAGACGTCCAGCAGGAAAAGTATGCTAAACAAATAATCATAGAAATATGTTTTCAACATTTGATGATAAACTTTGATCTACCGTCGCAAAGATGTGGATCTCAGCTTTCTAATGACACCTAGATTGAGCTTCTAGTCCACTCAGAGGCCGAGATATTCAATGAAACAATGAGGGTGGTGCATAAACTGAAAATTAGACTGAATGCCTATGGACGAGCAAATCTGCGAGGGCTGAGATATGTTAGAGTGCCACCTACATTTCAGATCTGTATATTGTGATGGAATGTGATAGAGAAAATAAAGATTTTTTTTGTAGTGTTTGCTGCAATCTAGTGGAATGAAATAAGACTTTTCAAAGTGAGATAGTGTCAACAGAACCAGAATTACAAAACATAAAAAAAATTTAAAAAAATCCACAGTGTGTGTGTGAATGGTGAGCTTTTAAATTTGAGTGTGAAAAATTGCAGGCAGTAGCCCAAAAATGGATCAGAATTTACCGAGTTAATAGTTCTAAAACAGATACCAGAACACTCCCCCATCTTCCATTGGTTGTACAATCAGATAGCCCCGCCCCACACTCATACCATTGGTTGAGTCAGTGTTGTTGTGCCAGGCTTGACAGGCTGTTCAAACAAACCACATAATGCCACACTGTTACACTTTTAATCGAAATCTACGCATAAAAGTCTTACTTATAGTTGTCTCTGCGTATTAAGCTGAGATAGGAAAGAGAATTTAAATTTTGATTTGATTGGCATACATACACTACTGTTTACAGTCATTATTGACTTTGTGCAGTCAGTGGTGTGCGAATGATAGCAATATGTAAAAACACAACAAGCTGTTGCTAATAACAGATGTGGGTATTTTAATGGAAAAGCTAATACAGAAATTGAACATTTATACAACATTAAATGGGTTCATTTGTGAAAGTGGCTAATGATACAAAGCCACGTGAACATTATACGCTTGACCCGTGTTGTTGTGTGTGCTGATATAATGCGTGTCTGATCAGACCGCTTCCTGCTGTTACATCTCTCTCTCTCTCTCTCTCTCTCTCTCTTATATTCATCTGTTCACAGGCTGGACCGTTTACCACCAAACATCTGAGCGAGTCACCTATAAATCTAGTAGCAAACCATGCACTAGATTCCTCAGTGGACCCGTGTCTTTGTCCATCTGTTTGTATTTGTTCTACTTTTCTTCTATTAACCATCATTCCTTTTCTCCTCTTTCTTTCTGCATGTCTCGACTCATTTCATTTTAATTTTCCTCTCATCTCCATGAACACACACTCATTTATGGCCATTTAATTTCCATGTCATACGGCACTTTCCATGAATAGAGTGCAAAATTATAATATATGTAATACATTATTGTAGGTTTATTTTGACCTCCTCAGGTTGACGATTGACCTGAGGTTGTCCTCCTGAAGATTTCTGAAGCACCTCAATGAAAAAATTCTTAATTTTTGCGAGTTTGTCATTTGTTTAAGGCCTGTTACCAAAATGTGGGACATGTGTAAATATGAAATATTATAGTAGTTTAAAACCCTGATTTGTTGTTATTTTCTAACAAAACAACAACAACAACAACAAAAAAACATTAAAGGATCATTTCTGGTTTAATACATGTTAAATTGACGGTAAAGTTGCAGTGAGGCTCTTACAATGGAAGTGAATGGGACCAGTCCATTAACGTGAAAATACTCACTGTTTCAAAAGTAAGATGCATGTTAACATGATTTTAGTGTGATAAAATTGCTTATTGGGTTCATGGCCTTGTGCCATCATGGTAACAAAGTTGTAATATTGCAATTAACTTTACATTGATAAGATTAGTAAGCGATTTTATCACACTTAAATCGTTAACATATATAATGTGTACTTCTTATGGCTATACTTTTGAAATAATATATTTGAATGATAATGGATTAGCCCCATTCACTTCCATTGCAAGTGCCTCACTGTAACCCAGATTTATTTATTTATTATTCATTCTTTTTTTAATTAGGGATGATTTCAAATAATGTTTTATAGTAATCAATATCATGCCACAAATGCTGTCAATGGAGCTTCACTTGTATTTAACCCGGAAAATTCCTTTAAGAATTTAATAAAATAATAGATAACATGGTTAAAAATATGAGCAGATTTAGACTATATTTAGCTACTAAACAGTATGGGGTTTCCTAGTTTGGGACCACATGTTTGTTTGTCATTAATCTGCTTACATTTCCCATAAATTAAAGAAAAAGAATTCTTCCAGTAACTTGAGCAGCAGGGTTGAGTTGAGCCTGAAAAATGCAGTCAACATAACAGTATTTGTAAAAATTGGGAACACAGAATGAGATTTGTTTTCCTTCCCATGCTGAAGAAAGGGTCCAAATAATGTTATTAACTGTTACTTTTTTGTAACAGGGTGAAAATCATGTGGTAACAGGGTTGCATAGAAAATGTAGGACATAGCTAAACATTGCTTTTGCTTATTAAAATTAGTAAACAAGTATGGTATGGTAACACACTGTTGTGTGATTTTAATTGTTGAATACAGTCGAGAAGGTAAAAAAAAATCACTTTTTAAAGAGGGATACAGACAGTTGAAGTGTTTAAAACTACCCACTATTCATGTTATTTGATTTATATCACATATAATACTCCTCACAACAACAACAACAAAAAACATGGGACTTGTGCCTCTAATACTTAAAAAGTAATGGGACACCAAAGTTGTACCCTGTTCATGGAAAGTAGCAGATGTCTTCAGGCTCCGGAGTTTCTTTTCATTTCTCCTCTGTGCAAATGCTTTATGCTGGGCTGCAGCTTTAGTAACATGAGCTGTGTCTTCCCCCTGAACATGGCCATTCTCGGCCTGGAGCCTGAAGCAGAGAGAGTGTGTGTGGATGTGTCTGCCAAATCCTTTGTATTCTCTATATCTGTGCATTATTTCCTTTCCTAATGTCTCTCCATGTAAAAGCCCAATGCCAGAATAAGACAATGATTGGAGGTTTTCTCACGTTTGGAATCGGAAGACGAGCATGACAAGGGCACGAGCTGGTCGCTATGGAGACCATCAGGGCTGTATTAATTATTTTTTTACCTCACTTCCTGTTATTTGGCTGTCACTTGCATGAGTCTAAAATGTCGCTGTCCCAAAAGTGTGATATGTTTACAATTTCTTTCTGTTACTTTTCACTTTTAGTATTTTGTTCCTCTATATTAAGGTTGATTTTTGGTTCTGTTTATTATTTATTATAATTGGGTCAAATATGTCATTTGGAAATTCTGTCAAATGCCAGTTTCTTCTATGTTTGGTCTCCTTTTTGTCAGAATGATATTTAGTAATAATATTTTTAATAGATTAAAATATTAGTGATTAATATAGTGACGTATTCTAAAATATTTTAGGCTGTCGATTTAACATGTTAATTTGGTGCGATTTAATTATGTAAAAAGTAACGTGTAAAAAATGAACACAATTAATCATGCCCCCGACTCGTACGTTATTTCCGTAATAAAGAACATCTTAGCATCGGAGCAATTCAAGTTTGATGTCGCACCTTGATGTTTTAGTGAATCTGTGTCAGTAGGGGGCAGTCAGCGCGACTCCAGCTGTACAGAAAACTTAGGACAGCAGCACAGTCTTCCATCTCCAGACATGTTTTTCAACGTTTTAAACTACGTTTAACTTGACACAGCGTCCTAAAAACACAGCACTTATGACTAGAGATGCTGAAAACTAGTGAGACGCTCCAAACACGTCCGTCTGACGCACGAGTACAAAGACCAACAATTAAAAATCGAGCATCGAGGGAAGTAGGTCAATAATAGTTTTATGTTCAATGATATGGAAATAAAACAAACAGTATTTTATTTTTTATAGACACTTTTTGTATTGTATAAATGCTTTACTTGTCTGCTGCTACAATATATGATGTATTTGAATTATCTGTATGTTAATATACATTAGACATAATATCATATTTAGAATGTAATTATTACATACAAAAATGATCTTTGTTTTGGCGCTTTTCTCAGTAAATCCTGATGTGCGATTAAGTTGATTAATTAATTGGCACATTATGTAATTAATTTGATTAAAATTCAGTTGACAGTCTGAAAGTTATTGTAATATTTAATATTTAGTGATCTTGCCATTAACTATATTGGAATATTTGTGGAAAATGTAATTTACAGTTTACTACTAAAATATGAAATACTATATATAGTTATTATTCCAGCCTTCAGTGTGTCGAATTTACTTTCTTAGGATTTACTGAACATAAAAGATTTGTTTTCAGGGTAGTTTTGCATTGCAAAGCAAAATTCCACATGCTACTCTTCCACATTCATTTTTTGTATCCAAATTTTGAATAGCTTTTTTAAATTCAGTTTCATTATATTTTTCCTGTTTATATTTTAAATGTTCACTGTTATGTGTAGCACAAGTTTCTCAGCATATACAAGCATGTTTCAGATGGAAAGTACCAACTAAAATAGTGTCACTTGTTGGAGATTTTGTGGTTGAAGTGTTGATTTAAGAGTCTTAAATGCTCATTGTTTTCACTCACTGCCACAGACATGTAGCATATAAGATGACTAAAGATTCAGTCACTGTCATTAGTTTCTGCTCTTAAAGACCTCATAAAATCAAAAGTGGACTTTTGTAGCTTTTCGGCCATGTCTGTTTGCTTTGAGGGCATCTGCATGCCAGTGTACTGGATCTCAGCTGGTTTTGCTTCACATTGGACATCAAGTTTACATTTTGGGCTGTCAAACAATTAAAAAACCTATTATGTATAACGTAATTGCAATTAATCATATATTTACATATTTTAAGAGTAAAAATTATTCAAAATATATGTAATTAAATTATATTTATAATATATGACAGGTATATAATGATAAATATATTGAATAATTCAAAAACATTACATTATTATGGCAGAAGAGTAAGGAATTGATTAGAAAATAGAAAAAGTGTGTTTAAAAGTCAATATATTGTTTGTTTTAGTCCCATAAAATTGAAACTAACCATTCACTGGGCTGTAATCCAGTTTACCATTGAATTCTTCAATCTGTCCGAGGTGGACTTTTTTCTCACTAGACATGTTCTTGCATCAGACTTTTGGAGCGTCTCACTGTGCCTGTGTCATCTTTTTGATTTTCAGCGTCTCGTGCCATAAGCACTGTGTTTTTAGGACATTGTGTCTAGTTAAACGTAGTTTGTTTGAGACCCCTGCATTCTGCGTGTGTTCTGTCTAGCAGTATTTGAACAAGAGCGCGTCCTGCTGTGTAAGGCTCATTATATTTTCTGCTGTTTGCTCTCTGTAAGTGTGCCTGTACAGCTGGAGCAGCACTGACTGCCCCCTGCTGACTAGGAAATGCAAAAACATGAAGGTGCTTGAATTGCTTTGATTATTAGGGAATTTATGCATGATCAGAGAGCATGATTAACCGTTTTAACTCGTAATTGTTTTTTTTTTATAATTCATTGCGCTAAATTAATGCATTAAATCAACAGCCCTAATTTAATTTAGTCTTTGTATTTGTTTTGTTTTTAGGATGAGGGCAAATCATACTAACATGTTGGCATCTGCCTAATTTTGCTATCATAATTATGCATGACTGTCTGCAATATATCTGTGATCCACCTGTTGAGAATCACTCCACTAGTGTCCAAGATTAACTTTTAGCAAATATTTGCATGCAAATATTGCGGTCTTTATCTTCTCTGGAAAATGGACTGACAATATTGATGACATCATCATGTCCACAGGGGCGTAGACAAACTCTTCTCTAATAAAATGATCTCTAGAATGAGAATGTCCCTCCCCCTAAATTATATAAAACCCTTCCATCTATCTTATGCTATGACAGTAAGCAGAGATACAGCCTAGAAATACAAAATCATAAGCATCTTCCATATGTCATACGTTTGTAAAATCATTTCATGGGGTTTTTAAAGTAGGACAGTTTAGTCAAACAAGAGTCTCAGACGTCATCATGAAGAGTACATTATATGAAGGTTGTCCATGCAGAAGAACTTTGTAGTTCATAAGCCATTAATAAGACCCCCACCCACCTCATTACATCACAGATGAAGCCTTCCTACACCTGATCTGGTGTCTGTTCACTGATAGGTTGCTGTGGTTTGCTGTCCAGCAGCAGCTGTCCAGTGGGCTGTGCTGTGTGCTTTGCCCCACCCCCTAATGGTCTCTGTGTGCTGTTTTGATCTCGTAGGGTCCACTCTCAAACGACTCTGTCTAGGCAAAGAGCGCAGCAGTAGTAAATATCTCATTTCTTTCTTCAGTCATCGTCCTTCTGTCTGTCTTTTGTTTACTTGTCATTTGCATTTCCGTTGTTTGGCATGGCCACATGTGTGATTACTGCTGTCTTTTCTGTTTGAAACAGCAGGTTGTGAGATGTGTGTCACCATCGCTTTGTTAATGTGGAAATGTTCTTTTTCGTAGTGCATGCTGAAAAAGTCTGTATGATACAGTGAAGTGCTTATTCAAAATCTTGAATATCTGCATTTATGATTTTTTTTAAGTGCATTTATGATATTATTTTGTTCTTTGGTTTGATCTGTAATCCTCCAGCTGCTTATTTTAAAGTGAGAAACACATTCTACACTACGCTAGTTCACAAATGCAGATGTAAATGCTTGGTCAACACATTGCAAGCACGCAGTCCCGTTATACTTGCACGCATTTAGTTCCCATACTCTAGCAATTACGGTTCTATTGTTAGCAAAAATGAAAATCAGTTTATTATAGCACAACCTTATGGTGGATTCTCACAAAATTTGGTATAAAGCCTAGTTTTGGCAACCTGTATGAGAACGGCAAATTTCATAACGATCAGCCGTTCACAACACAAGTTAATAGCTGCTGATATTTGATTGGCTTCTGGTGGACATTTTTGTTGAATTATCAAATCATTATTTCAAGGATATGTTAGCACTTGACCCAAAGATGATGCATATTTGATTTGAACTTTGTCGATCAAACGGCAGCAGCGTTAAGAGAGGTTTTTTTAGTTGTAGCACCCCCTTTTGCCAGAATTTTACAAAATATTACATAATTGCATCCTCAAAATGTCCTGTTGTCTATGTATACCGGGTTTCGTTACGTTTGGGCATTGTGTAGAAAGTAGAAATTGGTCAATTAATGTAATTGCTTATGTCTTCGAAATGGATTGACATATTTAGATTCGTTTGATAACTTTTGGTCAGGAGCGTCTGTAGATGATGTATACCAAATTTTGTGCGAATCAGACAAACAGCCTAGTAGGTTTCTCCAAAAATCAGCTTGACTCTAGGAATTTTTATTCTCGCACTTACGGTTCCAGAGTCATATCCTAATCACTAAATGATAAAATTGCGTGACGAGTCATACTGCCTGTCTTTAAGCAGTGGATTTATTACAGAGGACTTGTTCAGGGTGAAGTTTGGAGTTGTTTTTGAGTTAGTTCTCTGTCTTTCTCCCAGGGTCTCAACGTACTGGTGCCGCCCACTTGACATCAGCATCCAATCAACACTCACCTGCTATCGCCATGCCTGCTGCATCCCCTCAGCCAATCACAACACTCGTTCAGGCTCAGACCAACAACAGCAACAATAAGACTGGTACATTCACAGATGACCTGCACAAGCTGGTTGATGACTGGACGAAAGAAACGCTTGGCTCCGCCTCTCAGCCCCGCCCCTCCGCAAGTTGGATCAGACAACAGAGATCTCATCAAAACTTCCAGACCAACCCTCCAAAGACCAGAGTCTCCAACCAGGTACTAGATGCTGTCCTTTGTTGTCCTTTGAAATCACATGGACATCCTTATTGACACACGAAATTGAAATGCTGCCATGCTATTGGCATTGTTTTATCTGGAAAAATGATAACAGTGCATGGTGTCAGTAGTGACTATAGATGGACTGATAATGATTTTTTGCAACCAAGTATGATAATTTTTATGTTTGTTAACTGATATGCAGAACTGATATTTAAGAATTGTTTTATGTCTTTTTGCACAATGGTAATTAAAAAATCACTACAAACATAAAACCTAGGGATGCACAATGTATCGGCCAATGAAATTTATCAGACAATTATAGACCAAATTAAAACCATCAGCAAATCAGTTTTAAGCATGAAAAAAACTATATGAAAAAACAATGGTTCATTTATAATTATCAACTTTGTAAAAACTCTGTGAATTCAAATGCACAGTCCAGAAACAATGATAGCCACAGAATGTAGAAGGGTTGGCACTCCTAAGAACATATAATATTTATTTTTATAAATATTATATAAATTTTATATTCATTCTCATTCTCACATTAATGAGGAAAAACTGTTAATACAGACGTGACAGTTGAGAGAGCGGCATTTAACTATACATGATAAGGTAAAACCATCCAAAACAAACTTTGACTTCTGAGACATCAGTATAGTATCCATTAAGGCTGCATTATTGATTGAGTTAAGATTGAAATCGCAGTATTGTCTTGCACAATTACTAAACTTAGCTTAAAAATCGACTTCATTCAGCGATTCAGTCAGTGCTTCTGTCAGCATTGTGTGAGCAAGCGGCACCCTCTAGTGGGGTGAATGGCATTATCCATTGAACCACAATAGAACTTAAAAGGACATTTTGTCCCTTTGGTAACTTTTTTTATTTTTTCTATGATGTGACTGACATTTTCGTGGAATTGCCCAACATATGCATGATATGATGTTTTACTAAAAACAGTTCTGTTGGGGGAGTCTGGGTAGTTCAGCGAGTAAAGACGCTGACTACCACCATCAGAGTCGAGAGTTCGAATCCAGGGTGTGCTGAGTGACTCCAGCCAGGCATTGGGAATTGGGCATTCCAAATTGGGGAGAAAAAGGGGAGGAAAAAAAAACAAAAACAGTTCTGTTGTTTTGAACTGCAAAAACAGAAGTGCAAAAATGTTTTAGATGTACAAAAAAAATATTTTTTTTCCCCCACCTCACTCATCATTATCATTATTTTTTCAAACTTTTTCAATATATATTTTTATCTTCTATGTATCTTTCAATGTGTCTCTCTTTAAATTTTTGGCCTGTTGTGTGTTCAACAGGTCCAATCCATGTTCAATGAAAATTATTTATTTTTAGAACAATAAAATGCTTTTGTGCCTCTTTGTACATTTTTAAAACCTAATTTCTGAGCAAAACAGTGATCTAATGACAAAATAAGGTGAGTGGCAAAATATGGGCATCGGCCAATAGTTTTTTGTTTAAATCGGTATCAGTATCGGCCCCAAATTTTCATATCGGTGGATCCTTGATAAACATAATAGCATTAATATTTTAATAATAATAATAATAATAAAAGTTATTAAAAATGTAAATGTATATAAGACATCCATTAAGGGCATGTGAATTTCATTACAATGAAAATCAATTGAAATAGTGCAGATGTACGCAAAAACACGTTTGGAGTGAACTCGCTTTTAGTGCCACAGAGCGGAACTTGCACCGTGGAACTTGTGCGATACGTGTAATGAACACTGTACAACCTGCCTGATCAGGTCATCTCCACCTCACGTTCTCTGTTTTCATATAGATAAGGGGCTCGATTCCTCAAGCAGCTGAGAAGTTTCATCTGCCCCTCTCGTGTCCACTGTCAGCAGCTCTGGGTCCCATTATGCCTCATGGCATCACCAGCAACCCCTCCCCCATCCTTCAGTGGGGCAGTTACCTGATGCCCACTACCCCCTTCCCTGGAATGATGCCAACCGCAGTGTATCCAAACCAGTGGTCCGGTTTGCCCAGTCCAGTGGGCATGTTTGCCACAGCTGGTTTGGTATCGTACCCTGGTATGTCCAGCCCAGCACTGCAGGCGTTTCCTTTGGTGGTCAAAAGTCCAGACAACCCAGTGTGCCCCAGCAAAGCCAGGACTGCATGAGAGCACCACCCTACAGGCCAGAAACTGCAACAAACACTGTTTAATGCGTAATGCTAATCAATGCAGCCGGATAATCATGCTAACTCTACCACAACTGGTTACCGACACAATCAGAAACTCATGCGCCAATGGCTGGAACAGAATTGAGTTTTATTGACTAGCTACCCGGTAAAATGTAAATTGCCGTGCTCAATTTATTTAATGCAAACTTGCTTCTAAAGGGGATTCCAAAATGTAAACCACCGTGTCAGAAGAAAAAAACATTTGCAAGTTGCTTTTCAAAGTTTTCAGTAGCTATTTACACAAATGTCCAGCATTTGAAACACTACCATTTCAGACCACAGGACAAATTCCCTCACAGCAACATATGAATTCAGGGGAAAAGTAGTGCCCTGATAAATGATATCGTTTTCCTTGAAAAGTGTGAATCAACTCAAGTTTCTTTGTAGCTGAGTTGAAATCTCTTTTGTAATGCAATAGCAATTTCTTTTCACATTTTTATCCTTTTTTTTTTTTTTTTTTCTGACCTGGTGGTTTACATTTTGGAATCCCCTTTAGAAGCAAGTTTGCATTAAATAAATTGAGCATGGCAATTTTAATTTTACCGTGTAGCTACTCAATAAAACTCAATTCTGTTCCAGCCATTGGCGCATGAGTTTCTGATTGATCACAAGCACCTTCATAAGCAATACCACACTAGTGTACTGTACCAAAATGTACTATGTATGTTTCAACGGTATTTACAAATGCAAACAGCTTGTGTGTTTACAGAGAGATCATGCGATGTACATTGAATGCCATCAAAAGCATCTCAGATCCCATAACACATCATTATGAATGACTGATGAAATGTATTTTGGTGCATTTTATGTGCATGTATGTGAGTGTGCTCTTGCAGAAAAGCCTAAGTGTGCCACCTTGCTTCAGTGCAGTGAAACGTAGTGACTAGATCCAGTTTTGATTTCAGGAATTCAGGATTGAGAAACCTCAGAATGTAGCAGCATGTCAAATGCAGGACTGACGTGTCGAGAAAGTTCCCCGCATGCAGTTCAACCTCCTGCACAAAACACAGCTGTTACGGTGAGAAGTTGAGGAGAACTTAATGTGAGAATTGAGTTACTATTTTTATTAAGCTACGATTTAATTTACCTTGCATAGCTACTGATTTTTTTGTTCGGCTCTGTTATGACCACTTGCACAGTTTTGACGTTCATTTCATTTCTTTTAGGAGTGCATTGCAATCATTCGTTTTGACTTATTTATTGTATACAAGTTTTTTCTCTCTCTTAAAATCTTATAATAAATCCTGAGTGATCCAGAAAATGCAAGCATTAAATATTAACCCATAGAAATACATACACCACAATGTGCAAATCAGTGTCAGTAGCCAAAATACACAATCCAACATATACTTTACAATTTTATTTCTGTGTTTAAGTGAATCATTGTTGTGTTCATTTAGAATCAGTAGTCTTTATCAGAAATGTACATTTGAATTGGTTTTAAAGTGGAGTATACAGTAACTAGCAGCCTGTTTCCTCCACATTAATATCGAATCCTGTCATATTCTTCTCCAGATGTTGATCACTTTGAAACCTTTTGTTTTCATTTAGTACATCACCTTTGAATGGCTTCGGCCTGCACAAGCTGTGAATTGTACAGTCCTGTTGTATTTTATGTATGTTTGGTTTCAATGCATCATCTACTATAATGTACATGTATTATTCTCTCAATTCAGTTTGAATTGGATCTTTGTACAGGATGTTATGCAGAATGATCTGCTATGCTTCCAGTAAGGAAGAGACTTCTGATATTAAATGTGTTCTCGCTGTTTAATGCTAAAACATCTGGCAATAATTCCAGGACTTTGCCGTGTCTGGACTAAATTGATTTTTCATTTTTCTGCATTGGCACTCTGTGAATGAACAATGCTGATGTACACTCTTCTCTGCTTTATTCTGTTTAAACCCAAACAAACTGCACTTACAACACAAAGACTGTGAGTTTCATTAAAAATAAATGCATATTTTGTGCATAATAGCTACTGTTTTTGTCATTTTTAATAGACACTGACATTCTAAGCAGAGCTCTTGAGATATAAATACTATATGGTATAAATTCTAAACATGCAATATGCATATTGCAATAATTACACGACATTAAAAAGGCTACATAATAAATGTGTTGTCAAAAACAAACTCGTTTTTGCACATTTAATGAAAAACCATCATTCAAAACATGGTTTTATTATTCTCGTTGTTTTATATTTATGAATTTCAAGATAATGAACGCAGTTGAAAATATAATCGAAACTGATAATTTCTTCATGTTTTGGCACTCTTTGTACACCATAGACAACACTGGCCGCCCGCGAATTTCCGAACCGTATGGTGTCAAGGGGAGTCATGTATATTCATGAGTAAAGCAGAAAAAGTGCTGCCTGATTGGTCGGATAAAGTATAACCCTGCCCCTTAACCTAACCCTAACAAATCAGGAAGCGCTTCACTCACAAATATGAATGCCCCATTGCAATGTAAATCAGCGCCCTCTGTAGGCCAGTACCGTCCACTGCACTCATGCGACACATTCACACACGCACTACACTCATGCTCAAATGCATATGATGTCCATTAAATGGTGGAGGAATGTTTTATTCTATGTGAACACACTAGATATTACGGCTCTACAGCACATTACTTCAACAAGTGTCCTGCAGCACTTGTTTTTCTACTTGCATTATGAATAGGAGCAGGCAGCAGCGGGCAACCATGTGAAACCCATCGGCTGATTCATCAGTTAGTGCAGCGTAAAAAGAAGTAGGGACATTTTAACCCAGAACATATAGGGATGTTTGGCAAGATTTACATTTTAAAGAAAAATATTCATAATTTAACCATATGTCACGAATTAGAATTATTCAGTCGTGCCAATATTTGTGAAATGCTAGTTTTCTATGATGGCGGATTGGCGAATGTGCCGCCGATGCTCGTGCCGTAGCTCCTTTTGTTCGTTTTTAGTTCCTGATGTGATGCAGAGTGTGTGATGATCTGAATTCACACACGATCCGTTAATAACACTCACATTTCTCGTCAGATCTGAATTAAACTCATCTCAGTGTCAGAGTGTGGAGTCTGGAGTAGTAAGTGTTTATCATGAACAACTGTGTGTGATGTTGTTTACGTATGATCACTCATTAGCTCATATCTCACATGTTTATTCTTTTAATATTTGTGGAGGGAAACACGAGTGTCATAATAACAGCAGGGTTTCTGGACATGTACTATGGTAACGCTAGACTTGATTCCTGTGAGTAGCGTGTAAATAACTTGATATATGGATGTGGAATAAGGTGACCAGATTTCTGAAATAAAAAACAGGGACATTTCTATTTCAGTGGTAAATATGTCATTGAAATTTCACATGTTACTGATCTATTATTTTAAAAAGGGGGACAATTCGGATGTTATGTATTTTGACCGGGGAACAAAAACGGAAACCGAAAAAGAACAATTGTAAGCAAAACATAACCGAAACACATTTCTTTGCCTGATTGCTTCTTGTGGATGAAGACCTTTTTAACAACTATGTATAATTACTACATGTGCTAATCCAGATACAAGGAAAACTTTATTAGTACATTTCTCATTTTATTGTTAGATATGACGCATTAATACAGATTTGATGCTGCCTAAAATTATAGTTAACTCTATATTCTGTTAAAAAGTATAATATTTGCACTCTTTTTTTTTTTTTGTCCTCACAGATGTAAGCTGGATCTTTTCCTGTCCCTGTAGTGTCGACAGACAGCATGGGGCTGGACTTTGACGTCAAGACGTTCTGCCACAACCTGCGGGCAACTAAACCCCCCTACGAGTGCCCGGTGGAAAGCTGCCGTAAAGTTTACAAAAGCTACAGCGGTATTGAGTACCACCTGTACCATTACGACCACGAAAACCCACCTCCGCCCCAGAGCACCCCTCAGAAGAAGCGAAAAGGTCGACCTCCACGGGCTTCCTTGATGGGGTCAGGCGATGGCCCTGATTCCAGTACTGGCTCTGGGATTACCGGGCAAGGGACGATGCCAGGTAGTCCGGCGGAGCACTCCGAACCCTCGCACTCACCCATGCGAGAGACAATGACCTACGGCGAGGCCCAGCGCATGGTGGAATTGGAGATCCGCGGGCGAGTCCATCGCATCAGCATCTTTGAAAACCTGGATGTGCTCTCGGAGGAGGACAGTGGAGCTGAAGACATCCCATCCTCTGGAATGGGCAGCTCAGCAGCATGTAACGGGGGCGGCAGTGACGGTGGGGGGATTGATAAGGACAGACCGGACACTTCTGCAACCAATGGGGAGAAAGGGCCTCAGAAAACAGGCAAACACAAGAGTAAAGAGAAGAAGAAGGACAGCAGCTCATATCATCACGTGAACACGAGCGGGCCGGCCGTCAAGCTGCCTGAGGTGGTGTTCAGAGAACTGGATCAGGACAGACCCGATGCCCCACCTCGACCCACATCTTACTACAGGTACAGTTCTGCTTGTGACCAGAAAACCTACACTTAATAAAATGTGCTGCTGTGTTGTTCCATGTCAAATCAACCAAATTTATTCCCTGGCTGACATTTTTGATTTTCATGGCATTTTTAGACTTGTAGCTCATTTCATTTCTTCCGAAACGGGCTCAGATTTTTACAGTGTTGCATTTTCTTCTTGGTTCGGTTCGCTTTCACAAGGCAACATTTCTAAATGAACAAAAACAGTGTCAATAAAAGTCACGTGAGCAAACGGTCCCATCATTGGTCAGAATGTTTGTGCGCTGTTCCAGGGTTTAGATCATGCATCAGTATACCGGTTACAGTGATATACCTGTAAAAAAACAAATGGTCAACTTTTCGACTGCTGGTTTATTTCACGCTTTCAACACGACGCCGCATGGTGCAAAATGTGTGTAGAGGTTGCACTGCAAATAAATGATATCCATCACTCTGTCTAAGTTAGGGTTATTTTTATCCATTATTTGTTGTTTTTGCATTGTTTCTGCATTGAGAACTGCCTGTTCTCACGGTCACATAGTGCACTTTTTCTCGTGCACACACACACAGCGGAAAGAGTAAAGCCACGTACAAAAAAGTTTTTTACCTGTCAAAGTTGCTGACTTAGCCCTACCTGAGTTCTGACGCTATACGAAAGAGAGAATCAGAATCAGCTTTATTGACTGTATACTTACACATACAAGTAATTGGTCTTGGTGACAGGAGCTTCCAGTACACAACAATACAATACAGCAACAAGACAGAGATAATAATAAGAAAAAAAAAAAAAAATAGAAATAGAAATAGAATAAAAATAAAAATTGGATAGAAAATAAAGTATATATAGAATACACAGTAAGACAAAATATACACTACCGGTCAAAAGTTTGGGGTCACTTGCCTGAAATGTTTCTCATGATCTTAAAAATCTTTTGATCTGAAGGCGTATGCTAAAATGTTTGAAATTAGTTTTGTAGACAAAAATATAATTGTGCCACCATATTAATTTATTTCATTATAAAACTAAAATTTAATAAAAAAAAAAAAAGTTTTTTAAATTGATGACTTGGACCAAATAATAAAGAAAAGCAGCCAATAAGTGCCCAACATAGATGGGAACTCCTTCAATACTGTTTAAAACGCATCCCAGGGTGATACCTCAAGAAGTTGGTTGAGAAAATGTCAAGAGTACATGTCTGCAAATTCTAGGCAAAGGGTGACTACTTTGAAGATGCTGAAATATAACACAGTTTTGATTTGTTTAGTCACAACATAATTCCCATAGTTCCATTTATGTTATTCCATAGTTTTGATGACTTTACTATTATTCTAAAATATGAAGAAAAAAATATATAATATAGAATAAGTGTTTCAAAACTTTTGACCAGTAGTGTGTGTATGTGTGTGTGTATGTATGTATATATATACACACAGTACTGTGCAAAAGTCTTAGGCACATAAGATGTTTCACAAAAGCATTTGTCTTAAGATGGTTATTTATATCTTCAGCTTTAGTGTGTCAATAGGAAATATAAATGTTACACTCCCAAATATTACTTTTGCAAATATAATAGACTAGAAGAACATGGAGCCCTGCAACAGATGTCATGGCCCCCACAAAGCCCCCCACTGAACATCGTGTCTGTCTGATATTACATATAGAGACAGAAGCAGTTGAGACAGCCTAAATAGATAGAAGAACTGTGGTGAATTCTCCAAGAATCATGGAACATCCTATCTGCCAACAACCAAAAAAAAACTGTGTCCAGGAGTACCTAGGAGAATTGGTGCTGTTTTAAAAGATGGTGACACCGAATATTGATTTAGCTTTTTTATGTTTATTGGACTTTGTATAACATTAAGTGATAAATGAAAACTATTTATGGCATTATTTTTGAAGACATCCTCACTATGCTACATTTTTCACAACTGCCTAAAACTTTTGCACAGTACTGTATATATATATATATATATATATATATATATATATATATATATATATGTATGTATGTATGTATGTATGTATGTATGTATACACACGTAGTGCAAGTACAAATCTGTTATATACAGTGCAAGGGAATGTAATGGCAGAAGATGCTGGATGTGTTGGATACATATAAAAAGACTAAACTGTGAACTGCACATTAATTATTGCTCAATGGGGCAGTTTTAACTGTTCATGAGATGGATAGCGTGAGGGAAAAAACTGTTCCTGTGCCTGATGGTTCTGGTGCTCAGAGCTCTGACGCGTCGGCCAGAAGGCAACAGTTCAAAAAGGTAGTGGGCAGGGTGAGTGGGATCCAGAGTGATTTTTCCAGCCCTTTTCCTCACTCTGGAAGTGTATAGTTCTTGAGGGGGGGGGGGGGGGGCGGGGGGGTTAACCAATAATCCTCTCAGCAGTACAAACTGTCCTTTGTAGTCTTCTGATATCTGATTTCGTAGCGAAGCGATTTGTCGGCACAACCAGCAGAGAACTTGGAGCAACTTAGAAAAACAATCGTACTAAAATTACCTCTGGAGTTATATACAACTCATATTTTAAACATGCAACTATATCTAATACAGTTGCCAAAAGGCTATATCCAGGTTTTGATTATGAATTACAGTGATGTGCTGACCCTCTTCTCCAAAGATCCATCAGGCATGTTCATGTTTTTATAGGGATATTGTTTGGTTCATTGGTCTGTTGGGTCAGATTGCATTCTCGCCACAAGCAAACCGCTCCAGACTTCATTTGCAATCAGTCCGAGACCACCTCGTCCAGGTAGCCTTGAACCGATGGTTGTGGTGCTGATCCGAGTGCGATTGCCATATTCATATCGGAATTGTGCAAAATTCTGAATTTTAGAATTAACTCTCTTTCAATTCATGAGTTGGAATTGGAATTGAATTGGCTATGCCCCACAGGAAGTTGAATCGGAATTTGAATTGGAATGATAGGAAGTGGAATTTACTGAATTGCAATTCAAAGCAGTCACTGTAAAAACAGACAAAACAGTCACTACTTGGACTAGTCCAAGACACATTTTGTGATAAATAATTATGTTATTATTTTTGACCATTTTGCCTATTTATTCCCTAATAGGTGGAATTATATAACTTTAAAAAATAAATAAATAAATAAAATAAAGTTAAAATTAAAACAGTGATGTGTTTGTACAACTGCAATTAGGTTTGCATTGATTTTTAAGCTGAATTAATGTACTTTAAAGTAAATTAACTGAACTTAAAATGTCAACCTGCCATGACTTTTAAATAATTAGTTGAGTGTATTAATTATTAATTTTTACATATGTAACAATGACATATTTAAATTAAGTAACTTTAAGCAGATTTTTTAAAACTCTGTGAACTTTAATTACACGATTTTAAACTGTTCCATATTCTGAGTATCTCATGTACATTCCTGTAAATGTATATTAGGAAACGATGCGCTTGCTGTCTTCAACCAATAATATAAAATCTTTACTCATTACACAAAGAGGGGAAAAAAACATGAGGTATTTTAAAATGGCACGCACAGATCTCAGTACTTGGTACATGAAACACAACAAGAGTAACAATCAACAAATTGAGCATCTTATTAGAGAAACAAACTCATCCTGATGTCACAAAATCAACAACAACAATGTAAATAAAACTATGCAAATGACCAAAAAATGCAACCATAATATTCATGCCCAAGTGCATGCTGGGAAGAGATTGAATGGGACTGAACCACAAACATTTTGTGATTTCTTCTATTTTTGTGTATTTTTAATACTAAATTGTTTTAGATCTTCAAGCGAGATATAACATAAATCAAAGGCAACCTGAGTAAACACAAAATACAGTTTTCAAATATATATATAGATTTATTATTGAAGCAAAATAGTTTTGCAACACCTATATCACCCATGTTAAAAACGAACTGCCCCCTTAAACTTAATAGCTGGTTGTGCCACCATTAGCAGCAACAATCAGTCTTTCACAATGCTGTGGTGGAATTTTGGCCCACTCTTCTTTGTAGAACTGCTTTAGTTCAGCCACATTGGAGGGTTTTCGAGCATGAACCGCCCATTTAAGGTCCTGCCACAACATCTCAATTGGGTTCAAGTCAGGACTTTGACTAGGCCACTCCAAAACTTTAATTTAGCTTCTATTGAGCCATTCAGAGGTGGACTTACTCCTATGCTTTGGATCATTGTCATGCTGCATAATCTAGTTGCATTTGAGCTTCAACTCACGGACTGATGACCGGACGCTCTCCTTTAGGATTTTCTGGTAGAGAGCAGAATTCCCAAGTTTGTGATCTCTACGATTTACGTTGTCTGACACCCAGACACTTTTAGGGCAGAAAAAGCATAATAAGAAAATCAGTTGAGTTCAGGATCTTTGGACCCAAAATGATACGTTCCACAGCTTTACAGATGTACTTTTCTGAAATCCAAACGCTAGATACTGACTGAACATGTTTCGCTTATACTCTCGAAAATCAGAATATTGACATTGTTTTTATGTGGACAAATAAAGATACATTTCTAATTTAAAGATTATTTGTATTTCAGACCTTTGTTTTGAAAAGTTTTCAAAACAAACCAGAATCTAAAAGGATATTAAGATATCTTTAATACTTTTGGATAGAGGTGGGCGATATACTGGTAGACATGATGAAGCGGTACAAGTGTGGCAACCAGTATACATTTTGGATTATTGTCTGTATCGTGGTTAGCATTGTGGTAAGGTTGATTACCACGGGTTTTTTTTTGTTTGTTTGTTTTTTAAAACTCTGACTATGTCAAGTTCCAAATAAAGAGAAAATTATATAAGAGGAAGTAGTTTTCATTTCTAAACTATTTAATTAAATGACTGGATTTTTCAAAAATAGGCATTATAATATGGTTATTATATAAACCATTTTAATTAATTTTGTTTGTGTGTGAAAAAATGTAACTATATTGTGATGTATATCGTTATTGTGATATAAAATGAGTGATATCGTGATGTAAGATTTTGGTCATATCACCCGCGCTCTCTCCCATCATTGGCATATACAGGGTTTTTCCTGGGTCAAAAATGGTCTTTGGTGGTGGCTGACGTATGCGTTGCAAGTTTTTTTTTTTTTTTTTTTTTTTTTTTTTTTTTTTACATAATTGCAATAAATATTTAAGATATGTTGTTGCTTTTCATGTTTGTAATGAATATTATAATTTTTTGTTTTATCATCTGAGCATCTAGAAACTTCTGAAGTCAACCATTTTTGTACTTGAAGGTGTGGTGGGAAATCAGACCTAAGCCGCTTTTCCACCATCGGGCTGAACAGTTCTCATCGCAAAACCAGAATTTGTTACCGTTCTGTGCCGATTCGGGCCACTTGGCACGGTTACACTTTCATTTTCCACTGTGGTGCTGTGAAGTCAGTAGAATGTATGTAACAGATCTGTGTAAGAGCAGACCAATCCTCATTGGAGCGAGTGCATTATGGAGGATGATGGCATATTCCAGTTTTTAGGACTGCTTTTTTCCCCTGGTTTTACTCCGCTAACAAACAGCTAAGACACGGACCATGTCACAAAAAGGAAAGTAAAGAGAAAGAGACGAGAGGTTTACCATCATTTGCTGAAGCACGTGCCGAACCGAACCGTGCTCCAGTGGAAATGCTGAAGCAAAAATCTATTAAAGTTTACTGTGGTAAATGTTAGTAAGGGTGTGTAGATGTGAAAGGTCTTGTTATTGATGCTGGTCCAGGTGTTTCTCTTTCCCTCGTCAGTGCTGTTCAGAATGTCTGAATGTGCTGTAGCCATTTGAAATGCTTGAATTGCTCCATAGCGCTTTAAAATAGAAAACTCTCATGTAGAATTCAAATGGGTCACATGAGGCTTATGCGCCATGATATCGAGGCAAGCCCAGTTTAATCGTGGATGTGTTCTGCTCTGCTCTATCCTGTCACCAGAGCTCACATATCGAGTGAAGCCCAGTTTACACATGCACACGTGTTCCAGTATACAGTAGTAGGATAGAGAAGAGCGCATCACTTGCACGAGAGATTCTCGATGGATTCCGCGAATTGCAAGTGATACCAGCCTTCAGTTACCCCGCACACATCCACGTTCCACATAAGAAGCATATTTAGCACTTATTCATCATGCTTTCAGCGCCTTATATAATCATATTTGCTTCGGAGGCCAGAAATTTTGCTCTGACGGCTGCCGAAAAATGTTCAATGCAGGAAAAACCCTGATATAATGCAACAGGAGGTGCTGAAGTCAACTGATTTGAGTAATAGATCTACCTATCTCTGTGTACAAATAAAAATATCACACTGACACCTTCATAAGGGTGTTTCTTGACCTGTAATGTTGCTCCAAAATCACTGGTGAAAATTGTCATTTTGACCCTCCACTCCAAAATAATGGATTACTTGGTAAATATTGATCCATGGCATTTCATATTTTGTTTTTCACCATAAATTGTTTGTTTCAGTCAGAAAAAATAATCACAAATGATGTTTTGAGCCAGGAATCTCTGGTTGAGTTTACACAGAATGATGATCTAAATATAGGGGGGATTAATAAATGCAGTCAGTTTTACTCTGTTTAATTTTTTTAATATTCAAAATATGGCAAGTTAATTGTGAAGTAATTTGTTCGCCACTAGGGTCACCAAAAAGATTGACTATTTTCAAGCATTTTTTTTTTTCTGAAAAATCCTCTTGTCTTTCATTGGTTGGCAAGAAGGTAGTCCCGCCCTAAACTCACACCATTGGTTGAGCCAATGTTAGAAATGTGTGTTTGTCTGTACACTTTTGAGGAAAATCTGCCTACAAGTGACAGTTTGAGCATGTTTAAAGTCATTGACTCTGTTTACTTTCCTAATACATGTTTCTGATTCATCATTACGCACCATTCCAAAGAAAAAGTTTGGTCTTCAATGCAATAACTTGCTCTGTCTCTGAAAGAACTTTCCTCTTCGGTTGACATCACTTAGGCCAGAAATAATGTTATCCAGTAGTCAAATAACTATTTATTCATTGGTTGTCTTATGGTACTGTTGTAGGTAATGCAGCCTCTCTGAAATCTTGTCAATACTTAATGCAGTAATTTAATGCTGGTTAACATAATAAAGCTTATGGCAATAATAATGATAGATGTGAAAAAAACATTGCCATTTAAGATACAAGGAGATGCTTTGGAGGGTGAATTTGACCGTCAGCCACCACGTCTTGGTCAAACAACCTCCCCGAAAATGTGTGCCAGCAGTGTTTTAGGAGGGGAGTAGTCCTCCATAATGCACTGCAAACTCATGTTCACCTCTGACTCTGGTATCTGGTATGGAACACCAACTCATTATGGAAGTAAAATGTCTTGTGAACACTGTTTAATGGTCCTTGACCTCCTGTCAGGTACATTGATAAGTCTGCTGAGGAGTTGGATGAAGAGGTGGAGTACGATATCGATGAGGAAGACTACATCTGGCTGGACATCATGAACGACAGGCGTCGAGCTGAAGGTGTGGCACCCATCCCACAGGAGGTGTTTGAGTATCTGATGGATCGACTGGAGAAAGAGTCTTACTTTGAGAGCCACAACAAGGTGAGATCAGTGCCTTACTCAGTCTGATGAGTGCTGTTTATAAAGTCAAGCGTCGCTTATACTGTTATACTTAAACCATCAAGCTTGTTGAGAGGTCTGCTGTTACTTTATTAGCAATTCGATTTTTTACCTGATGAATGATCAAATGGGTTATAAGAAATTCTCTAAGACTTACATTGAAGGTGGGACCTTAATCATACAGAATAGCAATTATTATTATTATGTATGTGGTAAAATGTACAGATATGCAATAAAAACATATCACTCGTCATCTATTTAAACATTTCGAACGTGTACTCTTGCTCCGTAGTCGAATGCTCAACCACACGTACAGCCATTGACTTATTATACTTCAGGAATGTTGTAGCATGGGATAACGGCACCATTCATTTAATGCATATTGATGTTTTTTTTTTTTTTTTAGTATGGCTAACAGTCAAATTATGAATTATCACACTGTATTTTCGTTTTGATTTTCAGGAAGGTGGTGCGATTAATTAATTCCTAGTATGAAGCGACGGTTTCCATTTATTGAAAAAAGCCGACATTCTAGAATTTATTCAGTTATATTATGCCAATGTTAAAGGGGTCATGGAAAATCAAACGTACCATGATATCTTGACATATGAGTTCATAGCATTATAAAAACATACTGTAAATTTCAGAACCGAAAACTTCTTCGTTAGTCCAAAAAAAGGCTTTATTGAAACCAAGGTGCCAAAATGGCTTGTTCCCTACTTCCTCCTCACTAATACATCATAGTGAGGTATTACATCAGCACAGGCCAGCCTCTGCATAAACAGATCAACGCCTGCTTTATCGTCGACACTGCTTAGGCAACGCCCACCGGTCTTGCAGTTAGAGCGGTGAGATTATTTTTGGAGCAACAGGAGGTGTCACAATGGCCATGAAGATGTCAAGATGCAGTGCCAGGTTGTGGGAAACTAGATTTCTTGCATTTGCTTCACAAGGATCCCAACATTAAGAAAGAGTGGCTGACGTTTATTTTTAACGATCGCGTCGGTAAGAGCGTGTTTGTTTGCTCGCTTCATTTTACCGATGATTCTTTCACAAAAGACACAGTTCGAAGCAGGCTTTGCAGAGACACTTAAATTAAAAGTTGATGCAGTGCCAACTATATTGGACCCAACAAACAAGTGAGTATCCGTGGTAATTGTTTTGCTTCGTATGTTACAGACTGTTAGATGTGTACTGAGTATTTGATTTGATCCTAGTGATTTTAGATGCTCGTGTATTAGTTTTAATGCACAGGGATCTCTAAGCAGCATATATTTTCTTGTTCTGTTGGCATGATGGCACAACTGCCACAGATGCACTTAGAGTATTGATATCAATATATTTAGACAATCTCTTTCCTTTTTTAATGAAAACATGACTCATTGTAATGAACAACGTATGCATTTGTCACTGCACTGAATATATGATGAAAGATGATTATATGATGAACGACAGTGCATCGATAAACACCGATAAGTTTTATCCTGTATACGTTTACATGTTGCACGGTAAGTGTATCCTTTCACAGTTATAAATGTGATAGCACCATGTATTTACACTTTATTTGGGACTGTCATACGGTACTCAGCATTTGTAAAACACGGAAATGTTTCACCGTTGGAAAATACCCCAACTATGGAGAGAGCTCGATTGCTGGTGGAACAAATAGAGCATTTGAATTAGAGGCACAAAAACTGGATAAAAAATGACCAATTATTCCTAAATTATGACTACTTTTAATGAAAAAAATCACACTGACAATATAAGTGGACCTCAAGGAACATTATAAAATAAATAAAAAATCCAATTCATGACACTTTTAAATTCATGAGCTATAGCTTTAATGCTACCATCAATTCACTGCATTGTTTGATCTCAATTTATAAAACTACATAATAATGTAAATAATAATAATAAGGTTAACAGTGTTAGTAAAAGTAACAACTCTTTCTTCACACTTATAAAAGGGGTAAAAAGTATCTCCACCTGGCCGTGATTTTGAGGTGAGTTCCATTTGTGACTTGGCGTGTACTGCGGTGGTACACGTGTGCGGTAAGGGTTATTTTGGTCTGGTACCTACTGTATCTTGAGACCAGAGTATTGCAGAGACTTGTAGATTGGATCTTTTGACTTGGGCCAATAAGTAACCACTTATAAACAACCTAGCAACTGCATGGCAACGCCCAAGCACGGCATGGCAATGTGCCAAAAAACCCTCAGAACTCTGTAGTAACCTGAGGGCAACACGCTGACAACAGCACCACAAAAATGAGGGCTGTCAATTTGACATGTCAACTAATGCAGTTCATTATATAAAAATAAGACATTAATCATGCCTCCTGATTTGCACATAAATTCTGTAATAAGAGTACATATTTTCGTACCATCGGAGCAATTCAAGCTTGAAGTTCATGTAACTTTTTGTTTTTCCTTGTCGTGTCAGCAGGGGGCAGCGCAGACACAGAATGAGAGCTGTTCACACAGGAAATGTTCTTGACAGCTGGATGAAACACAACAGAATGCCACAGTAGTGCAATATATTCAATCCGAATATCTATCAGTAACTAAGGTGTTGGGAAAGGCTGATAACCAATTAAACAGCCGATAATTTTAAAATCGATTTATAGAATAATAAAATTAAAAAAATCATAGTCCATACTTACCTTGAAGGGCACAGACATTGAGGCTACAAGAGTCCAAAATGTCTAAAATCCCAAAAGCAGTTTATTGTGCACCGAAATCTCAGTAATAACCTGAAAAAGTTTTAGTTTGGTGCATATTTGTCACATACACAGACCTGTGATTGACAGTCATAATCGACCACTCTCTCTCTCTCTCTCTCTCTGAAGGCTGACCCGAGCTCTCTGATTGATGAAGATGCCGTGTGCTGTATCTGTAACGATGGCGAGTGTCAGAACAGTAATGTCATCCTGTTCTGTGACATGTGTAATCTGGCCGTGCATCAGGAGTGTTACGGGGTTCCTTACATCCCTGAGGGCCAGTGGCTGTGTCGACGCTGCCTGCAGTCACCCTCCAGAGCCGTGGACTGTGCCCTGTGCCCGAATAAAGGTGGGGCTTTCAAACAGACCGATGACGCCCGCTGGGCACATGTAGTGTGTGCGCTCTGGATCCCGGAGGTGAGTGTGTTTGATCAGGGGGTGCTGTTGTGGAATGTCTGATTCATACATTAGAGCTAGCAATGTTTTTCTCTTGTGTTTTAACGAGGCGCGACGCAATAAGCAATAAATCCAGATCTTTTCCGTAGTTCTTGTCCTTACCAGCAACAACAAGCAGCAAGACATTTTTGTCCATCACTTGCAGTGTTAATTTTCACATAGTTTATAATTTTTTCATCTTTGTCATATTTTTGTCTTGATGAAAATACCCTTTAAATTTACCCTTTAATCGCTATCCTTGCAGGTGTGTTTTGCAAATACAGTCTTCCTGGAGCCCATCGACAGCATTGAGCACATCCCACCCGCACGCTGGAAGCTCACTTGTTACATCTGTAAACAGCGTGGCTCTGGCGCATGTATTCAGTGCCACAAAGCTAACTGCTACACCGCCTTCCACGTCACCTGTGCCCAACAGGCCGGTCTCTACATGAAGATGGAGCCCGTGCGAGAAACCGGCGCCAACGGGACTTCCTTCAGCGTACGCAAGACGGCCTACTGCGACATCCACACCCCACCAGGCTCCGCCCGTCCACTGGGAGGAGTGGGAGGGGCCAGTATGGGCTCCTCCCACAGTGAGGGTGAGGCAGAGGATGAGGATGATGTACCAGTGGGTGAGGAGGAGGGAAAGGGGTGGAGCTCAGAGCGAGCGAAAAGAGCGAAAGCAAAGTCCCGTCTGAAGATGAAAAGAGCGAGGAAAATACTGGCTGAGAGGAGAGCGGCCGCACCGGTGGTGTCTGTGCCATGTATACCACCTCACAAGTACGCACTTTTTTTTACATGTCGAATGCCACTTTGGTGAATAAAAGCCAATTTCTTTCCATAAGAGAAAAATCTGTACATTATTCCAAAAGTACAGATGTGTAATAAATGACTGAATGGCCAAATGAAAAGTGCATTAAAATGACTGTGATATTCATAATGATGTCATTCAATATATTGCCCAGATTTTTGTGTTCAAGTGGACTCCAACCCAATGACCTGAACTTATTCTGCATCTAAAGCTGTAGTGTGAAAGCACCTTGAGCGATTACTGTAGCTCAAACTGTTTCATCTCTTGTGTTTTAGGTTGAGTAAGATCACCAGTAACCTGACGGTGCAGAGGAAGAGTCAGTTCATGCAGAGACTACACAGCTACTGGACCTTAAAGAGACAGAGCCGCAATGGCGTCCCTCTCCTGCGACGACTCCAGACACACCTACAGTCTCAACGCAATGCCGAACCGCTCCCGACCGTGGCTGCAGTTAGTACATGAGTGCATTGATTCATTGGAACGTGTGGATGATTTTTTGCTTATTGACACTGTATTTGTGTGTGTTTGCACAGAGGGACAGTGAAGAGAAGCCTTCCATGTTGAAGGAGCAGTTGAAAGCGTGGCAGCGGCTCAGACATGACCTGGAGAGAGCTCGATTGCTGGTGGAACTCATCCGCAAGAGAGAGAAACTCAAGAGAGAGACTGTAAGATATCTGCTGTCCTACAGATGGCTCATTCCTCTTATGCAGAACCTCTTCAACCCCGTGGGGTGAATTCATTAAACGCTTGTGCCACTTTTGCACATGGGACAGCACTGTGCTATGCAGACTAATTCATTGTCATTCTTTTCAGCACAAACACATTTAGATCCTGTCTAAATTCAGCTTATTATGGACTGTGCTGTGTTCACAAAAGTCAGCGCTATTTGCTCTGCACAGTTTACCCTGGGAAAGCTAGCAGAAAACAGAATTTTCTTTAAAGTAATAGTTCACCCAAATATGATAATACTCTCATCATTTACTCACCCTCACACCCTCTCAACCTCGTAAGACTTTCTTTCTTCTGCAGAAAACAAAGATATTTTGATGGCGATCCAATGTGAATATGTCCACATAATGCAAGTCAATGGGGTCCAACACTCTCAAGCTCCTGAGAGGACATAAAGGCAGAATAAAAGTAAATCCATACGACTCCAGTGGTTTAATCCATGTCTTCTGAAGAAATACGTTAGGTGTGGGTGACAAACAGAACAATATTAAAGTCCTTTTTCACTATAAATCTTGACATATTCATCTCTTTGGCGCAATCATGATTTGAAGCTCGATAGACTTTCTAGTCCTTGATGCATGCGTCATTGTATGGATATGAACACATCGTATCTCCATCAAACAAATCTTCATTTGTACTCCACAGAAGAAAGAAAGTCATGCGAATTTGAGATGGTAAGTAGACGAGTAAATGACGAGAGAATTAGAATTTTTGGGTATAGTACTCCTGTTAAAGAGAGATTGTCGCAGTGGTAATTCATCAAATCGTGGATAAGAGTGTTATAACCACATATAATAGACACATACAGACGCAGGGCAAAGTTGAGAATTTTTTGGGTCTGCTTTCCTGATTTGCATATTTTCTTTGGTCTGTCGGGCAACACAAGGACGAATGTATGTTAATATACTGTGCATTAATAATGAATTCTTGGTGAATCCCTCCTGTAATTTTTCAAAAAAAAAAATATGTCTGTGTTGTAATGTACTGAAGTGTTTCTAAAAAGACTTTACCAGACTTTCAGTAAAATCTTCTGGTCAAGCTCAGCAATGTGAGGTTAATTTAGATTGTATTTTTTTTATTGATATAACCATACAGATTTAGGTTATTATATCAAACAGGATGGAATAGGCCCTACTTTTAGAGTGAGACAAGCCAACTAAGACCACAAAGCATCAGTGAGCTCATCAAATCCATTTCTGGTTTGGAACGCATAAGTAAAGTATACAGTGCATCCGGAAAGTATTAACAGCGCTTCACTTTTTCCACATTTTGTTATGTTACAGCCTTATTCCAAAATGGATTAAATTCATTATTTTCCTCAATTCTACAAACAATACCCCATAATGACAACGTGAAAGAAGTTTGTTTGAAATCTCTGCAAATTTATTAAAAATAAAAAAAAATAAAAATCACATGTACATAAGTATTCACAGCCTTTGCTCAATACTTTGTTGAAGCACCGTTGGCACCAATTACAGCCTCAAGTCTTTTTGAGTATGATGCTACAAGCTTGGCACACCTATTTTTGGGCAGTTTCTCCCATTCTTCTTTGCAGGACCTCTCAAGCTCCATCAGGTTGGGTGGGGAGTGTCGGTGCACAGCCATTTTCAGATCTCTCCAGAGATGTTCAATCGGGTTCAAGTCTGGGCTCTGGCTGGGCCACCCAAGGACATTTACAGAGTTGTCCCGGAGCCACTCCTTTGTTATCTTGGCTGTGTGCTTAGGGTCCTTGTCCTGTTGGAAGATGAACCTTCGCCCCGGTCTGAGGTCAAAAGTGCTTTGGAGCAGGTTTTCATCAAGGATGTCTCTGTGCATTGCGGCATTCATCTTTCCCTCGATCCTGACTAGTCTCCCAGTTCCTGCTGCTGAAAAACATCCCCACAGCATGATGCTGCCACCACCATGCTTCACTGTAGGGATGGTATTGGCCAGGTGATGAGCGGTGCCTGGTTTCCTCCAGACATGACGCTTGCCATTCAGGCCAAAGAGTTCAATTGTTGTTTCTCATGGTCTGAAAGTCCTTCAAGTGCCTTTTGGCAAACTCCAGGCGGGTTGTCATATGCCTTTTACTGAGGAGTGGCTTCCGTCTGGCCACTCTACCATACAGGCCTGATTGGTGGAGTGCTGCAGAGATGGTTGTTCTTCTGGAAGGTTCTCCTCTCTCCACAGAGAAATGCTGGAGCTCTGTCAGAGTGACCATCGGGTTCTTGGTCACCTCCCTGACAAAGGCCCTTCTCCCCCGATCACTCAGTTTGGCCGGGCGGCCAGCTCTACGAAGAGTCCTGGTGGTTCCAAACTTCTTCCATTTACAGATGATGGAGGCCACTGTGGGACCTTCAATGCTGCAGAAATTTTTCTGTACCCTTCCCCAAATCTGTGCCTCGATACAATCCTGTCTCAGAGGTCTACAGACAATTCCTTGGACTTCATGGCTTGGTTTGTGCTCTGACATGCACTGTTAACTGTGGAACCTTATATAGACAGGTGTGTGCCTTTCCAAATCATGTCCAATCAACTGAATTTACCACAGGTGGACTCCAATCAAGTTGTAGAAACATCTCAAGGATGATCAGTGGAAACAGGATGTACCTGAGCTCAATTTTGAGTGTCATGGCAAAGGCTGTGAACACTTATGTACATGTGATTTATTTCATTTTTTATTTGTAATAAATTTGCAAAGATTTCAAACAAACTTCTTTCACGTTGTCATTATGGGGTATTGTTTGTAGAATTTTGAGGAAAATAATGAATTTAATCCATTTTGGAATAAGGCTGTAACATAACAAAATGTGGAAAAAGTGAAGCACTGCGAATACTTTCCGGATGCACTGTAGCAGGGTAAACATCTGTAGCCGTGAATGGGAGACCACAGCAAATTATTTTTGGGTTCCCATTTGCTCCAACAGCCCAAAAAAAAAAAAAAAAAAAAAAGACTAGTAGGCTTTCAAAGAGAGGAAAAAATTAGAGAACACTGGATTACAGCATTTGTTTTCCCACAAAAAATTATGTCACTTCCTGGAGGATGATGTCATTAAGGAACTGGCTTTAAAGGATTTTACACAAGTCTAACAGGATGCAAGGTGATATTGAGGATAAAGGTGAAACCTATAAAATGATTATCAATTAGAACGATGTTCCCTAGAAAACATGTTCTGTTCATTTTGATTATATAAAGGAAAACATCTGGAATGCTTCTTTAGGTCTTTCAGCTCTGCTGCATATTTTGGCTGCAATATTTTACACCGAAATTTAAAGCTCACCTTACACACACACAGTGGACTCATTGCAAAATATTGGTCTCATTTCAAGAAACCCCTTTCTTTATTTTATCCTGTCTTTGAAAGCCTGTGATTCAGGCTCTGTTTGCTCTGTGTCCCTGTTAAAAGTGTTCATTCATTCCACTCGACGGCAGCAAGTACCAGAAAAAGAAATGTTCCTCTATCACCTTCCATCACAATATACAGATGTGAAATGCAGGTGGCGCTCTAACGCAGCTGAACACTCGCCATGTGCTCGTTCATAGACATTCAGTCTATTTTATGATCACACACTCCTTCCCCACTGTTTCGTCAAAGATCTCGGCCTCTAAGTGGACTACAAGCTCAATCTAGGACATCTGCTCAAGCCAAAGCATCGAAATGATTGAAAACCCACCTCTGTGCTCACTTTTGATATAAGATTTCCATCTTCAGCAATTGCGAGTTTCATATTTTATCCAGTACATGAAGATATCTGTGAGTATGAAAATGTAGTGCATAGTAGGAATGAGCCGGATTCGTTTTTGTCTGGGGAATATATTTTGTATGTTGTATTATTTTTGACTCGTATGTACTTCATGTGTGTTCAGATTAAGATTCAGGAGCTGGCACTGGAGATGCAGTTGACTCCATTCCTGATTTTGTTGCGCAGCACTCTGGAACAACTGCAGGAACGAGACACCAGTAACTTCTTCACTGAGCCTGTACCTTTAAGTGAGGTACACAAACACACACACACACTACCAGGTCTTCTTTAACAAGTGAAATGCTCTCAGACGATTCTGCTAAAAGGCTCCAGACTAACATTTTAAAATATGAACAAACTTTTAATAATGATTTTTATATTTTATGATAATTTATTATTATAATATTGCACACATATATGTACAGTAAGTACAGTTACCAATAACATTTCATATTTTTGTCCCATTGAAATGCCCACTTAACAGTAAAGCGTTGATTTTGTGTTGGGATGCAGATGTAAATTTACTGATATGAACACCAGTTGAAGTGTTCGTGTAAAAGAACAGATAAAAGAAGCACATCAGAGTTAGCCAACTTTGTACTCACACGGTATACACAGGGTTCTAGACCGTAGATTTATATTTATTTATATATATATATTTTTTTTTTTGGTCACAGTCTAGAGCCCTGCGTACACCCTGTGACTGTAAAAATGACGGAGATTTTACTATACCATTTATACCACGGAAGAGGCATATACTGGTGCTTATATTTCACAATGGCTTTAAATGTGGCTCATCCAGTCAGGATTTAGAGTCAGAACTATCTGTTTTATAATATTAGTTTTACTGTTTTGAGTCTTTTGTTTTTAGATCAAGTGTGACAATATAAAGCTGTTTTCTTATCTTTTATTTGTTGAATTCACCCGTCAAGTTCCGAATAAAGAGAAAATTATCAAATGTTACGTATTTAATTCAGTAGATTAAAGAAAAACATACAATACCACTTGGTTATTTATTATATAAAGTATTTATTTCCAGCTATATACTTTATATATATATATATATATATATATATATTAGAGCCCGACCGATATGGGATTTTTGAGACCGATACCGAGTTTAGAGAGGGAAAATTCACCGATACCCAATATGGTGGCCGATATATTTAATATTTGAGCTGGAATGAAAACAGACCTTTTCTATGTGGATTGTGCACCGATTTTGCACCAATATGACTATGCAAAGGTACTCAGAAGGCTGCTTTCTTAAATATTTTTATCAAAGAATATTTGACATTATTATTATACATTGTCAACAAATTCTAGAAATGAACACTGAGAAAATAAAGAATAAATAAAAATACAATAAATAGCTAAATAACATCAGTATTACTGTTTAGTATCAGTCAGTGGCTGACCATTAAAATAAGAATAAATAAAAATACAATAAATAGCTAAATAAACATCAGTATTACTGTTTAGTCTCAGTCAAATGCTGACCATTAAAATAAAATAAATAGCTAAATAAACATCAGTACTGTATGTTTAGTATTAGTCAAATGCTGACCATTAAAATAAAATAAATAGCTAAATAAACATCAGTACTGTATGTTTAGTATCAGTCAATTGCTGAGCATTAAAATAAAGAATAAATAAAAATACAATAAATAGCTAAATAAACATCAGTACTGTGTTTAGTATCAGTCAATTGCTGACCATTAAAATAAAGAATAAATAAAAACACAATAAATAGCTAAATAAACATCAGTATTACTGTTTAGTATCAGTTAAATGCTGAGCATTAAAATAAAGAATAAATAAAAATAAAATAAATAGCTAAATAAACATCAGTACTGTATGTTTAGTATCAGTCAAATGCTGACTATATTAATACTGCCGAGTCAAGATAAACAGATAAGCAGCAGTGTTACACCATATTCTGCTATACAAGTTCAGGGGAAACTTTCAATGGTGGAAAACTAAACTTTTAAATATTACATTTTATAAATAACACGACTGGAATTGTTCGGTTGAAGGGGGTACCAAACTGTGAATCCTGAACAAAACAATTTGGTGAATACATGTTTACTCATTAGCTTCCACTCAGCTGACGAGCAATGAAAGTAGCTATGTGATTAGCTAGTTAGCTATAAGCTCGTTGTCATGGAGAGTAAAATACGGACGTTGTTTATTTTACTTTCCAGCATTGTGTCTCACCAACTAGGTAACAACACAGCGTGAAATCACCAATCACCACACACAATCCACCACCGCACCATTGTCTGCTGAGCTGCAAAAAAGATGCTCTGATGTTTACCTTTCAATCTGCAACATTACTGACTGCACTGACAAACTATAGCTGGCTAACAGCAAACAGACATGAGTGACATGGTTGTCAGGGATAGGGTTAACGTTATATTAGTTATATTGAAAATGATGGGCTCATTGTTTAAGTTTCCAGTATGTATTTCACAAACTAGTTAACTTACCGAGAAGACACCGCTTAACTCCGCCCTGTCTGCAGAGCCACCGTCAGCTCAGAGTCAGCTCTGTAAACAATGGAGTCGGAGCGCACTCTGCTGGACAAACTATGCTATGACACCAATTCTAAAGCATTGTTTTCTGCATTATATGTTCTGACATTTTTTTTTCATATCGGAAAAATATACAGCGATATGATATATCGGTGAAAGGCTAATATCGGCCAACCGATATATCGGTCGGGCACTAATATATATACTGTACATTAGGGCTGTTGATTTAATGCATTAAATTAGTGCAATTAATTATTTAAAAAAAGAAGCCTATAAAAAAAATGAAGGCAATTAATCTTGCCCACTGACACGTACATAAATTCCATAATAAAAGTACAGATTTTCCTATCATACGAGCAATTCAAGCTTGAAGTACATGTGTTTTTACGAGCCATGTCAATAGGTGTCAGCGCGCCTCAACAAACATCACAAGCAGCAGAAACAGAATGAGAACCGTTCACTGAGGAGGAAGCACAACAGAATACAGGAATCTTGAGAAGCGATTTTAGTTTCCACTTCTTTTAGCTTGACACAGTGTCCTAAAAATGCGGTGTTTATGACAGTGAATATCAGTGAGATACTTCAAACGCATCAGTTTGAGGTTCGCACAAGAGTGACAATTAAAAATAGCGCAGATGGAATGCAAGAACTCGTCCTGTGAGAACTGGACACATCGATGAACTCAATGCAAAACAGATTGTTGTCAACTGTAGACTTGTTCAATGAGATAAGAATAAAACAAGACACTTTTTGTATTGTCTGATCAGTGCTTTATTCAATGGCCACAATAATGCAATTTATTTCAAACTGAATTTCAATCTGTAATACACAGTATATTTATTATAGGCCCTACATGTTCTATTTAATTATTATATTATTATTATGCATTATTTATATGAATTATATTTATTTGGGGGCCTTTCTCAGCAAATAATGATGTGATTAATTGCAATTAATATGATTAATTAATCGACATGTCATGTAATTAATTTGATTAAAAATTTTAATAGATTGACTCTCCTGATATACAGTATATTTATGTATGTGTGTGTGTGTGTGTGTGTGTGTATATATATATATATATATATATATATATATATATATATATATATATATATATGATATAATGAATGTAATATTTTGGTCATACCACCCACCCCTAATGAACAGATGTGTGTCTTTGTGACATTTAGGAAAAAATGAAATATGCAGCATTGTGTCTTTCATGGTTGTGCTTGTGTTTCTCCAGGTCCCAGATTACCTGGACCACATTGAGCGTCCGATGGACTTCCAGACTATGTGGAATTGTTTAGAATCACATCGTTATCTCAGCTTTGAAGCTTTCGAGTGCGACTTTCTGCTGATCGTCAACAACTGTTTGAAGTACAACGCCAAAGACACCATCTTCTACCGCGCTGCGCTACGATTACGAGAAGCAGGTGGCGCTGTTTTACGGCAAGCTCGCAGGCAGGCTGAGAGGATCGGTTTCGATTACGAGACGGGCATGCACCTCCCCCGAGATCCGAGCCCAGAATCACCTCGCGAACGAGAGAGACAGAGAGACAGAGAGAGAGAGAGAGCAGCATCAATGGCTGAAGACGGTAAGTTGGGTTTTTCTGCACGTCTGTTGGCACTCTCCATGAATTCACTTTGGTGTCCCACGTTTTTTTTTTTAATCATTAGAGGCACAATACACTTATGTAATGAAAACTATAAGATGTGTCCGGGAATATTTTTCCCATTCTTTGTTTTCCATCGGAATTTCAGCCGTGAACCAAACCATCCAGCGCCAAGGTGAATTACAACATTACAAAGCAAAAACATTATTTGAAAATCAGACTACTTTTTTTTTAGTTGAGGCCTGGTTTTGTGCTCAAACTCTGTCAAATCTTATGTCGTCATCTTTCACAGATCTGCTGCCGGAGACGCGGCGGCGTTTGCCTCTAGAGGAGCAGCTGCAGATCCTGCAGGCGCGCTATGATGAGGTCATGTCAGGCAAGCACAGCATTGGTCAGTCCCGGCGAGCGAAAGCCTTGAAGAAGGAGATGACGGTGATTAAGCGGAAGATGGCCCACCAGCGTGAGGGCAGCTGTGGGATGGGCAACCACGAGTCGGGTGTGTCGCTGGAGCGCGGCTCAGTCCTCGCGCATCACGCCTCAGCGAGCGCACGACACGATGAGGGAGAGAGCAGCAGCCACGAGATTGGTGGGAAAGGTGAATAAACACTAGTTGGGATTCAATCGTTGATATTTGCACTAGTAACAGTGTAGTTACTTAAATCAAAAATTAGCATTTTCACTGGTAAAAATGTAATCGTTGATATCTATTATGTCCTGCACATGATTTAGGTTTAGGGATTTGTTCAAATCACTAACACGAAGTATGAGCAACAGTAATAGTGATGCTAGACTTAAAATTTCAATGTAGTTAACACACTAATTACTGGTTCCCATTAAGTGTCAAATTTTCTGTTATTTGCAGTTTTATATGGTTGAAATTTTATGCATGGCACAAAGGCAAATCAACCAACGTCAAATAATTTTTTCTTTCTTTTTTACATTTTTTTTTATCCCCTTTTCTCCCAAATTGAAATGCCCAATTCCCACTACTTAGTAGGTCCTCGTGGTGGCACGGTTACTCACCTCAATCCGGATGGTGGAGGACAAGTCTCAGTTGCCTCCGCTTCTGAGACCGTCAGTCCACGCATCATATCACGTGGCTCGTTGTGCATGACACCGAGGATACTCTCCGCGATCCACGCACAACTTACCACGCGCCCCATTGAGAGCGAGAACCACTAATTGCAACCACGAGGAGGTTACTCCATGTGACTCTACCCTCCCTAGCAACCAGGCCAATTTGGTTGCTTAGGAGACCTGGCTGGAGTCACTCAGCACACCCTGGATTCAAACTTGCAACTCCAGGGGTGGTAGTCAGCGTCAGTACTCGCTGAGCTACCCAAGCCCCCAACAAATAATTGTGTTTTTAAAGAAGCAAATATACAACATGTGTGGACTGAGTTTCTCTCTCTCTCTCTGTAGATCTAAGCACATCCTCGTCTGTGCTGGCACCTGAGGTGGGCCGTCGTACTTCTGTCCTCTTCTCCAAGAAGAACCCTAAAGCTGCGGGGCCTCCCAAGCGCCCGGGTCGACCCCCCAAGAACAGAGAGGCCCTTCATGGCCCAGGGGTGTTGAGCTCCAGTCCCGTGGGCCCACCGCAGGTGCCCTCCCTCACCTCGTCACGCAAAAGACCCCACAGTCCCCAGTCCAGCTCCAGTTCAGAGACCGACAGCGAAAACGATCACCTGTTGTTGGGTACGCCATTGACCCTGACCCCTAAATCACACATCAACCATGGACTAGAATTAACTGCAATGTTTTTTTTTTCTCTTTTTTTAAGTGTAAATCTCACAAATTTTTGTTCTATTTATGCTTAAACTAAATTGTTATGTGGTGAGAACTGTTTTTAAATTACATTTCAAGAATTCAGTATATTAACTGAAGTCTTAGGCTTTGTTCACACTTTAGGAAAAATCTGATCCAATTTGTTTAGACTGACTGTTCAAAGTGCAAGTTATTTGTGGACTGATTTTGCTTGTCATAGTAATGATGCAAACTTGCGTTATGTTCACCATTTGTGAGAGTTTAGCAATGGATGTTTTTCATGAGGGCAGTCTCCTAATATTAACACATTCTTCACAGACAACGACTTAAAAACAATGTGCAGTGTTTATTGCTGTTAGGGTTTACAACTGTCCCGTTTTAGCTAATCTGTCCCGTGTTTTATCCCATACGGAATAGCCAGCCTATTGTCCTGTATTTTAGCGGGTAGCGAAACGTACCTTATTGAAGCATAAAAGGGTCAGACAGAGAGATACTTGAAGCGATCCATATTTGCGTTGTGGGTTACTGCACATTAGCACATCTGTTTGGGTGAGTAAAGCCAATGTCTGTATTATTTAAAAGAGTTTTGTACTGCTTTGTCTGCCTTGTAACATATACAAGACATATGGGTTAGAAAAGATCATCTGTTCCCCTCATTCACCGTCCACTGTCAGAGGGCTGAATGGTTTAATAAAGCGGACACTCTGAACTCACTTTTTAAGGCATTTTTTATTGACAGTTCTCTTGCAATGATCCTACAGCATGGACATCATTATTGTTTTCCCTTCTAAATGTCCAGTGAAGGCATCATTTAAGCCGCTTGGAACGCAGTACATGTCTTCTCGATTAAACAACCCGTCACGCACAACGAATGAAGAAAAAAACAGAAAAATCCATTCAGACTGAGACGCATTATGAAAAATCAGGTTATAATCACATTGCAAACTACCTACAAATGTGGTTTGGATCAGGCTTGTAAAAATCAGATTTTTTTTTTTTTGTCTTTTTGTCCTGTTCAGACTACAAAAACCTAAACTGATTTGAGTCAGATTGGCCAAAAAATCAATAAATCAGATTTTTTTCTGCCTGTGTGAAGAAAGCTTTAATGTTGTATGCTGTTTTACTTCTCAAGTTAATATATCTTGTTTTAGGATGAAAATGATCCATTTAAAATGAAAATGATTTTTTAGCTCTGTTCACATTCTGACTGAATTACTATAATTACGAGATGACAGTTCAGCGATTCTACTTGGAGCCGGTTTTTTTTTTTTTTTGTCTCTGTGGCAACACTCATAGTGTCAAACGGATCCTTATGTGGCCTTGTTGTTAATGACCACAAAATATTGAATCACTATATTATTCACCTGAATGTTCTTGCAGTATGTTTAAGAACAAAGAAAGCGCTCCTTTAAAATCTGACGCATATCAGACAGAAAAATGTTAAACAATCTCTAACCGTTGAAGCTGCTGCCATTTTGGTTCTTTTTATGTGACGTCATGACTGTCATGTCGGTGCTTTCATAGTAATGAACGGTAATTCTGACATGAAGTGAACACACTATAAAACCTAATGAACTTGCTGTCTATTACCTACGTAGACAGCTATCTTCCAAGGCAGCATACTTGTTAAAATGGAACCTTATAAGTAACTGATTTGGAGCGCTCTACATAGGCAGCAATAATGCTCCTCACATGAAGCACACTAAAGACACAACACACAATTGATTCCAATAGAGTTTGATGTTAGCATGTTGCTAAGCAAACAACAACGCAATATTCTAATAGAAATTCATAGCACAGACAAAAAAGGTTGGGTAAAAAAAAAGATAAGTGCATGCAAACACGTTCGATGACATCAAACCTGACGCGATGCATCGAGGTGCCATTTTTTTTATCTGCACGCAAATGACATTATATAGCAAAGGGCAAGATTTTAAGTTGACTTAAATTTCAGTCTGTTCCTTACACAAAGATACTGTGTGACTTCAGAAGACTTGAAATAAATAAAGCACCAGTTGCATGGACTACTTTTATGGTGCGTTTGGAGCTCATTGGTACTACGTGGAACAGTTCTTTCATGTTTATTTTGTGTTCCTCTGTCAGATCTTCACAGTAATGGTTTTGGTGGCAGCAGTCAGCCGGTGACGGAGAGTTTTCTGGTGTACAGGAACGAGCGCAGTCTGCCGCGCTCCAGCTCCGATTCTGAGTCCACCAGCAGCAGCAGCAGCAGCGCAGCATCAGACAGAACCAGGTACAAACACACACACTCATTTCAGAGGTCTGGCTTTAGAGCACTATATCGTTGGGAAACTTCATTCATTTAAAGAATAAATTCATTAGTAGTGTTCATTTCAATATGTGTGTACATATACTGTAAAATGTATATATCCATTATAAAAATCCAAATTATTATGTTCAGAACTGTTGTGATTTAAACAAAGAGTGAGATAAACCATTTCAGTATTTGTGTTAAAAATTATTTCTATAAATTTGTCAAAAATTACGACTGTCCTGCAGTTGTGACATCATTTCCATCACAACAAACATTTTTGCCCCAATAATGTTTTTTCAAAAGTTAGTGTACTTGTTAATCATGTGGACAAAAGTATCAGTGAAGAGATCGCTTGAGATGAAATATGAGACAAAACAAAGAAAAATCAAGGGAAATATCACTTTTTATTTGCTGTCATTTCTAGTCAAGTTTTCATTTTACCAAATTGAGTGTGAAAATATGATTAAATTGTGTGTATTTAGGATACATCAAATGTTAGCTATTAAATTAGTCTCAGCAAGACAAAGAAGTCGATCGTTTTATTTGAAAAGTGTTAAAAATGTCATTTCCATCAGCATCATTTCCAGCACAGAATTCTATTAAACACAATACAGAATTTGAGATGAGCTGGAAATGAATGACATAAATCTCCTGTGATGCAGAAACACACACTGTTGGACATTGTTATCATTTATATGCACCAGTATAAAAGTACAAATATACTGCAATTTATACCGTTCAGGGACTAAAAACTGTTTAAGGAACGAAAATGAAAACTGGAAGTAAATTTTCAGAATTAGACCACTTCCTTTTGTTTCTTTTTAGTAGAACATGAGCATGTTCTTTGTTTCTGAAAGAAACCACTAGTTTAAAAAACAATGTAAAAAAAAAAAAAAAAGTAAAAAATTTGATCCACATAAATGTCTTAAGTGGCCAAATGAATATTTGAAATATTTTGGGGGATATTATATATTAAGAAAACATTTATTTGGGGCCTGGGTATCTCAGCGAGTATTGACACTGACTACCACACCTGGAGTAGCGAGTTCGAATCCAGGGCGTGCTGAGCAACTCCAGCCAGGTCTTCTAAGCAACCAAATTGACCCTGTTGCTAGAGAGGGTAGAGTCACATGGGGTAACCTCCTCGTGATGGTGATTAGGGGTTCTCGCTCTCAGTGGGGCGCGTGGTGAGTTGTGCGTGGATCGCGGAGAGTAGCATGAGCCTCCACATGCTGTGAGTCTCCGTGGTGTCATGCACAACAAGTCACGTGATAAGATGCACGGATTGACGCAATTGAGTCTTGTCCTCCGCCACCCGGATTGAGGCAATTAACCGCACCACCATGAGGACCTACTAAGTAGTGGGAATTGGGCATTCCAAAATTGGGAGAAAAGGGGATACATTTTGTTTCTTTTTTTTTTTAAATACATTTATTGAAAAGATGTTACTTTATATAGGTTACTGTATACTCTGCTTATGATTTCTATCCTGACAATTCCCCCACATGGGAAAAAAAAAATGAATCACTTATTTTGTGTGAGGCAAGTCCCTTATTGTCTTGTTTCTCTTGTAAGATTTGGCAACACTACAATTGGTATTTCACCCACCCTTAGCACATAGTACTGTCATTTTAACATTATTAACTGTTCTTTTATTTCATTCTGACCGGTTACCATGTTGAACGCCAGAACTGAAAAAATATTGTTTCTGCTCAGAATGGACCAAAATGAAAAACATTCTGTTCGTGGTCCCTGGTATATATATATACACAGTACATACGCAACTTTAAAGCTGTTGCTATTGAAGTTTGAGACACAATTAAAATATCTACTCAGGAGTCGAGAGATGTGCTCTTTAGGATATTCACGAAGTAGCTTTTATAGTGCCAGCAAAATCAGCACAAGAATGTCATGAAGAGTTTTACTCCCAAACTCTTTACTCACATCCAGTGATTTGTTAGTCGATTCGACGAGATCATTGAAAAGAACTGGTTCAGTAGAATCATTTGTGTTTGAATCAGGCATTGCGTCTTGCTGATGCTTTCACTGTGTTTCCACAGCACTCCCTCTAAACAGGGCCGTGGCAAAGCGTCGTTCTCTCGCTCTGCATTTCAGGAGGACAGCAGTGAGGAGACGTCTGGAACAGAGAACGACTCCTACTCCATGGGTGGAGGCCGAGGAGTTTCACACTGTATGTACAGCAACACACGCACGTTAAATGATCCTGCATGTGGCATGTTCATGAGCTGATGTGTGTGCGTGTGTGTGTGTGCAGTGGTTCGGGGCAGGGGCCGCTCTGGCTGCTGGATGAGCTCAGATGACTACAGTTCGCTGGACGCTCTCGATCTGGTGTGGGCCAAGTGCAGAGGATACCCATCTTACCCCGCTCTGGTGAGTTGCAGACTGCTGAGTGGTTTGGACCAAAAGGCCAATAATTGAGGCATATGTATGACTGACAGTTTCTAAAATATTAAACCACGCAATAAAACAGATCTCAGTACTTCACTTGTAATAAAGCGAATGTGTGTGCACCATGTTCCGATTCACCAAGAGTTTCTTGTGCCCTCTCTAATGTTGATAAAGAGTTGTGAAAGCCCATAAACACAATACAGACGTGCTGTTGCTGTCTCTGACCAGCAGAGGGCTGCTCCAGTCCATGTGTGACTGTAATTGTGATAATCAGTTTTGACCCGTCACATTCTGCCCTCAGATCATTGATCCTAAGATGCCGAGAGAGGGTGTGTTCCACAGGGGTGTCCCAATCCCTGTCCCACCGCTAGAGGTGCTCAAACTGGGAGAGCAGATGACACAGGAGGCACGAGAACATCTCTTCCTAGTGCTCTTCTTCGACAACAAGCGAACCTGGTTAGTTACACACACACACACACAGTTCCTTAGCTATCCAAATTGGGTGTGTACACTCAGTCACACCCAAAAGTGTCTTCTCCTAGAGGTGAGTATGTGTGTCAAAAATGTTCACACAATTGAGAGTCAGCTTTTATTTGCCAACTCTCATTTTTCATTACTTTCTTGATCATTTCTCATTCTGAGTGTTCTATTGATATAATACTACATTATCAAGATTAAACAGGGTCCAGAATGAACTTTTTGACACATCTGCCTATCCCGGCTGAACTGAGAAAATGTACCAGCCAGAACTAGTTCTTATCAGCCTTGAAACTTTTATTATTAAAACTTAAATTATTTTTTATTTAAAAAAAAAAAAAAAAAATCTGACGAAAATAGGATTATTTAGCTGTTTTTCCTTGCATATTAGTGACAAACAGTGCAGATTATTGTGTCGCTCACACCTGCCACAAAAATATGACGATATATGATTTTGTTTGTCTTTTTTTAATTATTTTTTTTATTTTTTGTGGCTTAACCTCGTGTGACCCCACGTCCTTCTGTGTAGACTTTTATTTTGGCTTCACTTTATGCAATGCATCATTTAAACGGACTGATCTCAGTTCAGGACACTCTGGGCTGTCAGTAAAGGGTTAAACTTTCTACATACGGAGTCATGTGACAAAACAACATCGAACGATCACAGCAGAGTTTGCAACAAAACTACTTCTGGTAAAAAAGCTCATTAAGTTTTGACATTGAAACCTGTTTGAGTCAAAAGATTAGAGTCTCTAGTTTCAACTGATATGCCATTTTAAAAATGTGAGCGATTTATCACGAAATGGCACGCTGTTAAACACAATGACCACTGACATGGACTATAGTGCTAGTTTTTCATTAAAAGTCCCAATAAAATTTACTGTGCATTAAAAATAAAAGTTACTTTCAGAGGCTTTATATGGAGTTAGGATGAAAATAAGGTGCCATTCAAACTGTTCTGAGACCAGTGCAGACAGACAGCACACTGGAGGTGAAGTCATTCACTAAATAGGGAGCAAGGGAGCATCCTATAGCTCTCGATGCAGCTAAGTGCATTCACTCCTAAAATCTGATCAAAAGTTCAGTTTTAGGTTTGAATCAGAATTAATTATGCAAATGTCTGATTGATAAAATGCTTCAGCACTTGATATCACTTGTTTGTTTGACAGTGCAAAGAAAGAGAATGTACTGCCAAAGTAGAAAAAAACATTGTCCCATAAAAGTCAAATCATTTTTATTTGTGTAGTTTTTCATTTTTTCCCCAAAAAGCAGCTTTACAGAAAATCAGCGGTAATGTTTGTAACGTCTCAAAAACATGAATATTCAACACTCCCTGGAAATAATAATAATAATAAACTATTTGATTTCAAAATCTGACTTTCTATAGCTTGAAATTACTTAAAATTTCACAACTTACTCCTGCTGTTCACATATGTGGACATCAATTTTTAGGAAAACTATTTGCTCTAGAATTATTTTTTTCTTCTTTATTAGATCCTACTAGTTACAAATCAAAAAGGGAAATGGAAAATTCACACAACAGTCACGCTCGGGTCTCAGGAGGATAATGTGGGGAATATTCCATGTGTTGAAAAGTTCCAAAGGGGAAAAGAAAGCTGCTGATGTTAAATTTTCCACTGCGTCTAGAGTCGCAACAGATGTTTTCTTTTAGTTGATGATTTATATGCATTTAATCACGTCTTATGCTACCAGTTAAAAGTTTGGACACATTGGCTGAAGTTATGTTTATCATGATTTTGAAGCATTTTGATCTCAAGGATTATGCTATTGTAGACACATATAAATTGTGCCTACATGTGAATTTCTTTATCCAGCTTATTTTTAAAAAGGAGACGTCAATCATACAAGGGGAGTTTTGAGTTGTTTAACATGCTTTGGTCACTTCATAATTGTTAAACATAAATTCTTTGTGTTTATGACTTTATTATTCTAAAATGTGGTAAATAGGAATAATACAGAGTGAGTAGGTGTGTCTGAACTTTTTCTGGAAGTGTATATCGGCAAGAGTCTGTATCATTTTAAATTTGATTAACGTTGCAGTTCCTAGTAAAACGGTTCCAAGTAACTGTTTTATTAACTCATCAAAGCCAATTTTAACTTGCATTTGGTGCTTGACAAGTGTTCATTTCAGACCTTGTAATTGACTATATATTTATCTTTGTCAACACAAGAGGGTTTGATATTGAGGTGTTGTAGTCAACAATTCTCACATTCTCATGACCCACTTTGACTCTCTCATGTGAGAGTTTTACAGCTGTCAGCATCACTGAACATCCTGTGCTGAGAGACACAGTGAAATAGGACAGAGGAAACCATCATGAACATGCATCTGAGAGATGAAATTAGGCGTGAAACAATACAGGGCTGAGTCAGGCCAGCATTTTCACTGGCCCCACCACAATTTTACATGATCTCTTTAATGAGGGAATGAACTACAAACCCATGAAGCATTGCAAATGGTGGAATCATAATATATAAAATTGTTGATTACAAGTATAGAAAAAAAAATATTTTAATTGTTGCAAAATATTCTGATTTTTACAAATATGTAAGTAGTGTAGGGAGAGCGAATCTATTGCATCATTCTCAGTGCATCGTGGGAGTGAGCGGAGCTTCAGAGCTCTTTTGCGCTTTGTTTAATGCAATTCTCTGGTTGGTGGATCTTTCTCCAGGATCATGGGTAATGTAGTTCTTTAAGACTGTTTTGCTCTATTTGTAACAACAATGTTCAATACATCACACAAAAGCAAATGTTTGAGTTTAAGGTGTAGAAACACAGTATATGATTAATGAATATAAGATGTAGTGACAACACAGCACTGGCCTGAAACTATCTCACACTGACCTCAGACCAGCCGTCCTTATTGTTGAGCCCAGCAAGAGCATGATGCATGGCACAAAATGAGTCCTGTGTAAATGTGTGTGTGTGTACAGGCAATGGCTGCCGCGCTCCAAACTGGTTCCTCTCGGTGTCAATCAGGATTTGGATAAGGAGAAGATGCTGGAGGGTAGGAAGTCAAACATCAGGAAATCTGTTCAGGTGGCGTACCACCGTGCCATGCAGCACCGCAACAAGGTCCAGGGCGACCCCAGCAGTGATACCAGCGACAGTGACTGAACACACACATGCGCCCACACACATCCAACTGAAAGAACTACAGAAAGAGATGCATTTACACTGAAACATAGCACAAAATTACTTCCTTAATCAGTATTTTTTACCTTGTTCTCCAATTAAAATATCTAAACATCCTTAAAATAAAATAATTTACTTTTAGATGCAAATTTGCATAAGATATTACATGTTTTTGTACTCCACTGCCAATATACAGTTGTGCTCAAAAGTTTGCATACCCTGGCAGAAATTGTGAAATTTTGGCATTGATTTTGAAAATATGACTGATCATGCAAAAAAACTGTCTTTTATTTAAGGATAGTGATCATATGAAGCCATTTATTATCTTACTCAGTATCTAGCCTGCTCATTGCATCCACATGAGAGCTAACAAACTCATTGACTATTTATACACAGACACTAATTGCAATTTAAAAAGCCACAGGTGTGGGGAATTAACCTTTAATTGCCATTTAAACCTGTGTGTGTCACCTTGTGTGTCTGTAACAAGGCCAAACATTCAAGGTTATGTAAACTTTTGATCAGGGCCGTTTGGGTGATTTCAGTTACCATTATGATTTAAAAAGGAGCCAAACAACTACGTGATAATAAATGGCTTCATATGATCATTATCTTTAAATAAAAGACAGTTTTTTTGCATGATCAGTCATATTTTCAAAATCAATGCCAAAATTTCACAATTTAGCCAGGGTATGCAAACTTTTGAGCACAACTGTATATATATATATATATATATATATATATATATATATATATATATATACAGGCCGATCAGCCACAACATTAAAACCACCTGCCTAATATTGTGTAGGTCCCCCTCGTGCCGCCAGAACAGCACCTACCCACATCTCAGAATAACATTCTAAGATGATATTCTTCTCACCACAATTGTACAGAGCGGTTATCTGAGTTACCGTAGACTTTGTCGGTTCGAACCAGTCTGGCCATTCTCTGTTGACCTCTCTCATCAACAAGGCATTGCTAGACAAGGCACAACAAGAACTGCCGCTCACTGGATGTTTTTTGTTTTTGGCACCATTCTGAGTAAATTCTAGAGACTGTTTTGTGTGAAAATCCCAGGAGATCAGGAGTTACAGAAATACTCAAACCAGCCCGTGGGGGACCTACACAACATTAGGCATGTGGTTTTAATGTTGTGGCTGATCGTTGTGTGTGTATATATATATATATATATATATATATATTATAAGCATATATCTAACAAATTGAGTGGCCAATCCATAAATGTTAAAATACTCACTGTTTCAAAAGTATTGACACAAGATGTAAACAGTATGCATGTAAACATGATTTAAGTGTGATAAAATCACTTACTAACCTTTTCTGAGTAAATTTACAGCCAATTTTACATCTTAGTAGCCATGATGATGTAATGTCAATAAGCCCTAAAACTCTAAAATGACTGTAAAAATTATGTTTTAAACAACTTTACAGCTCAAATAATACACAAGTTTTAACAGAAGAATTCATGTAAGTACTTTTACAAAATTAGGCCCCATTGAATTCAATTGTAAGTGCCTCACTGGAACCTCGAAGAAGGGATGTTACATAAATAGATTTTTTTTTGTTTTTTTGTAATCAGCATTATGCCACAAATGCTGTTGATTGAGCTTAACTTTTGTTGAATCAAGAATATTCCTTTAAAACAAGATACATTTACTTGAGAATCAATTAATAGCATAAGATTAAGACTTGTTTTCTCAGAATGATATCTTTCTTACTCCACTGGCATAATTGGGGACAGAATTGTCATTTTTGGTAAATATCTTATGTAATTTTGCCTATGTTTAGAGATTTGAACTGGGATACAAACAAAAAAAGATTAAGAATTTTTTACATCCCCCTACAGTAAACTAGAGACAAAGATGCATTTAAACTAAAACACACACACACACACTGTTATGCTCTCTACTCTGGTGCTAAACTGCTTCAGGCCTGATGTTGAAGGACGTGTCCTCAGGATGTGTGTATGAACGTGTTCACTGATTAAATGCACCTGTTTGCGACTTTTTCTGGTGCAGCCAATAATAAAGGACAAATACGCAGTTCATGATCCTCACACTACTGCCAGTATTCAATATTTGAAGAACACTTTGATAGATCTCTGCTTTCCACTTTTTACAATGCTTGTGAAACCACAACCCCAAATTTAGCACACCTAAACCATGTGCTCTGCTGATCATGTGTGTGTTAACTTGTGTGATAATTCATGCACTGTTAAGTGGGGCTGAAACGAACAGCATGCACTACATTTTGTGCAGAAGATGCAAAAAATTTCAAAAGAAATGTGGTAATGTATTTATTTGTTCTTCCAAATGAGACAAACCTTTCTCTTCCCATAAACGCACCCACACACACCCTCAGCTCGTGAATCGGTGTATCTGTTGGTGTTTGTTGTGTATATTTCTCGTGATCTGTATTGTTTCTTGAATGAATGCTTTGATAACTAAATGTCTGGTCATGTGCCAGTTCTGTTACTGTAGAACTTATATTACAAAATACATGCGATAGACTTTAATAAAAAGATTTGAGTTTTGTACATTTGTTTCGTGAGTGCAGAATCAACTTGTGTAATGAGTGTGAAATGAGAGTTCAAATCTTTTGTGGAATTTAAATAATTAAACTGACTGGGTAAGATAAGAACTTGATAAACATCTTACTTTAAATAAGGTTAAGAAAAAAGTAAAAACATGATGACCGCAAGGAAAGATTAAGAGAATTTGAGAGAATTTGTTTTCTGAAATAGTGTTGCAGTCAGTTGCAAAAAGTTTTGTATTCCCTCCTAATAAATTAACCAAGGTGTTACTACAGGAATATTTTAGTAACCATGATTGTAATGCATAGGTAATTTTGTGTTTAGTGTGGTTTTACCACAAATATCATAGTTTAACTACAGTATATGGTTTCTGTATCAGAACCATGGTTAATTTTTGGAAGGGTTAACCATGGTTTTTCTACAGAAAGCATAGTTAAACTATGGTATTTGTAATAAAACCATAGTAACCACAGCATTTACCATGATTTTGGCTACAGAAACCATATTTTAACCATGGCATTTAAGGTAAAACTGCAGTAATAAAAATAATCATTCTGCCAAAAAAAAAGTGATAGTTTTACTATAGTAAAACAATGGTTCATTTGTAAGACAGACATTCCCTTTCAAGTTGGTCACTGTGTCAGAAGCTGATGCTAAGGGACCTCCTTGCAGGAGTGACGATCTCTATATCCCATAAAATCACTCCAATTTCAGTGGCTGATGCCACTCACTCACACAAACACTAAACACCATCAGGGTAACACGTGTGAAATTAAAATAATGCAGTAAACATGTAGAGACGGCGCTCGTTGTCACTCACACAAACACTAAACACCATCAGGGTAACACGTGTGAAATTAAAATAATGCAGTAAACATGTAGAGACGGCGCTCGGTGTCACTCACACAAACACTAAACACCATCAGGGTAACACGTGTGAAATTAAAATAATGCAGTAAACACGTAGAGACGGCGCTCGGTGTCACTCACACAAACACTAAACACCATCAGGGTAACACGTGTGAAATTAAAATAATGCAGTAAACACGTAGAGACGGCGCTCGTTGTCACTCACACAAACACTAAACACCATCAGGGTAACACGTGTGAAATTAAAATAATGCAGTAAACACGTAGAGACGGCGCTCGGTGTCACTCACACAAACACTAAACACCATCAGGGTAACACGTGTGAAATTAAAATAATGCAGTAAACACGTAGAGACGGCGCTCGGTGTCACTCACACAAACACTAAACACCATCAGGGTAACACGTGTGAAATTAAAATAATGCAGTAAACACGTAGAGACGGCGCTCGGTGTCACTCACACAAACACTAAACACCATCAGGGTAACACGTGTGAAATTAAAATAATGCAGTAAACACGTAGAGACGGCGCTCGGTGTCACTCACACAAACACTAAACACCATCAGGGTAACACGTGTGAAATTAAAATAATGCAGTAAACACGTAGAGACGGCGCTCGGTGTCACTCACACAAACACTAAACACCATCAGGGTAACACGTGTGAAATTAAAATAATGCAGTAAACACGTAGAGACGGCGCTCGGTGTCACTCACACAAACACTAAACACCATCAGGGTAACACGTGTGAAATTAAAATAATGCAGTAAACACGTAGAGACGGCGCTCGGTGTCACTCACACAAACACTAAACACCATCAGGGTAACACGTGTGAAATTAAAATAATGCAGTAAACACGTAGAGACGGCGCTCGGTGTCACTCACACAAACACTAAACACCATCAGGGTAACACGTGTGAAATTAAAATAATGCAGTAAACACGTAGAGACGGCGCTCGGTGTCACTCACACAAACACTAAACACCATCAGGGTAACACGTGTGAAATTAAAATAATGCAGTAAACACGTAGAGACGGCGCTCGGTGTCACTCACACAAAGACTAAACACCATCAGGGTAACACGTGTGAAATTAAAATAATGCAGTAAACACGTAGAGACGGCGCTCGGTGTCACTCACACAAACACTAAACACCATCAGGGTAACACGTGTGAAATTAAAATAATGCAGTAAACATTAAACTACATCAAATATAACACAGAACACCCCATGTACATAACGGATATTAAAAATAAGAAGAAATACATAACTGTTCCCATTAAATATAATGAAATATGATGGGTCATGCAGAGAATAGTGGGAATGCCGATTATTGTTTTTTTACTGTAATTTTAGCAATAATTTACTGTAAAAAGTACATTTACTATCTTAAGCATAATGTAAATTTTTACCATTAATTATACTGGAAAATCATAATTTTTACATCTAAAAAAAGTTAATATTTGTTAATCAATTAATGTTTTATTTCTGTAGCATTTCTACAGGCTTTTACCATTGAAATTACAGACATTTTTTTTTTATACAGTGTACTGATTTATACACACTAGGACAATGCCCACTAGCCAACAGGGAAATTAAATACCATTAACTTAACCACCCCTTCATATTGAAAAATAGGAAGTAAAGATAAGAATAAATAAACCATTTATGGTTCAATATTAAGACCGTGACACTAGCCATCCTGGGTAGTGAAACAATGTCCCCTTCGCACCCAGTGGGAAGGAAAAGAGCCCAAATACAATGACACTAGCTGATAGGATAGAAAAACATTGCTCACATACTCATTTGCACAAAGTTGGACTAAAGAATAAGAGAAAGTGATCCTACACCAAACACTTAATACGATGACACTAACCAACAGGATAGTGAAGCATTGAATAAACTCCTCTTTGCATTCAACATAATGTGAAGAGAGCAAAGGATGAGATGGTCACAAGACCAACAGTCTGTACAAGCAATGACACTAGCCATCCGAGTAGTAAAACACTGACCGAAAACTTCCCTTCAAAATAAACTGTGAACAGGTAAAAGACAGCCCGGAGAAGAGACCACACCATCATATAGGCCAGTGGTTCTCAGTGTTTTTGATTCACACCACCCTTTGAAAAAAAAAAAAATAATCGAATCGAAAATGATTAAAAATAAAATGTTACACCTTTTTACTGATTTAAAAAAAAAAAAGCTTTTAAAAGATTTAACTACATTTTCTTTCAACTTCATGTCACAATTTTTGTTTAAAAATTCTATGAAAACTGAAAGAAAAGTTACTCTCTTCACTAAATTATGAGCTTCTGTCACTAGGTTGTTCTGTTATTTTGTGAATACTTTGTTACATGAATACATAAAAATAATTAATTATGCCTATATACTTTCAAAACATAATAATTTAAAAAAAAAGTGATACTGCTGCAGGAGCAACCCCTAGGCATGAACACATTGCAAATTGCACATGTTGTCAGCCAAAGACTGTTGTTGTATTTCATGAAACACAATGAAGTTTTCTTCCTCCTTGGCCACTTAGATGATAACCGAATCCTCCATTCATCTGCATTTAACTATCAGAATGTTTTATATCTAATTGGTGACACTTTTTTTTTTAGTTTTTTTATAAAAACCGATAATTGTAAGGATAATTGAATGGAAATAAGCCTCAGCAGTCTGTATAAAAGTATTTTTAAATCCTCATCTAGTAATATTAAATGACTGTGATTGGCCCATCCTGGCAAGCACTGAAAAAAGTAACAAGTATCACTTGACAGTTTCGGTAGCGGTCAGGACCTCTGGCCACTAATTTACACCTGATTAATGACAAACTTTAACAACCACTGAAATAAAAACATAACTTTATGCCATCATTTACTCACCCTCATCGTTCAAAACCAGTATGACTTTTTTCATTCGTGAAACACAAGATTGAGGGGTGAGAGGATCATGATTGTGGCAGGACGTGCTGCGGTGCCAGGTGAAAGTTTAAACAAGGCAGGAGAAAAGTCAGGAAAAGAATTTGCGCACATTGTTTTTTGTGTTTATTGTCAGTATTTTTGTTGAATGTGTAAAAGTGAACGAGATTTTAGGAAGGGCCTGTCTTGCCCCACACTTTGAGAACCACTGATATAGGCAATGCCCACTAGCAAACAGTGTAGTGAAAAAGCATTGATATAACCTCCCCTTCATAATGAGAATGGGAGAACATATAAAACATTAATGGTAATAGCATAACAATGAACATTGTGAACAAAACTCTTTTTCGCACACATTTAGATGAGAAGAGACAAAATGGTCGTAGACCAGGAATGTGAAACAATAACACTAGCCGAAAGAGTAGTAAGCCATTGAAAATCAGTGCTCGTCGCAACATAGTGGGAAAGAGAGACTGTGTGGCCATGAGACCATTCCAATGACATAAGCAATGACATTAGTCAAGCAGGGTTGTGAAACTTTGATACATCAACCCTCCTTTGCAGTTAAAACATGGGAGGAGAGGAAGAAAAAATTCAAGTTATAAAACCTGGCAAAGTTGTTATGGGAAGCCCAGCCTGCAGCCAGATAGATGTCCTCGAAGGACACGCACTTTGCCCACATTTGACTGAAGCCAAAGTGATTAGCAGCACAGTCCTCAAGGAGAATATGCGTAATTTACTGCTTTCTGTGGCTCAACGGAGACCCCATAAGCAAATTCAATTCTGCGCTAAGTCCTAGACCAGGACTGTAGCATGGTGAGAGGATCTCATTGTCTTGCACCACACAGAAACTTACTGACAAGACGGCGTTTGGCCACAGACAAACCACCCAAGGGGTCGTGGTCTGTTGCAATGGCAGCGACATACACTTTAAGCATAGATGGAGTGAGTCCTGCACCCAAAAACTCTTTTTTTTTTTCACCCAATTTGGAATGCCCAATTCCCAATGCGCTATTATGTCCTCGTGGTTGCGTAGTGATTAGCCTCAATCCAGGTGGCGGAGGACGAATCCCAGCTGCCTCCGCGTCTGAGATCGTCAACCCACGCATCTTATCACATGGCTTGTTGAGCGCGTTGCCACGGAGACATAGCATGTGTGGAGGCTTCACGCCATTCACCACGGCATCCACACTCAACTCACCATGTGCCCCACCGAGAACCAACCACATTATAGCGACCACGAGGAGGTTACCCCATGTGACTACCCTCCCTACCAATTTGGTTGCTTAGGAGACCTGGCTGGAGTCACTCAGCATGCCCTGGGATTCGCACTAGCAAACTGCAGTGTTGGTAGCCAGCGTCTTTACCACTGAGCTACCCAGGCCCCACATCCAAACACTCTTGTAAAAAGCAGAGAACTGTCTGCACAGGGCAATGCACTGGATCCACACCCTGCGAGGAACACCAGTCGGCAAAAGAAAGTCAGCATTTTCACAGTTGCCTCATTAAGGGAGCTTTGGCCTATAGTATGGTGTCAAGCACTGGCTGCGACAACCCATGCATGTCAGACAAGCCCTGTTCAGGAGTTTCCACAGCTCTGGCTAGGGATGCCAGGTCGTGGCTCAAGCCTGCGAGAGCAGATCCCTCCTCAAAGGAATTTCCCACGGAGGAAGCATCCAACAGCTCTACTAGCTCCCGGATCCAAGGGCAGTTGGGCCACTCCGGCGCCACCAGCAGCATGGTTTCCCTGTCTTCATGAACCTTGCACAGCACTTGGTGAAAAGGAGGGAACACAAATTTGCCATTTTGTAAGTCAGGGCACCGATGCCCAGCAGAGTCTGTCTGCTCAGGGTGACAACTCTGTGTCTGGCCACTTGGCCCAGCGCAGCACCCATCTCAGAGAACAAGGCTTTCTCTAAATGGCGAGCGCTGCTATGCAGTGGCACATCACAAGGGGATGTAAGCAACTGCATCGTCACATATGCCGAGGCATTTTTGACCAAATGCTTTAAATGCATGAGCAACAGGTCCCTCTGACTGTGCTAGGGGCAGCTAGTCTTCAAGGTAAATCAACACATGGACACTGCTCAGTCTTAGTGGAGCGACCGCCACAATGACACATTTGCCAGGGACAAGCCAATGGGATGGACCTTGAACTGATACGCCACCCCCTCGACGGCAAATATCAAGAGATCATGGTAATATAAAATCATCCCAATATCAGTGGTGCTTTGTGCTCCGCCCCTTATGTGCACGTAATCATGGGCATATAAACTGGAGCATAGTGCCATTTCCCCAGAATTTTTTGACTGAAGGGAGGAGCCATCTCTCTGTCCCTTAACAGTGAGAAATCAGTAGTGCGGCAAAGCTATGCAGTGTCTCGTTCCCTCTTTTCAGGGAACCAAGGTTACAGTTGTAACCGAGACGTTCCCTTTCAAGTCGGTCTATGTGAGTTGTATACCATAACGCTGAACACGAATCTATTCCGAGGAAATGCAAACTATTGCATGGTAAGACAAAACTATATATATATATATATATATATATATATACTGTATATATATATATATAAAATGAATATCCTACCTGTCCTCTAAAGGGCTCATTTGGTCCCTCCATTGTAAATCAATGTAAAAAACAAAAACTTTATATTTTAAAACAGATCTGACTCTAAACTATGACTGGATGAGCCGTGTTCAAAGCTGTTGTAAAATACCAATAAAGCACACCTGGGACCCTACCTGGTCAGAGGGAATTTGAAGAATAGGATTTTTTTGCAGAGAAAAAATTATGTCTTCCTGCTTGTCCAGAATATGTATCTGTGAGACTGAGAAATGAGTGTAGGACCTGAATGATGTAGTTGACAGATTTGAGCTTTGCTCACATACACACACACACACACACACACACACACACACATACTGACTCACTCTTGCAACAACAGATGCACACCTGTAAAACAGGTTATTCAGAGTCCTGCTACACCTACTCAGATAGCCTTACCTCGGCATATAAACCCAGCACAGCCTCAGGCAACACTGCTAATATAACTCGAGAACTCCCAGTGCTCTGAATCATATTAGTTTCCAATAGGAGGGAGGGGTCAACTCAATGTTTGACCATCTGGTTTGTTCACTGCTATTCACTTGCAAGGTAGCACTGTATTGATATTCCTCAAACATTTTGTTTTGAAGTATTAAATGTATGGATTATTGTACAGACTCCATTTAAACTTTGTTTTGTAGATAAGATCAGTCTTAGGTGTGCTATCTTCCTGCTTAAGCTGTTTGGTTGGCTGATCTGAGCTGGTTTAAGCTGGTCTCCCAGCCTGGACAGCTAAAGTGCCCAAATTCCAGAACTACAGTCACAAGCGTGCTCTTCACTGACACTTTTGTCCACTTGGATAATAAGTACACTAACTTTTGAAAAAACTTTATTAGGGGTGAAATTGTTTGGTGTGGTTGCTAGATTGGTCTGCCTTGTCAAAGTCTCTCAGGTCTTTACTCCTGCCTAAACTACACAGACCTTGACATGTGCCCTCATTAGATGATCAACGTTATTTGCTTCACCTGTGAGTGGTCATAATGTTTTTAGCTCATCAGTGTGTGTGTGTGTGTGTGTGTGTATACGTATATATATATAATGTACATATATATGTACAGTTGAAGTCAGAAGTTTACATACACCTTAGCCAAATACAGGTGCATCTCAATAAATTAGAATGTCATGGAAAAGTTCATTTATTTCAGTAATTCAACTCAAATTGTGAAACTCGTGTATTAAATAAATTCAATGCACACAGACTGAAGTAGTTTAAGTCTTTGGTTCTTTTAATTGTGATGATTTTGGCTCACATTTAACAAAAACCCACCAATTCACTATCTCAAAAAATTAGAATACATCATAAGACCAATAAAAAAAAACATTTTTAGTGAATTGTTGGCCTTCTGGAAAGTATGTTCATTTACTGTATATGTACTCAATACTTGGTAGGGGCTCCTTTTGCTTTAATTACTGCCTCAATTCGGCGTGGCATGGAGGTGATCAGTTTGTGGCACTGCTGAGGTGGTATGGAAGCCCAGGTTTCTTTGACAGTGGCCTTCAGCTCATCTGCATTTTTTGGTCTCTTGTTTCTCATTTTCCTCTTGACAATACCCCATAGATTCTCTGTGGGGTTCAGGTCTGGTGAGTTTGCTGGCCAGTCAAGCACACCAACACCATGGTCATTTAACCAACTTTTGGTGCTTTTGGCAGTGTGGGCAGGTGCCAAATCCTGCTGGAAAATGAAATCAGCATCTTTAAAAAGCTGGTCAGCAGAAGGAAGCATGAAGTGCTCCAAAATTTCTTGGTAAACGGGTACAGTGACTTTGGTTTTCAAAAAACACAATGGACCAACACCAGCAGATGACATTGCACCCCAAATCATCACAGACTGTGGAGATTAACACTGGACTTCAAGCAACTTGGGCTATGAGCTTCTCCACCCTTCCTCCAGACTCTAGGACCTTGGTTTCCAAATGAAATACAAAACTTGCTCTCATCTGAAAAGAGGACTTTGGACCACTGGGCAACAGTCCAGTTCTTCTTCTCCTTAGCCCAGGTAAGACGCCTCTGATGTTGTCTGTGGTTCAGGAGTGACTTAACAAGAGGAATACGACAACTGTAGCCAAATTCCTTGACATGTCTGTGTGTGGTGGCTCTTGATGCCTTGACCCCAGCCTCAGTCCATTCCTTGTGAAGTTCACCAAATTCTTGAATCGATTTTGCTTGACAATCCTCATAAGGCTGCGGTTCTCTCAGTTGGTTGTGCATCTTTTTCTTCCACACTTTTTCCTTCCACTCAACTTTCTGTTAACATGCTTGGATACAGCACTCTGTGAACAGCCAGCTTCTTTGGCAATGAATGTTTGTGGCTTACCCTCCTTGTGAAGGGTGTCAATGATTGTCTTCTGGACAACTGTCAGATCAGCAGTCTTCCCCATGATTGTGTAGCCTAGTGAACCAAACTGAGAGACCATTTTGAAGGCTCAGGAAACCTTTGCAGGTGTTTTGAGTTGATTAGCTGATTGGCATGTCACCATATTCTAATTTTTTGAGATAGTGAATTGGTGGGTTTTTGTTAAATGTGAGCCAAAATCATCACAATTAAAAGAACCAAAGACTTAAACTACTTCAGTCTGTGTGCATTGAATTTATTTAATACACGAGTTTCACAATTTGAGTTGAATTACTGAAATAAATGAACTTTTCCATGAAATTCTAATTTATTGAGATGCACCTGTATATTTAAACACAAATACAGTTTTTCACAATTCCTGACATTTAATCGTAGAAAACATTCCCTGTCTTAGGTCAGTTAGGATCACTTCTTTATTTGAAGGATGTGAAATGTCAGAATAATAGTAGAGATAATGATATATTTCAGCTTTTATTTCTTTCATCACATTCCCAGTGGATCAGAAGTTTACATACACTTTATTAGTATTTGGTAGCATTGCCTTTAAATTGTTTAACTTGGGTCAAATGTTTTGGCTAGCCTTCCACAAGCTTCTCACAGTAAGTTGCTGGGATTTTGGCCCATTCCTCCAGACAGAACTGGTGTAACTGAGTCAGGTTTGTAGGCCTCCTTACTCACAACCGCTTTTTCAGTTCCACCCACACATTTTCTATCTGATTAGTTGTGATGGCCACTCCAATACCTTGACTTTGTTGTCCTTAAGCCATTTTGCCACAACTTTGGAGGTATGCTTGGGGTCATTGTCCATTTTGAAGACCCATTTGCAACTGAGCTTTAACTTCCTGGCTGATGTCTTGATATGTTGCTTCAATATATCCACATAATTTTCCTTCCTCATGATGCCATCTATTTTGTGAAGTGCACCAGTCCCTCCTGCAGTAAAGCACCCCCACAACATGATGCTGCCACCCCCATGCTTCACGGTTGGGATGGTGTTCTTCGACTTGCTAGCCTCACCCTTTTTCCTCCAAACATAACGATGGTCATAATGGCCAAACTGTTTAATTTTTGTTTCATCAGACAAGAGGAAAAAAGTAAGATCTTTGTCCCCATGTGCACTTACAGACTGTAGTCTGGCTTTTTGTATGGTGGTTTTGGAGCAGTGGCTTCTTCCTTGCTGAGCAGCCTTTCAGGTTAGGTCAATATAGGACTTGTTTTACTGTGGATATAGATACTTGTCTACCTGTTTCCTCCAGCATCTTCACAAGGTCCTTTGCTGTTGTTCTGGCAGACCACATGTAACAACACCTGCACAGGATCAGTACATCCGAATATCACACCTGCGGGACAGGTACAGGATGGCAACAACAACTGCCTGAGTTACACCAGGAACGCACAATTCCTCCATCAGTGCTCAGACTGTCCACAATAGGCTGAGAGAGGCTGGACTGAGGGCTTGTAGGCCTGTTGTAAGGCAGGTCCTTACCAGACATCACCAGCAACAACATCACCTATGGGCACAAACCCACCTTTGCTGGACCAGACAGGACTGGCAAAAAGTGCTCTTCACTGACGAGTCGCGGTTTTGTCTCACCAGGGGTGATGGTCGGACTCGTCTTTATCGTCGAAGGAATGAGCGTTACACCGAGGCCTGTACTCTGGAGCGGGATCGATTTGGAGGTGGAGGGTTCGTCATGGTCTGGGGCGGTGTGTCACAGCATCATCGGACTGTGCTTGTTTTGTCATTGCATGTAATAATGCTGTGTGTTACAGGGAAGACATCCTCCTCCCTCATGTGGTACTCTTCCTGCAGGCTCATCCTGACATGACTCTCCAGCATGACAATGCCACCAGCCATACTGCTCGTTCTGTGCGTTATTTCCTGCAAGACAGGAATGTCAGTGTTCTGCCATGGCCAGCGAAGATTCTGGATCTCAATCCCATTGAGCATGTCTGGGACCTGTTGGATTGGAGGGTGAGGGCTTGGGCCATTCCCCCCAGAAATGTCCGGAACTTGCAAGTGCCTTGGTGGAAGAGTGGGGTAACATCTCACAGCAAGAACTGGCAAATCTGGTGCAGTCCATGAGGAGGAGGTGCACTGCAGTACTTAATGCAGCTAGTGGCCACACCAGATACTGACTGTTACTTTTGATTTTGACCCCCCCCCCTTTGTTCAGGGACACATTATTCCATTTCTGTGAGTCACATTGAAACTTTTTCAGTTTATGTCGTAGTTGTTGAATCTTTTTATGTTCATACAAATATTTACATGTTAAGTTTGCTGAAAATAAAAGCAGTTGAAAGTGAGAGGACGTTTCTTTTTTTGCAGAGTTTATTTATGCTGGCCTCTGTTAATCAGAATATCCACTGTAGCTGCACATTCATTTAAAAATAATTCAATACATGAGACAGGCAAGTGTGAAAAGTCAAGTAATAAAGGAAAAAGCTATTTTGGAGCAAGGAGGAGACAGACTCTTTTACAAAAATAATTATGCATGTCTTTGTCAGGGATTTTGAGGTAGGACTTAAATGCAAGAGGCAAGTATAAGGGCTTTATTTCAAATAAAACAAAATACAAACAAAAACTCCCAGAGAAAAAATAAACTAAAACAAATCCAACTGAAGAACAGGATCAAACACTGCACAGGCAAACAATTTCACAAAACAATCTGACAGACATGAGGGAAGAGGGCACAATATATAGAGGAAAGCACATGAGGAGCAGGTGAAACTAATTAACATAAGAACTAACCGAGGGAGAGTGATGAGGGAACAAGGAGGTGGAGTCAGGTAAACACATGGCAAGAGAAACACAAAGCCATGTGCTAACATACAAGACCAAACAGACAGGAGTGCACATGGTGATGAAGAATCAAACACAGCCATGTACACTCACACAAGACTGACAGAAGAGTGCATGGCAAGATCCCAACTCAGAACAGAAACTGAACTAGACTGAAGAGTCAGGACCCAGACACCATGCTCTGAACATGAAAACACAAACACAGAACATGGATGTCAGGATCCTGTCACCCCACAATAAACATGACCAAGGTGACAGGATCCTGACAGTCCTATTTTATCCGGAATATGCTGATTGCCACATGTGTACATGAATATTCCATTAGATTTAGTGTATGTAAACATCTTTTTCTAAAGAAAAAAAAAAGCCAAACCAGAAGAAATAGAAAAAAATAAATAAATAAATAAAAAATGGGGTAAGAAAAATATACTTACACAAACTTGTTTTCTCTGTGAATTAAGCTTTTTTCTGACACCCTTGGCAATATATATATATATATATATATATATATATATATATATATATATATATATATATATTAAGCATAAATGTCAGTAAATTGTGTAAGATATCTCTGAAAACTGGAAAATAAGACAAAAATGCTAATTAAGAAGATTATTTTGTAGTGCTGCTTTTGTTCTTTGTTAAAGACTTTGAGGGAATGAGACAACAGGTTAACAGACATTTGGGATTTTGAGAAAACTCTTAATAGAAATCAAAGATGATAAAATCTAATGGTCTAACCAAGATTACATTCAGACAGCTGTATATCTCAATCGTTGTGGTGAGATAATCACACACCTGATGCTTGGCTTTGTTGGTCTGTTATCTGCACTTACCATGCGATGAAACTGTATTTGTATGATATCCATAGTGCAAGCTCTCATGTTTGAGTGCATAACAGCATCTGTTGACCTCAGAAAGATCTGGAGATAAACTGCAGAAAACACTGTGCTTGCAGCGCAACTCTTTTCCTGTCATACACTGTTGTGGCACATTTTGAAGTGTTTAATGCTTATGTCTGCAGAATCTTGAGAGTGTTTCTGATGTACCTCACATGCTCCTCACTGCACAGGCACTTCATCATAATTATCCCTTCATCATAAAGAGTCCCAAACACTTTTTATGTAGGTTGCTCACTTTAGGTTTATATTTACAGTATATGGTTGGGTTAAAGGTTATCTTAGATGCTGTAACACCATTTCTCTGAAGTTTTTTAACCATTTTTAATGACTTTTTTGCCTACACTAGATTATTTAAAAGGTCCCGTGGTGTTAACATGAACTTACAATGAACAATACCTTTACAGCATATGTTCATCTTGGTTAATGTTAATTTCAACATACTATATACATTTTTAAAATCAAAAGTTGTATTTAGTTGTAACCTTGTAGTAGTAACTTGAACTAACAATGAACAAACAATGAACAATTTTATTTTTATGAACTAAAATGAACTAAGATGAATAATTGCTGTGAAAAATATAGTTCATTGTTCGTTCATGATACATTAATCATGGAACCTTATTGTAAAGTGATACCAAAATAGTTTTAGATGGAGTATACAGTAGTAAATCACACAGCAGGTGATGTCAACTACTCATGTGTGTTTCCATTTGCTCCCCTGCAATGGGGCAAGATAACTGAGAAATACAATTTAATGACATTTTATTTTATTGAATGTAGAGTGAGAATGGTGCCTTGATCCCACTACAGAGGAAAAAAATATATACAAATTTAATTCTGACTTTATATGTAACAATTGTGACTTTATTTCTCTTAATTGCGACTTTTCTGTATATCTGATCCTGTAAAGGAGAATTATTTTTTAAAGGTAATTATGTCATTATATCTAAGAATTGTGACTTTATTTTTTGCAGTTGCGACTTTGTTTCTCGTAATTGTGAGTTTATATGACACAGTTGTGACATTATTTCTCACAATTGCGGCTTAAAGGGTTAGCCTAGTTCACCCAAAAATTACAATTCTCTCATGATTTACTTCCCTTTAAGCCATCCCAGATGTGTATGACTTTCCTTCTTCAGCAGAACTTAAGTGAAGAATTTTATAAGCACATTTCAACTCTGTTTGTCCATACAATGCATGTAAACAGGTGCCATCCGGCTGCTGGCAGTTTGATGGTCCAAAAGTCATATTTAGGCATTATAAAATAATCCACACCACTCCAGTTGATCAATGAATGTCTTCAGAACCAAATCAATACATTTGTGTAAAAAATAAATCGATTGTTAAAACTTTATTAACTTTAAAAAATCACTTCCTGCCAGCAGTTGACACATCAGTGACATAAGCACTATGGCGCATTCATGTGAGAAGTCGAAAGTGTGCACTTTATATACAACTAAGGAACGAACGTCATGCAAGAGTTAGTTCATTTCAAACAGAAATACAGCACTGGCCAGAAGCAACGATATAATGTTAAAAACCTTTTTTGAAAACAGCTTTGACCCGCCCTCAAACACTACACTAAGCGGTTGACCAATCACAACAGACTGGGACATCTGACCAATCAGAGCAGAGTAGGCTCTCTGAAAGGAGGAGTGTAGAATGAATTCTTTAGAACAGATCATTGAACGAGTCATTTTTGACACTGGGAAAAAAGTAATGCTGCAATTTAAATTATGAGCAAATTAAAGTGTTTTTTGACCTTGGATGCATGTAAATTTATTGTATGAGACCTTTAAAACAAAATTAGGCACGTTTCAAAACCATAATAGGTGCTCTTTAAAACCAAATATTATCAAATTACAACATTCAATTACAAAAAATCTTTTAACAGCTATTTTAAAACTTCTCTCAGCCTTTATATATTTTAGAGACTAGAGTAATTTATTCCAAACAACTGTACTTGTATATAAAAAGGTATTTTTCTCCATTAGACTTTTAAACATACATGGATAGATATTTGTGTTACTACCTCTTATAGCATAATTATGCTGATCTTTAACCAAATTGAAGTAGTTGACCAAATACTTTGGAACCAAATGATTTAAAATATTATGGGTGAAACCCAATTTTATTAATATCACTCTTTTAACAACTGGCAAAAAACCAAGATCCTTAAAATATTTAATATCTAGATGAGTGTGTTTCTTACACCAACCTATCGATTTGCTTCAGAAGACATTAAATGATCGACTGGAGTCGTGTGGATTAATTTATAATGCCTAAATATGACTTTTGGACCGTCAAATAGCCAGCAGCCTGATAGCACCCGTTTACATGCATTGTATGGACAAACAGAGTTGAAATGTGCTTATAAAATTCTTCACTTAAGTTCTGCTGAAAAAGGAAAGTCATACACATCTGGGATGGCTTAAAGGTAAGTAAATCATGAGAGAATTTTCATTTTTGGGGGAACTCTTCCTTTAATTCTCATAAAACTGAGTGCTAATGAAGCCAATTTGGTCACAGCAGCCAAGCAACTGCCATTGAGATGAATGGGAATGCTAAAGGATAGCTCCCTTTAGAATTTTAATTTGTTGACTTTAATTCTCTCTATGTTGGACAATTCAAATGTTGTGGCAGACAAACCCTCAAGTCATCATGTTTTACAGACAATATGGAGCTCGGTCTTGACCATGTGTTTACCTGAAGGCGGTCAAGTTCAAGTATAAGAATGTCTGTGACCTTTTGAAAGGAATTCTAGTGAGAGGCCGAGCTCACGGCACTCAAAGAATATGGCGTCCCTTTGGGATCAAAATTATGACTTTGCATCATGCACTCATCTCACTGAACATGACGTCTGCATCTCTTTAACACGACGTCTGCATTTGCCTTACATGACATCTGCGTGTGCCTTCACATCGCTTCACTCGCTCGTCTGTTTGAACGGATTTTCTGCACCTCCTCTATCCGCCTTATTTTTCAGCAAAACTAGGGCGCCACCATTATCAATGTTGAATGTGGACCACTTCCGGTATCAGCCACTTCCAGCTATTTTAGCGTTACAAAAATACTACATTATGCTGCTTTATATTACAGGCTGGCAATATATGTCGTCATATTATTATCATTAATTATGATTTTCAAAAACTCATTGTTTTTGAACGCATATAGTTTTACCGTATATCACATTTTGCCATCGTTTTATCACACTGTTGCAGACAGTCAGGCAGAATGAATGAAATCAGGTGCTGACAGGACAGTCCTCTGCCATCTGACATGCCTCCACAAACTTTACACAACCAGCAGAGAGCAGAAAGCTGGGCAAATACTGCTTTAACTTTCTTTACACCAAAACTGCATCTTGTTTCATCTTGGCAAATTAATAAATGCATTTTAGTCTCCGTTGTCAGAGAGCATTCTCTCTTTCTTAGCAGTGTGTAGTCAACAGACATGCAGATCTCACACGCACCATGGCTTATGAAACATCGCCTTTGGAAATAATTAAATAAAGGCATCATCGGAGGTTATGCAGGTACATACAAATATACACAGAATCAACATTTAACCCCCCAAAGCCGCCACCCTCCCCATCCACGTGCACCATCTTGAAATGGGGGCGCTCCAGCCGACTTCCATCCCCTTAAATAAATTTGTCTGCCAATCATAACATTGGTAAGGACCCAGTTTTTACGTGTTTATCCCCTATATTGATGACCGCCCCATCGCCTAAAATACAGAGTCTGGGGCAAAATGAAATTTGAGTGCCCAATACATCACACATAAAACTCTGAACATTCAACCAAAATTCTTGGATCTTAACACACCACCAAAAAACATGGGTTGTGTGTCCATCTTCTGATTGGCATCGCCAGCAGGTGGGTGTGTCTTTAAGACCAAGCCTATACAATCTAGAGGGGGTCCAATAGAATCGATGTAAAATACTGAATTGCATAAGGTGCACCCTTGCATCTCTAGATGCAGACTTGACATTTTTTAGAACCCTAGCCCACACTCCCTCCTCCAATACCAAGTTTAAAACTTTCTCCCATAATCTCTTGACAGAAGTTAAAGCTCAATCCCCCAGACTCTGAATTAGCAGGGAGTAATACCTTGATGCCTCATGACCTTTTCCAAAAGCAGTAATCACCTCTCCCAGAGTATCTGCCGCTTTAGGGGGGTGTATGCTACTCCCAAACAATAGTACAGAGCAGATGGCGCAGCTGTAAATACCTAAAAAACTGAGATCTAGGAATCCCAAAATGTTGAACCAAATTTTCAAAAGATCTCAACACCCCACTCTCATATAGGACACTGAGCGTATTAACCTCCCACACAATCCACTCTGACCAGCAGAAAGGGGACTTATCAATACATAATTTTAGGTTCAGCCATATGCTCGAGGCAACATTTAAATAAATGTCTGAATTAAACACTCTGGACACTTTTGTCCATACCAAGTGCAAATGCAAGATAACGGGGTATAACTTAACTTCTCAGATTAGTTTGATGGAAAGGCTTTGCAATGGCAAAATTGGGGCAAGAGCTTCCTGTTCAATACAAAACCAGGGAGGGGCTCTCTCAGGTGGAAGTGACCAATGAGCCAAATTTCTGAGACCGAATGCATAATAATAAAACAAAATCTTGGGTAGCCCTTGCCCACCTTTGTCAATCGGCCTATGTAACTTATTGAAATGTAATCTGGGACGCTTACCATTCCAAATGAAGGACTTTGCTACGCTATCAAAAATGAAATTAAATAAGAAGGGGGACATCTACAGGGAGAGATTGTAGCAGGTAGCTGAATTTTGGAATACAATTCATTTTAATAACATTAACCTTCCCAATCATAGATAAATGTAATGAAGCCCACCTGCCCACATCACTCGAAAACCTTTTTATTAAGGGGTCAAAATTAATTCTTACTAAATCACACAAATTTGCTGGGAATAAAATGCCCAAATACTTAATACACTGTTTGGGCCACTGGAAAACGCCTGGCTGAAATGCCGTAGCTGTCAGAGACAAAGCTTCGGATTAGACCACTTGACTCTGTATCCTGAGAACTTAGAAAAGGAATTAATAATTCTGTGGAGGCAAGGCATAGATCTAGTGGGGTCGGAGACGAATAATAAAATATAATCCGCATAAAGCAAAAGCTTATGCGCCATACCTTCTGCCACCAACCCTGGAAAATCATCCTCCTTTCTTATTGCGGCTTATCACTGAGGGAATGGTAGAAAAAGACTCTCTCTGCTTTTTAAATCTAGCCAAAAGCTTCCCTGCTTTGTCCACCGACTCAAAAATATGACTGTCATGCCCTCAATAGCCAAAACTCCACCTTCTGCAACAAAATAGTATAATATCTGTATTTCAATCAGGTAAATTCTCTGAGGTCATCAGACAACATTCGGTGCTTCAGCTCTGCCTCTGCACTTTTAATATTTCCTTTAATATTTCCTTTGGATTTTTCGGTGAATGAGGCATACTGTACGATCCGACCCCTAAGAACCGCCTTAAGTGCCTCCCAAGCCACGCCCACATAGGATACTATGGACCAGTTGGTCTCCATATAAACATTGATTTCAGCCTTTAGCATTTGTTGGAAATCAGAATTTTGCAAAAGGGATACATTAAAGCACCAACTATATGATTTCTTTATCTCCAAATGTGTCAACACATCTAAACTCACCAGGGCATGATCTGAGAGTAAGATTTTTCCAATTGAGCAATCAACAACAGATGAAATGAGGGACTTAGATAACAAAAATATATATATATATATATATATATATAGTCTAGAATAAATCTTATGGACTGATGAGAAAAATGTATAGTCCCTACCAGATGGGTTTAAAAGTCTCCAAATATCTGTAAGACCAAGATTTTTACACATCCTGTGAAGCGTCAATGTTGCTCTAGGGGGCTTACACACTTTTGCTTCACTATGATCAAGAACTGAATCCATCATTAGATAAAGTCTCCTCCCAATATTATATCATGAGTGGTGCCAGCTGCTTGCAACATCCCTTCAAGATCTATAAAAAAGCCCTGATCATCAGCGCTAGGTGTGTAAATATTTGCCAAAATCAATCTTTGCCACTGATTTTTCTGCTAAAAAAATAATGACTCTTTATTGACATATTAGAAAAAATAGATTGTGTGTCAAAAATAAAATTATAAAGACCACATTCCAACATTAGTGCAACAATCAAACCCCGAACTTCCCCCCGAACCAAACAAACAGAAAAAAGAAAAACACGCACATTAACCCTGCGCACGACAGCGCCAACTAGCGTCCATCCCTCTAAACTCAAACAGTCCATGTGCGCCTATGAGAATCCCTGTGACAACTTTGCCATCAGATTGCTCAAGTCCAGTGTTTCTATACAAATTTAGTCAACAGAAGATAATCTATAAAACAAACTCCAGCCAATAGGCGGAATAAACACAAAGAACATGTAGATTCATCCACATAACTGTCCTGAAGGTGTGTTCCTTCACAAAAAAGGTGCTCAGTTCCTCGGATGTTCAAGTGAATGTTCAGTGAGTCAGACCACTTGGCTGCAACGTGAGTACCACAAATAACTTACTTAGTCCATTGACTTTATGAAGGACATCACTTGCTAGGGACATGTAAATATTTTGCGGCCATCCTTAGCATCTGTTCTCAATTTGGCCGGGAACATCAGTGCAAAAGCGACCTTCCCTTGATGTAAGAGATTCTTGCATTCCTTGAATCGATCACGTTTCTCTCTTGTCGAATTCGCAAAGTCTGGGAACAAGAAAATGCTGTGGTTCTTCCAAGAAGCTTCCTTTACGCCTCGCCTCACATAACACGAGATCTTTATCGGATGATCTCAGAAATTTGGCCAGAATTAATTGGGGCCTGTCTCCCTCTGCGGATCGCTGAGCCGGAACCCTGTGAGCTCGCTCGATATCCAGCTTATGGCCTGTTATGTCGAGCAGACTCTGGAAAAGCCCATCCAGGAATTTCACCATATCCCGACCTTCTTCGTCCTCATGAATTCCAACAATTCGGACGTTATTCCGCCGATTACGATTCTCCAAGTCCTCCAACTTCTCCCAGACGTGCTCCAAATCCACCTTGGTCGCAAGCGGATTAGCAGCTAATTCCCTCTCCGATGACTCCAGATAATCGATCCGTTTCTCGACATCCCCCACTCTTTTAACCACCTCAGTGAATTTTGTCTCCATGGCAGTGATCGATCAACATATTACAGCAAGATTCTCCAAGTCAGCAATGACCTTCGTCAGCATTGCCAACACTTTCAACAATTCTCGCCAAATTTCCTTCAATTGTCCGGCCAAATCGGCTTGCGGCCTGCTGCTCAGGGCGTCATCTTGAGCACAGTGTCTTTTAATGTCTCCAGAGCCCAAGGATTTTGAATTCTTTGACATATTGTCTTCCTAGAACAGTTAAGGATCAGGGTGTATCGAATCTCACTGGTTTATGACATAAAAAGTATTAAAACTAGCAAAGTGAGCAGAGCTCGTCATTCGAACACGCATGGTGTTATGGGACTCCAAGGCTTATGTTTTAAGATGAAAACATTTATTATTATTCTTGGTCTTTTTATAGGTGTAATTAAAGTCCCATTTACAACCCTGTTTAATTTTTTTTAACTTTTATCCAATGTCAGAGGCCAGTTATGTAGGACATTTATACCTTGATGAGACGGTGAAGCATTGGACTTGAAAGGAAAAGGTTTGTATATTTATCTTGTCTTTGAAATACTTCCGGGGGCTGATCATATGAACATGCTAGAATCTGCCAGAAACATTTTACAGACCTTATTTTTTGGGAGTTTGTAAAGCAGCAGCCTTATCTGTTTTGATACAAACAGACCCTTATATTGTTTTACTCATTTGTAAGTTTATTTGGATAAAATGCATGTAAATCTAAACAAAGTTGCATGCATCAAACCAAATGACTGTCAATTTAAGTATCTTTTTAATTATAATTATATATTATGTGAAGCAAATTAATAAGTAATTTCATATAAATGATAATTTTATTTATTTATTTTATTTTGCTATTATGCATTTATTTATATGTTATATTCGGTAGAGTTTTTAAATTTAAGCATCTCTTTTCTCATTCTAGTTATGCATTATACTGACAATATAACAATTTAATCTTGCCATGCAGTAGATAAACAAAAGTGTGTGATGCAATCAATCTGTATTTTTTAAAATATATTTATAAGTTCATTGAACAAGTTGGCCAAGAAAACACACAACATACAGGGGATAACTGGAACAATAGTTAAGTGCTTAATAAAATGGCAGACGCAGACCTCATGTTCATTAAGACAGTGAGTGAAGTGAAGTAATTAGGGCAGACGCTGACACGCTTCACTGAACTGTGTTACATACTGGGTTACAATACATGTTAGGGATGGGCGGATCGATACTAAAGTACTGATACTTCCGATACTGATGTGGTATCAAGAATATCGATCCTCACATAAAAATATTGATTCTGTAGTTTTTTTTAACAAGTGATCTTATTATTTAGATTACATGAATATTAATGCATCTCAAAAGCTTCGAAGTGGAAAAAAAGAATTATATGGGCGAATTGTTTCATGGCACCGGAACTACTTTTTCTTCCGTTCATCTAGATGCGCAGAAATGCTAAAATACAATAGCAGTCACAGACAGCGCTCACCCTTTCAGTCATAGTGCTTGTTTAAAGGCGGAGCAGTGCTTTCATGATGTAATGACAGAAAAACAGCATCTGGAGTTATTCACACTAAGTAATGACAAACCTAGATGTGACATGTATTTTAATGGGCTTATTTGACAATTTTTACAGGTTTATTTAAATTCAGAGTTGTTAAAACATTGATAATGATCTGTAATCCTCGTTAATAAATGATACCCTTATGAAAACTTACCATGGATTTACTGTAGTAATATTGTATTAACCATGACTGTAGTAACAACGACTGTAGTAACCATGTTTTTATCTTCTTCTTTTTGGCAAGGTTTTGATACAATTAACCATGATTTTACTACAGCATTACTGTAGTATCCATATTGTAACTTGGTTTTAGTAATAGTAACCAAATAATAATATCTATGGTTCATTTTGAGGTTTTATATGTGGCTTAAAGGTAAACAAAGCAGCCTAATAATTTTCTGTTTAGGCCCATAAATATATACAATTTTAAGTAATAATAAAGTTACTAATTTTATACAAATAATTCGTAAAAATTCCATTTAATAGAGGTATCGGTATCGATATTGGCCTAAAAGTACTTGGTATCCGATCGAAAAGAAAATAAGTAGTATCGCCCATCCCTAATACATGTTAGCCAAATTGAACACAAATCACTCCACTGCAACACGTGAATGACATGTGAGGTCTGCCTAGACGCTTCACTGACACACATGGTTTATGTCTCGTCTGCGTCTTGAATTTAATGGAGTAAAGGTAGAACCTTTAAAATCAAGACATTGGCTGTGTCTTATTTGGAAGGCTGCATCCTCCGGAGGTCGCATTTGTCGGCCGCATACGTCATTGCATACGTCTCGTTTCATAGGACACTCCGAATGCAGCCTTTGAATGCGACCTTCTTTCACAGGAATTCGGAGGATGCATGAGGTGTATCCTTCATGGGCACTCACAACCCACAATTCTTTGCTTCAACGGAAATGTAAAAAAATAAAATAAAAAATAACACTAATTTGCACGTAAATATGATGTTCAAACGCAAGGAATGTTAATTCCCAAGTTGAAGTACCTCAGTAGATGGGTGCAGAGTATATAATATGTATAATTATATTCATATATAATTAAAATAAAGTATTAGACTAAAAGTACACCTGTAAAATCTATTTTCTTTTCTCTTTACATCATTATAACTCTCCTAAAATGTACCTCATACATTAACTTCCAAAGGGACTTTGTTCCCTTCTCACTTGAAGCACTCATGCTTGTTTAAGAGTGGTGTGCTGTCATAGCAACCATGTTACCTTCCATTCCGTTCAGCTGTCTCGTTTAAATGAGACTTGTTTAAAGGAGGATGCTCGGTATACTGCAGCTTTCAAAGGACGCGTCCTACCAAGCATGCAGCCTTCCAAACCAAACACAGCCATTGAGTGACACGTTCAATGAGACAAGCGCGTGCTACAAAGTCATAATTTTGACCCCAAAGGAACGCCACTCAAAGAATCCTCCCGCCCCCATTGGACAGCGTCTGTGTCGGGTTGATCGTCTTCACCGGATGATGTATCGCTCAAGTATTGTTTGATGTTATTTTGCGGCCATGCACAGATTGTCTTTTGTCGTTTATGTAGTTTTGTCTTTTGTTTTGTTGGAATTGTCGTTTTGCGTAGAGATCTACCGACGGGACATTCTCAAAGCCAGAGAGGTGAGCGTGATTTTACCTTCTTTATGAGCTTATAACAATACACCTATTACGACTTCAAAACACATTTAGATGATCAGTGTTTAATTGTCAGATCTGAGTGCTGGTTATTGAGTAATTTTGCGGTTAGTCTGCATGTGTTAACAGGTAAATCTCACACTGTGATGTTGCTTTCCATCTGCTTAAACTACATAAACATTTGAACTTTAATGGGTTTCAGTTAATGTTACTGTATTATTTACCTGTACCAATATCTGTATGACTATACAGTGCTGTGAAAAAGTCTTTTTCTTCGTGATTTCTTCTATTTTTGTGTATTTTTAATACTAAATTGTTTTAGATCTTCAAGCGAGATATAACATAAATCAAAGGCAACCTGAGTAAACACAAAATACAGTTTTCAAATATATATATATTTATTATTGAAGCAAAATAGTTTTGCAACACCTATATCACCCATGTTAAAAACGAACTGCCCCCTTAAACTTAATAGCTGGTTGTGCCACCATTAGCAGCAACAATCAGTCTTTCACAATGCTGTGGTGGAATTTTGGCCCACTCTTCTTTGTAGAACTGCTTTAGTTCAGCCACATTGGAGGGTTTTCGAGCATGAACCGCCCATTTAAGGTCCTGCCACAACATCTCAATTGGGTTCAAGTCAGGATTTTGACTAGGCCACTCCAAAACTTTAATTTTGCTTCTTTTGAGCCATTCAGAGGTGGACTTACTCCTATGCTTTGGATCATTGTCATGCTGCATAATCTAGTTGCATTTGAGCTTCAACTCACGGACTGATGACCGGACGCTCTCCTTTAGGATTTTCTGGTAGAGAGCAGAATTAATGTTTCCCTCAATTATTGCAAGTTGCCCTGAAACAGCAAAACATCTCCACACCATCACACTACCACCTCCATGCCTGACCATAAGTATGATGTTCTTTTTGTGGAATTCTGTGTTTGATTTACACCAGATGTAACAGGACCTCTGACTTCCAAACAGTTCCACTTTCGACTCATCAGTCCACAGAACATTCTCACAAAAGCTTTGAGGATCTTCAAGGTGTGTTTTGGCAAAATTCAGATGAGCCTTAATGTTCTTCTGGGTTAGCAGTGGTTTTCGCCTTGCCACTCTTCCATGGGTGGCATTTTTGTCTAATGTCTTTCTGATAGTGGAGTCATGAACAGTGACCTTTATTGATGTGAGAGAGGCCTGTGGTTCTTTGGATGTTGTCCTTGGCTTTTTTGTGACTTCCTGGACGAGTCATCGCTGTGCTCTTGGAGGAATTTCAGGTCGGCCACTTTTGGGAAGGTTCACTACTGTGCCAAGTTTTCTCCATTTGGAGATAATGGCTCTCACTGTGGTTCTTTGCAGTCCCAGAGCCGTTGAAATAGCTTTGTACCCCTTCCCAGACTGATATAGTTCAATCACCTTTTTCCTCATCCATCAACAACTTTGGGGGCATGTTGAAGCGGGTTTTGCCCAGGGCACCATACAAGCTAGAACCGCCACTGGGTCTGGGTGTGTCTAGTCCAGCTGAACCCCATTATGAATGCAGTTTCATAGATTTGGGGATTTAGTAACTAAGGGGGCACATACTTTTTCCACAGACCCAGTTGGTATTGGATAATTTTTTTGCTTCAACAAATAACATTATCATTTAAAAGCTGTATTTTGTGTTTATTCAAATTGCCTTTGTTTTATGTTAGATTTAGTTTGAATTTTTGAAACAAGTTAGCATGAAAAACACAAAACACAGAAGAAATCAGGATGGGGACAAATTCATTATGTCTATATACTGTATATACTGCTACCTATATCTAAATAAATACCTTTAGGCCTATATCACATACTGGATCTATACTTCTACTTACGTATGTATATACTGGATCAAACCTATATATCTACACACCTGCATATGTTATACAGATTTTTAAATGAGCTTCAGTAGGTCCAGTACAAGAAGCTTAAATATGTTAGTCTTAGGTCTAAAACACTAAACTTATTGTCTGAACTATATGAATATCACTTACAATTTTATTTCAAAACTGTGTTACTAGTCACTCAAATAAACATGCATTCAGAAAGAACAGAGTAACTCAGAGAGGAAAATGAAGAGGAGGTTTTGGTCTTCTTCAAATTTCCCCTCCCCTACTTTCTTTTGACTTTGTAGAGAACAGATCTATGAAGTGGATCTAGAAAGTTTTCACTCCTTTCACAAATTTCCTGTTGTTGCTATTTTATTTGCACAGTGTAACCAATAACATCTCAGTTACAGAAAGTGCTTCCATTTTTAAAACAAAAGTAAAAAAAAAAACAAAAAACATCCAGTGCCTTGCTGCATGCGTCCACAATACTCTGATTAGTAGTTCATCAAACTACTGTTGCAGTCATGATAACTATATCAATATTTCAGGTCCAGCTTGCTAAAGGTGCACAGTTTATATATATATATATATATATATATATATATATAAAATGGATTATCCATGAATCTCTCATTTTAGGAGAACATACACTGATGGCCAAAAGTTTGGAATAATGTACAGATTTTGCTCTTATGGAAAGAAATTGGTACTTTTATTCATCAAAGTGGCATTCAACTGATCACAATGTATAGTCAGGACATTACAAACATGAAAAATTACTAGTACAATTTGAAAAAAAGAACTCAAAGAGTTCTCATCAAAAAATCCTCCACGTGCAGCAATGACAGTGTAACACTTCTCAGTGGAAGGAGGAGGTGAAAAGCAAGATTTCCTGGTTCAGGTAGGCGTTTAATTATGCACCCTGTCGCTTACAGTTCCACACACTCAACAGTTTCACAAGCAAATAGTTACTTAAAGAGTCCCACTTCATTACGTCATCAGCATAACCATATATAACACCGTGGCCTTCCTTGCACCAATCTCTCTCCCCGACTGCTGGCGGTGTGGCTCTTTTAAGCCGCTCTCTCGTGCTCACTGAAATTAGAGACAGGTGTTAGATGTAATTTTGCTCAGGTGTAAGCGTCCTTACCGCTTTCTCTCTCTCCGGAGAGATGCTTGAACACGCCCCCCATCTGGCCCGCCTACCACTCCCCCCCCATTCCTGGAGAGGAAATCGGCGACAGCCATCTGCGCCCCCAGTCTGTGGACCACCTTGAACTTAAACGGTTGAAGAGCCAGATACCAATGGGTGATCCGCGCGTTGGTATCTTTCATGCAGTGGAGCAACTGGAGCGGGGCAGGATTGGAACAGAGGGTGAAGGTCCGCCCCAACAGGTAGTATCGGAGAGTGAGGACCGCCCACTTGATGGCGAGACACTCCTTTTCCACGGTGCTGTACTTAGTTTCCCTCAACGAGAGCTTACGGCTAATGTACAGCACCGGGCGCTCCTCCCCCTCACCACCTACGAGAGTACGGCCCCCAGCCCTCTGTCTGAAGCATCTGTCTGTAAAACAAAAGGGAGAGAGAAATCAGGTGAATGTAAAAGCGGCCCCCTGCAAAGTGCGACTTTAACTTGCGTGAATGCCCGCTGACACTGCTCCATCCACTGGACCGGGTCTGAAGCTCCCTTTTTAGTGAGATCTGTCAGCGGGCTGGTGATGTCCGAATAATAGGCACAAACCTTCTATAATAGCCAGCCAGCCCCAGGAACTGTCTCAACCCCTTTATGGTCTTGGGCCTCGGGCAGGTCGCAATCGCTGCTGTCTTGTCAATTTGGGGACAAACCTGCCCATGGCCCAAGTGGAACCCCAGATACCGTACTTCCACCCGCCCAATCGCGCACTTCTTGGGGTTTGCTGTAAGTCCCGCTCGGCGCAGCGATCTCAGAACCGCCCTCAGATGTTGCATGTGCCGCTGCCAATCATTGCTGTAAAAGATGATGTCATCTAAATAGGCAGTAGCATAAGCTGAATGCGGTCTGAGGATTCGGTCCATGAGACGCTGAAATGTAGCCGGGTTTCCAAACAAACCAAACGGAAGTGTCACAAACTGGTGTAATCCAAACAGTATGGAGAAGGCGGTTTTTTCATGGGAAATTGGTGTCAAGGGGATCTGCCAATAACTCTTTGTCAAATCCAATGTCGAATAAAATCGAGCAGTGCCCAACCGATTGAGCAACTCATCAATGTGAGGCATTGGATACGCATCAAATTTAGACACCGCCTTGACTTTCCTATAATCCATACAGAACCGTACAGACCCGTCGCTCTTAGGCACTAGAACAACTGGGCTGGACCAATCGCTGTGGGATTCTTCTGTTACCCCCATATCGAGCATTGCATCCAATTCTTCCCAAACTATTTTCTTCTTGTGTTCGGGTAATCGGTAGGGGCGGCTACGTACCACGACCCCTGGCTCGGTCTCGATGTGGTGGTGAATGAGGTTCGTACGACCTGGTAGAGGGGAGAACACATCCGCAAAATCCTGTTGCAACCTGGCAACCTCCGTGAGTTGACTTGGTGAGAGGTGGTCTCCGCAAGTGACCGGGATGAACTGTTTGTACTCGCCTCCGGTCCGAGCTCTGCCTTCTCTGGAAATACCATAGCCAACGTCACAGGGACCACCTCCCTCCACAATTTCAGGAGGTTGAGGTGGTATATTTGACGTGTGCCCCCTCTATCGGTTCGTTTAACTTCATAATCGAGATCTCCCACTCGTCGTGTGACCTCAAAGGGTCCTTGCCACTTGGCGAGTAATTTAGAGCTCGATGTGGGAAGTAATACAAGCACTTTATCTCCCGGTGCAAATTCCCTTAGCTGAGTTCCCCTGTCATACAGTCGGCGCTGTCGTTCTTGAGCTTGGAGCAAATTCTCCTGTGCTAGTTGTCCCAAAGTGTGGAGTTTTGCTCTAAGATCAAGAACGTATTGAATTTCATTCTTACTATTTGAATGTCCCTCCTCCCAGGCCTCTCGCAATACATCAGGCATAATTTTGCTCAGGTGTAAGCGCCCTTACCGCTTTCTCTCTCTCCGGAGAGAAGCTTGACCACACCCCCGCTGCCACAGACAGCTTTGCAGATCCTTGGCATTCTAGCTGTCAGTTTGTCCAGATACTCAGGTGACATTTCACCCCACGCTTCCTTAAGCACTTACCATAGATGTGGCTGTCTTGTCAGGCACTTCTCACGCACCTTACAGTCTAGCTGATCCCACAAAAGCTCAATGGGGTTAAGATCCATAACACTCTTTTCCAATTATCTTTTGTCCAATGTCTGTGTTTCTTTGCCCACTCTAACCTTTTCTTTTTGTTTTTCTGTTTCAAAAGTGGCTTTTTCTTTGCTATTCTTCCCATAAGGCCTGCACCCCTGAGTCTTCTCTTTACTGTTGTACATGAAACTGGTGTTGAGCGGGTAGAATTCAATGAAGCTGTCAGCTGAGGACACGTGAGGCGTCTATTTCTCAAACTAGAGACTCTGATGTACTTATCCTCTTGTTTAGTTGTACAACTGGCCTTCCACATCTCATTCTGTCCTTGTTAGAGCCAGTTGTCCTTTGTCTTTGAAGACTGTAGTGTTTCACCTTTGTATGAAATCTTCAGTTTTTTGGCAATTTCAAGCATTGTATAGCCTTCATTCCTCAAAACAATGATTGACTGATGAGTTTCTAGAGTTTCTTTTTTGCCATTTTTGACCTAATATTGACCTTAAGACATGCCAGTATATTGCATACTGTGACAACTCAAAAACAAAGACAATGTTAAGCTTCATTTAACGAACCAAATATCTTTCAACTGTGTTTGATATAATGGCAAGTGATTTTCTAGTACCAAATGATCAATTTAGCATGATTACTCAAGGATAAGGTGTTGGAGTGATGGCTGCTGTCTAGATTTGATAAAAAAAAATAAAATAGTGATGGTGCTGTTTTTGACATCAGTAATGTCCTGACTATACATTGTGATCAGTTGAATGCCACTTTGGTGAATTGAAGTACCAATTTCCTTCTGAAACAGCAAAATCTGTACATTATTCCAAACTTTTGGCTGCCATTGTATATAAAGAGAGATTCCAGGATTGCAACATCCACATTTTTTACATCTTTATAATATAAGTGTTTTCTGAAACTGCAGCTTTAGGTTTTAATTCTGTGGTCAATGTTAATTCATATGTTGAGTACACTTGTATGTTCGTTTGAGCATGGTTACACAAGTATGACTTCCGTATTCATTCCTGTAGGGGAAATAATTCTCTGACCTGAGGGAATATTCTTTGCTTTCTGCTTTATCTGGAAAAACACACAATTGTTGCATCCCTTGCCAAAGTCTCTGCAGCTCTTTCAAGATTGAATTTGAGCTCAACTGCTTCATAAACAGACATATGGCCTGGGCTGTTGTACCATCAAAATGAATCATGTGATATGTGATGCTTCAGTGCACTCAATTAGAAAAGTTTTTAAATGGAATATATTCACTTTATAGTTTAGCTCTGGTATTAATAAGCATCACTCCAAATCACTCATGTCATCCATGTGTTACTGCTAAAATTATTCATAAATATACAGTATTACAAATGCATTTCACATAAAACAATTATTTGAATACACCTCTTCTATGATGAACATGTTTTCAGTTACTGAGTTCAAAGTCATCATGATATTTTTTCTGGGGCTTAGGCTAAAGTAAAAAATGTCATGTGGGGTAACCATCCAGAGACAGTAAATAATAATAATACATTTCTTGAAAAAAGAAATGTTGCACAGGTATTACAGAATAATCTTTTATTATTATTTCTTTAAAACAAAATTTTTTGTCATGTGGTGCATTTAACATGCATGCAGCCATTATGTTGTCATGTGACAAAATACAGAGAGGAGCCCTTTAGACTGTTTGTAAAGTTTTTTTCTTTTTTATATCATTAAATATCAATATTTTATTTATGTATTTTTTTTTTATATTTCATATCATTAAATATAAATTACTAAATATTTTTAATATGTATAATATTAAATCACTTTTTGATTATTTAATATTTAATATTTATATATTTAAATATTTAATTATTGGTGTAACCCTGAGATGATTTCTTGATATTCTTGACTAAAAAATTCATGATATTTAAAAACAATAAAGGCTTGAAAACATTTAGGAAATTAATGATTTAGGTGGGTAAACTCTCATGTATTCAAGGTGCATGGAAAGTACTTTAATACCTTTAACTTTTATTTATTTATGAAACCAACATGGACCCCAGCCAGGGTTGTGCAAAATTCAGAATTTCAGAATTAACTCCCTTTCAATTCATAGTTAGTAGACATGTAATAAGCAGGATCATGTACAGCCTGTTATCACAAAAGAAATCCCTTCGGTGTGATACAAGAGTCTTTTGCTTCGTGTCGGGGTCCTGATCACCCCAACCGGCTGACTGTACATTATCCCTTACATAACCTTAAAAGCAGTCATATGAATTTTAAATCAAATTTGAATTCTGGTAATAAATTAATTTGATTTGTGCGCTTCACATGATCTGTGTCATTGTATGTTGATGTTAGAACTTTTTGAAGTTTTATGCATGTAGATGTATGTACTTTTCCCAATATTTCTATAGGACGTTTATTTTTTTAAGGTTGCACGTAACTGGTAAAGTATAAAACTCTTGTTTATTAGAGGTTGATTGACAGGTGAGAAGACAGTCCTTCACTGTTGTGTGTGTGTGTGAGTGTGTGTGTGAGTGTGTGTCACATGACAAATGCAATGTGGTCACATGTATTTGACATGCATGTGCAAATGCAATGTGGTCACATGTATTTGACATGCATGTGGTTTGAGAGATCAGATCACAAAACATTTTGAACCATGTTTACACCTGTATTTTTTATTTTTTTTTTGGATTATCCAAGATGGCTGTTAAAGGTGTAAACTGAGTCCTAAGTCCACTGTCAGAGAATATGATATTTAAAGTGTGAATTTAAGTAAAAGTGAGCTGACAAAAGTGGCCCAATTTATCAGAATTCACCCTATTTGTATTTATGTGCATGTATTATGTTTACTGTCTTTTGGCTTAAGGAAAGACTGAAAATCAGTCAGTCTAAAAATAAAATGGTAAACGGTGAACAGTTTGAATCTAGAAATTTAGCTATAATGGGACCAGTGAAAAGTAAAATCAGTTTTGTTTGTATTGCCCCTGTCACAATGCAGATTTTTATATATGGCAGCCAGCTACAGTATAATATCTCAGTAATATGTCACAGTAATATGCATGATTGTATGAAAATCCACCTTCTGAGATTTTATCTGTCCGCTTCCTTGTGGAGCAAGATCTGTTTCACCTCAAAAGTGTCTAAAAACTATTTATTTTAACATATAGAGCCTTATCGCCATGCTCATATATACAATATGTATGGTGTAACACCATACATTATATTGCTTATTTCATGAACAACATTATATTTAAGCAGAGTTCAATCTTTTCTTATGCACAGAGTCTATTCATTAATAGACCTGTGAAAACCACATGCTTTATATTTTTTAAACTCAAATATCAGCTGCTTTATTTTAATTTTTTACTTAAATTAAAAGGAGAAACATGCCTTCCATATGAAACAGTCACTGCAGTATATGAACATTTTCATGTTCAGGTCTGAATTATAGATGCACTGATTGTAATTACATTCTATAAGTAATCAAATAAATAAATTACAATCTTGTAAAGGAATGCTCAAGTATCAGATCTATTTTAACATCTCTCTTTTTCTTTTTCTTTGTTGTATCTTAAGGAACGCTGTGGTGCTGGTAAGTAATTATACAATACACTAGTTCATCAAAATGTAATAGGGTTATTCCATGTCAAACAAATTTCTGAAACTTCTGCTCAATTTTTTGATTTGTTAATACTTTGTCTGAAGTTAAACATACTTGATCGAGATTTTGACGTTATTGTTTTAACGTGAATAAACAAAGCTACATTTCAAGCTTCACATTATTTGTACATCAGATCTTTGTTGTGTTGGACAAGAAAAACTAGCTTCATACCATGTGACCCACATTTGGTTTTCAACCATTGAAAATGGGTGAAAAAACAATTTATTTTTGGGATGGAACCACATTGAGAGCCCCATATCTCTGGGATTTAACCATATGTGGCTTTAAAAATGAAGATTCAGAAAAGAAAGTTTATTCTGAACCAGAATCTAAAATTATATTAAGATATCTTTAATACTTCTGGAGTTATAGGCACTCCAACTTTAGAAAAACTCTTAGTTAAACTTTTAGACTCCCGTCATTGGCAAATAGTGGAACAAGAGGTGCTGAAGTCAACTGATATTAGTAATATATCTACCTGTCTCTGTGTAAAAAATACAATAATCACACACACATTTCTAAGGTTATTTTCTAACATGTAGTTTTGCTCCATCGTGGCGAAAATGGTCATTTTGACCCTCCGCTACAAAATAATGGATTACTCACTAAATATTGATCCATGGCATTTCATATTTTGACTTTCATCATCAACATAATCATTTATGTATTTCTTTCACTAGAAAGAATGTATCGAAAACAACATTTTGCGCCAGGGACCTGTTTAATAGCTCTGTGTCTGAAATGACTTTCCGCTGATGTCACCAAAAGAGCCAAATAGCTCCATAGTTTTTGGCTATAACATTTTGGTAAATGTTCTGGTGTGAAATAGGGCTGTTCGATAGGGCAATGTCATCGGATATCGACGCTATATGACAAATATCCTGATCATAATCAACACTCATTGGCAGACAATGTTCAACAATATCAGGAAATGACAAAACCATGGAACTGGGAAGTCGCCATAAATATTAAATAGTAGCTGAATAAAATTAGCACCTGCTGCGAGTTGCTACCCACCAAATGCGGGTTGTCTATTTCATGCGCAGCGGCGTGTAATTTTGCTCATCTATCTGCCACTGTGGCGGGCAACCTGCAAGACGTCTCGGAGTGACACATGACAAGAAATGCTGTTAGACACAAAGACACGTGCTTGAAGAAACACACTTTATTATATTTTCAAGAACAGATGACGATGTCTGTGTCTGATTTTGATGTTTGTTCAGAGGTGTGAAGAGTTCTCACTCTTTCTTCTCTATTTCAGTCATATGAAAACAGTTGCAAGTATACTGTCATCTGTGAGAATGCTACAAATAAAAAAAAGACATTCTGAGGAGGTGCTCGGGGTTAAGTTCGCTTTATTTCCACAGACCAGTTTAAGTTTAACATGCACTGTTAACACAACTCTGCAGGTTCACAAATCGTAAAATAATACAAAAACTAAATTTATAAATAATAAAAAATAAAATAAAAATGATCGTGAACATATTTCGGTTACACTTTTAAAATGTCCTTGTTACAGTGTAATTACACAAGTAATTACTGATTATTACTAATTAACAAATGTACTTACTATAGGTTTAGGGTTAGGTTAAGGGTTTGGTTTAGGGTTAGTTGCTTTTAATTACATATAATTGACTGTTATTACTATAGTAAGTACATGTAATATGTGTAACAAGGACACATTAAAATAAAGTGTTATCCATATTTCTCAAATATCGCCCATCCCTAGTATGAAACGCTCACTTTTCACCAGTCAATTCCTGATGAATTTAACCAAGTCCTGTTCTCCATTTTTTATCTTAATGAATATCCTGTTTCACATTATTACATTACAGAAGTCAAATGGGTTGTAAACGTTTTCATATTAACTTTAAATTTGGATTTCTCTTTCATCGCTATTTCATATAATTCCATAAATTTCATTTACACTGAAATTCAGCAGAGCAGACTACAATTCAATCAAACATATGCTCATCGCAGATCATTTTCATTGTCTGAAATCTTTTCTTTTTCTTCATTTGTATGTTTCTTGTATGTTGTCATGAAAGTGGACCGCCTGCCTCAGCTGAAACTCTACACAGCTCTACATGGACAGGATGTGTGCGTCCGTGTGCGGCTTTATGTGGAACCTCTGCGTATGTACAAGATCATAATGAACCATATCACAATCATGACTTAAGTTCAAGGAATAGTTCCCAAAAATGAATGTTCTCTCATGCTTTACAGAACCTGTATGACTTTCTTTCTTCCGTGGGGCACATAAAGACACATTTTGAACAAAGTCCTGCTCAGAGTTTCCATTCAATTACTTTAAACGGGGAGCTGAGTGCCAAAAAGCACCATAAAAGTAGTCTGTGTGACTCTTGTGCTATAAGTCTTCTGAAGCCACGTGATAGCTTTGGGTGAGAAACAGACCAAAATGTACATTGGCTGTATAATCAAGAACGACTCTGACAGGATAATTGAGTGAGTCAAAATCCAACAAAATTTTGTGATGTAGAACAACTGTTTCATTGAAAAGATCTGACTCTTGTGTTACACGGAAGCAAACAAGTCATATGGGTGAGTAAATGATGACAAAATTGTCATTTTTGGGCAATAAATCATTTGGTTTTGTGTTTGTAGTGGCAAATGAAGCTTTGAAGATAGACTTCAGTGACTCAGAAACGGGTGCCTCCCACACACTCTTCATCTGGAACAGAAACAGCACTCTCTTGGTAGTCTGCTGACCTTTGGAAGTTTAATATGTGTTGTGATAGAGAGAGAGAACTACAGTGAATATCAAAATGAATATACAGTGGCCTCAAATGTGTTTGGATGCTTCAGTCATACTTCAAAATGTGTGAATGTCATTGCATTAGATAACCTGCAAACAAATGATGCTAAAGTTTATTTCAGAACTAACTAACCCAATTTTGCAATGACTTTTAAGCAACTAGCATCAAGGCAGTAAGGATTTTTCAGTAAGGAAAGACAGAATTGTTCAATAAAGAGTTCAATGCATTAATATTAATAATCAAAATAAACAATTTCTGTAGGCTGTTAACAGTTGCCAAGACTCATAGCTTGTCACATTAATGGAGAATGTACAATCACAGTTGTGTGTTTATTGATATCTGACAGCAGCTTTGAATGCTGCTCATCTGATCAGAATTCAGCTCAGGACTACCTGATTTTGGCTATAACATTTTGGTAAATGTTCTGGTATGAAATAGGGCTGTTCGATAGGGCAGTGTCATCGGATATCGACACTATTTGACAAATATCCTGATATTATATGGGTATTATCCAAATACCCATCACTATAATAATGATGATATTTTCTTCCTCTCCAGTGGAACAGCACTAACGGGGAGCAGTTGTTTCAGCCTCATAAAGCTAAAGTTCAGACACGCAAGACGACCACGACACCCCATCGGACGTATGTGAGTTGAACGCTTGTGTACCGCTGCATGTGTTCAGCTGTACTGCACGTGCCGTCTTCTCATTGTCACACTGTCTCCCTCTAGTGGATCCTGCGGTATGACTGTTTCCCGGCTCAGTCTGGCTCTGAGGTCAGCATGTCTGTTTACAGCCACAGTGATATGCTGATCAGTGCATCTTATATCGTTGAGCACGTCAAAACAGGTGTCTGTTTCTTTCACTCGCTCCACAAATGTCCAGAGTTTGCATTAAATGACTAAAGTTGCTGATTCATGCGTGTTTTGACTATGTCTTGAACCAGACTATGAAGACTCAATGCCTGAAGCCAGTGTCACCGTGGATAACCGTGCTAAACAATTCATTGTTAAGTTGCAAACAGATCAAATTGTGAGGATCAGCCTGTGTTACAAGCATTCATATGCAGAGTGTAATGAATTAACCTATTTTGGTCAGGTGGGTGAATATGTGCAAGTGTGTGTTTTTTGTGTGTAAGTGTGTGTTTATACCTAAATATTCAAGAATGCAGTGAATTTGTCTGTACTGTCTGCTGTGTGTACGAACACGTACAGGTCATATTTCACCCCAAAATCAGGAGAAAGAAATATAAAATGTTTTAGTAGTTACTTGTGCAGTCAATTGATAAAATTGTTTTTTTTTAAAGCTAATTAATTACATGAAGTGCTGTTTAATTAATCATGTATAGTGATATTTGTTGAGGAAGGCCCCCAAATAAACAAATATAATACATTATAATTCAAATCTACATATAATAGAATAGTTCAGATTAAAATATATTTCATTGTGTCAGACGAGTACAGCATTGATTAGACAGTACAAAAAGTGGCTTCAGAAGTCAATATGTTTTTTGTTTTGTTCTCATATCATTGAACATAAACCTACAGTCGACAGCAATACATTTTACAATTGAGTTTGCAAATCTGATGTTCTTACAGGATGTGTTCCTATGCTATTTTTATTGTCATCTATGTATATAAGAGTCAGATGGATGCTTTTGCAGCATCTCACTGGTTTTCAGCATATGACCGTATAGTGAGACAAATGATGTATTAATTTGTAAAGTATTTATACATCATGTTCATATTTGTTGTACTACCTTTATGTTGGTTTAGATAATAGCTGTGTCCCAAACGACACACTATGCAATTACAAAATATACTATGCACTAAGTCTTGTAGTGAATGAATTTTCAAAGCGTAGTATCGTCTCAAATGGATCACTTAACATTTTTTTTTTTATTACACTGAAGCGTTTGCTGTTTAACAGCTGTATGTAAGTGACGTTTCAAGCACATGTGATATGTTGCTGCTAGCTTTAGCGTGCTAGCCTACCTCAGTTCAACACTTATGGGGTGATGGTAAAGCATTCAACTCACATTTGTAAGGTGCTGTCTTCACTGAAGCTTTGCTACATTCTTCATTATTTACAATTGTTTTGTCAGACCAGCAGTGCTGCCAAGTAACTCTGCCCCTTCTGCTACGTACGGCAAACCGTGTTCACAGAATGCATTTAGTGCCCAACATTCCACACTCTGGTTGAAGAAGTGTATTAGCCGGGTACTTAAAGTACACTTCTTTTTGCTGCATTTTCAGTGTTAACATACTACTTGCACTACAAAATCGTGAGTAAAATCGTGCAGAAGTGTGCGGTTGGGATGCACCTAATGTCTGTAAAAATGACTGTATTACTGTCATTAGAATCACAGTTGAAAGATGAGTTACAATAACGTAAAATGTCCGGATGCATTGTAATTCATTTTTTTTCTTTGATTTTGTGGTAAAATATTTTTAATGACATTTACCTATGTACAGTTTCACTCTAGATGCACAGGGTTTGCATAGATAAATATATGATTTATCAAATGATCATGCTGAATGTGAAGTCAGTGTTTGTGTTTCAGATTGACCCAAAAGTGAATCCGACAGTTAATCTGAGCTTCTCTTACCTGGTGCCATGTCTCTGTGTACAGGTGTGCACCTCATCCAAACTCTTTATCAAGTACATCCATAACTACATAATCTGAATGCACTATGAGCTCGTCATAAACTAGTAATGCATAACACAGATTATTGTGTGTTCACAGATGTGGTATACAGGAATTGACACAAGAAGAAACATAAAGTGTCCCTTAAAAGAGAGCGTACTGCCACGTGAGTTATTCATATTTTATGTATATAAATGGTTTTATTTCCAGATATTCCAGAGTCGTTGCTGCTTTTGTTTCTATCACGACCTGCAGCTGAATTGTGACAGTAGTGGGGTTTCCCTCTTACATAAAACTCTGGGATTCCCCCAATGTACAAGCGCATATATGCGGACGTGAGGGACAGTCGATATTTTACATTGGTGTATAAATGGGTGTAGTTTATAGTAGCTGTGATTTTCCCACTGTACTCCCAGAAATGTTGAATTCTTTCCGCCGTGTTGACATGTTGTTGGGCTCCATCCTATGACGTTTGTTATCCGGTCTGTTCCACGCACGTGCATTTTTCAAACACCATGACCATTTTCACATTCAATTTTGAAACAAAACTATAGGTTAAAAAAGAAACTTGGCGGTATCATTATTTTATTTGTACACAAAGATATGTAGTTCTATTACAAAAATGGGGGACATTTAACTGAAATTTACAGATGGAGCCACATGGAAATAAACTTATTTGATCGAGATTTTGACATTATTGTTTTAATGTGAATAAACAAAGTTACATTTCAAGCTTCACATTATTTGTGCATCAGACCTTTGTTTTTGTTTGATACGAAAAACTAGCTCCATACCATGTGACCCACATTTGGTTTTCAACCATTGAAAATTGATCAAATTTAACCATTTTTTTTGGATGGAACCACACTGAGAGCCCCATATCTCTGGGATTTAACCATATAGAGTCTTAAAAATGAAGATATGAAGAGAAATGTTTTGAACAAGAATCTTAAAGGACATTAAGATATCTTTAATACTTCTGGAGTTATAGGCACTCCAGCTTCGGAAAAACAACACAAAAAAAGTGTTTTTTCCCCACTTTTAGAATCCCATCATTGGCATATTGTAACGTATGCTGGAACTGCTGACAATGATGGCAATGACGAAGACGTGAAGATGAAGAACCCAAGTGCAGTTTATTTACAACCGTGAACCAAAAAACCCTAACTAGAAATGTTAAACATAAAACATAAACATGAACTTGACTAAATTAGACTAGACTTGACTTGACTTGACTTGACTATGGCTTGACTTGACTACAGCGTACCAAACACATTCATCACATTCAATACTAGACAACTACACAATGGAAAACATGAGGCTGAAATACATGGACATGGGGGAACATAAACCAATGAACAAACAGAACTGATAACAAGATAATTAAACAATAAACCAATGAAAACATGACACATGAACATGGAGGGAAAACGGGAATCACATGACAAGGGAAACAAGAACTAAACATTTCAAAATAAAAGACATGAATCAACAAAATACACCTGACACATATACAGTAATACAACAAGAGGTGTTGAAGTCAACTGATTTTTGTAACAGATGTACCCATCTCTGTGTACAAAATAAAAAAAATCACACTGACACCTTTCTAAGGTTATTTCTTTTTTATCTGTTGTTTTGCTTAAAGGTGCAGTATGTAACAAATTTTTTTTTTTTGCCAATGTGTGAACGGCTTGTAATGCAACTTAAAAAATGAGCCCTTCCCAGACTTCCTAGGTTGCCTATTAAAGCCTGTAGACTAATTTTCATGTGAAGGTAGCAGGTCGCTTTTGCCGGGAAAATCCAAAGGACATGACGTTTATGTGCGCTCCCGAGAGCCTTGCCTCAGTGCTTCTCTTCCGCTATTCAACAGCGACAACAAACTGCAACACTAGGTAACGTTATCTTAGAGATGGAATCCAGCAAACGTCCGGCTCCCAGCACAACACCGACTCCTACACAAACTCAGAGTAAGCCAAAAAAAAAAAAAAAACATTTATCTATCTATCAGGAACGTGATTGTGGTCGAGCGAAAACTAGAGTGAACATCAGCAGGGCATTTGATTCCTGGAGGGACCTTTGTTTGGTTTTGGGGATTATAACCGACCCTGAATTGGCGTTCTTCTTATTGGACAGGTAAGCTTACATAACTGCAAAGCATGTGAAATATAGTGCCATAAGGATTGATCTGTGTCATTTTTGCCTGCTAACGCTGACGAATTGCAAGCTACCTTTCTTTGTAACTTTCAAATAATTCCAATGATCTTCTCTTTATACTAAAAGTCAGGTGTACAGGATAAATTTAAGTGAATACGCTGGTTTCTTGATCGTAGTACAGCATATGACATAAAAAACATACAATAGTGCAACATAAATGTCTGGTATAGTTCGGTAGTATGTACTGTAGCTGTATGTGTGTATCAGTATGCTATGTTAGCTGATAAGTAGTTTTAGTTTAGTCTCAAAGTTTGCAGTAAATCAATCATAACTGTGTAAATTTAATTATGCTATCTCATCTGTCAGCATGATGCCGGTGAATCACATTCAGTCTCTTTGTATGTTACGTCATTGTTTTGGCCGATGCTCGCTCGCTCAAGTCCCTATGGAGTGTGTGCATGAGCGCAAGCATGAGCAACAGGTAGCTGGCTGCAGTTCACTTAACGGCCACAGGTGTCATTAATAACAAGGGTTTCTGAATCTTGCATACTGCATCTTTAAAATCACAGGTGAAAAATGGTCACTTTGAACCTCCACTGCAAAATAATGCATTGCTCAGTGAATATAAATTAAAAATTTTGGCTTTTTTGTCAGTATTTATGAGTATTTTTCACCAGAAAAAAAATAAATAAATAATAATAATTAAAAATAAAAATTGTTATCCTGGGACCTCTGGTTGAGTTGACAGAGTGACCCAACTTTGCAAATGATGGTTCCTCTTTAAGCCACTGTCCCAGTGTGGAACCCCTGAAGTGCCTTTGTCGGTGTTGGTGTAGCCCTATTGTGTATTTATTTGAATTGTGTGCTTGATCTGCACTGTAATTTCTGTCCTGCTCTTGCAGAGGGAGGTGATATCTTGTCTTCGAGTTCAGCTAGAGTTCTCGGCTCTGTTCTGCATTGGGAGCCTGTCTGCCCCTCTGACCAATCAAATCCCTCTGTCTCTCTGTGCTGGCTTATTCATGGGCGGAGCTTTTACTGTGTCCCTGCCCCCAACTCCACCCTGTACAGCACACAGCACCTGGTAGGTGATCATAAGAGCAGTGATGAACAGAGACGACATATTGGCAATGTGAGGATGAAATGGTAGCTCACCACACACACTGCACACTGTGCAGAATATACTGTCTACTGCCTACTGTTTTTAAAAAATTGTATGTGAAACAGTACGCAACATTGTTAATATGACAAGAAAAAAATAATACTGTAAAGATATTAGCAATGCACTAACACTTTTTATTTATTTATTTATTTGTTTGTTTAATTTTATTCAAAAACAAATCTAAAAGAATTGAAATAATCCAGTATGCATTTCCCCGCTGAACAGCTGGACAATGAACTTTACTAACGGGCTAATTACCTCACTCAAACACATCTTATATACAGCTCTGAAAAAATTTAGAGACCACTGCAAAATTACCAGTTTCTCTGGATTTACTATTTATAGGTATATGTTTGAGTAAAATTTACATTTTTGTTTTATTCTATAAAGTACTGACAACATTCCTCCCAAATTTCAAATAAAAATATTGTCATTTAGAGCATTTATTTGCAGAAAATGACAAAACTGGTCAAAATAACAAAAAAGATGCTGTGTTATCAGACCTCAAATAATGCCAAGAAAATAAGTTAATATTCATTTTTTAACACAATATTAATGTTTTAACTTAGGAAGAGTTCAGAAATCAATATTTGGTGGAATAACCCTAATTTTCAATCACAGCTTTCATACATCTCTACCAGTCTTTCATATTGCTGTTGGGTGACTTTATGCCACTCCTGGTGCAAAAATTCAAGCAGCTCGGCTTTGTTTGATGGCTTGTGGCCATCCATCTTCCTCTTGATCACATTCCAGAGGTTTTCAATGGGGTTCAGGTCTAGAGATTGGGCTGGCTATGACAGGGTCTTGATCCGGTGGTCCTCCATCCACACCTTGATTGACCTGTCTGTGGGGCATGGAGCATTGTTCTGCTGGGAAAAACCAATACTCAGAGTTGAGGAACATTGTCAGAACAGAAGGAAGCAAGATTTCTTCTAGGATAACCTTGTATGTGGCTTGATTCATGCATCCTTCACAAAGACACATCTGCCCAGCCTTGCTGAAGCACTTGTGAAGCACATCACTGATCCTTCACCAAATTTCACAGTGGGTGCAAGACACTGTGGCTTGAAGGCATCTCCAGGTCTAGTCTAACCATTAGACGACCAGGTGGAGGATCAGTGACGATCTGGGGGTGTTTCCAGAAGACTGGAATCGGGCAGATTAATCTTTGTGAAGGATGCATGAATCAAGCCACTTATAATGGGGTGAAGACTACCCTCTCTCACCTTTCTGTTCACTTCAATCCATCTTTAACTCACAAATAACAAACTCTCTCTTGTCAATACGCAGCTTTATTAATAATTTTCTTCACGATAAGAAATGCACAGAGACACATATAATATGATTCAATAAGTCACGAGTCATCATGTTATAATCTAGCTGCATTAAGCGTGTGCGCTCGAGGGATGAGCGTCCCGTGACAGAGTGTGCATCACCCAGTGCAGTTTCAGTCTCTCCCCCTCAGATCGGGACATTCACACAACTCATAGAGGAGGCACTGACAGCACAGAGAAATGACCGTTTCGGAGTTTGTAGTTATTTACATGATCTGCTTCCGTATTATTTTATCTTTAATAAAGCTATAACACATTAAATATAACTGCATTAAAGATGTAACGCCAGGGTGTTTCCTTTAAAGAGCTCCAGCTCCACTTATTCCACGACGAGAGTGCTTCTGTATTTACTTATTTTGTATTTTTATATAATTCCCTCATACTTTGTGACATCACCTGAAACTGTTTGGAAAGTTTAGAGTGCATCTGGACTGTGATCTGTGTAATTCTTCCTCTCCTCAGTCAGGTGAGAGCTGCAGTGTTACGCTCACGCATCGTCATTAGAGTTTAATGTGATCTCATGTTACGTTAAATGACATCAAATGACTATTCGACGTCCTATAATATGTCACTACATTTCTCTGTCCGAGATCAAATCTACAATGAATAAATGTGCCATTTTACAGTGTCAGTCAGTCCTTATCTAGAACATCCAAACCTCCAGACAGTTCAGGAGGACTCGTTCTGTTTATGACTAACATGGTGACTATGCCACTGTTCAAAAATCAGGTGGGTTGCCTATGTAGGCAGTATTTTAAGGCATCATAGGCACACTCAGTTAAAAACATAAGATGCCAGATGTCAGTTATGAATATACTTGCCATTCAATACCAAAAAAAACTTAAAGTATTGTGTTACATAAAGCGTGTTTTTCGTTTAATTTAGTTCAAGTTCGCCTGATCATTGTCTTCACTGTCTGTTCAGATGACAGTTGTAATATGTCACATACAGCTCTGGAAAAAATTAAGAGACCACTGCAAAATTATCAGTTTCTAAAGATTTACTATTTATAGGTATGTACTAGGGATGTGCGGAACAACTAATTTCACTGACGTTTAAATGAAACTGGGAGTCGACTACGAAACCAACCTTCAGAAAACAGTCAAAAATTGTGTTTATGCGACCCATTTCAAATACTTATTCAATTCCAAATCTGACGCTAAATTCCGTGGAAAAGGGGCATTTATCTGCGATGTTCTCGCCTGCATTATGATCATTGTACATCAAATATAGAACATGACACTCATTCACTGAATCAACGTTAGAGAATACGGGCATATTTTTTGAAAACAATTGAATGAATAGTGCAGGACCAATAGAGCAACCCTAATAGCCTGTTCTGAACGGAATTCACCAAGTAAAGTTACTTAACATATTAAAACAGTCAGGACATTGTTGAAAATAATTAACAGGTAAGCCAAATCTATGAGAAAAAAAAATGCGCTGAAAAGTTGCGCATATTTCATGATGTGCAGTCGTGCATTAGCCATTGATCTAATATGACAGCTGTTCTGTAAAGAGTGTCAAATAACAGTTACGATGAAAAAAATAAATATAAAATCTATAGGATAGAACAAATAGGCCTGTGATGTAGCTACAATAAACCTAATGTATTCTAAACATGATGTGCACACAGATGAAAACCCGTTAAGCAGTCGGGACCTCGTTGAAAATAAACAGTCATTTTCTAGGCTACTTACTCAAAAGCATACATTTTTTGATGAGCAAAATTGACACGTCAACATGGTCAGGTGAAAGACGGGACTTGACTCACCTGAGGCGATTATCCTGCGCTTGAAAAAATAATTTACAAGCACGCACAGATTTAAAGAAAACTCAAATGTGAAAACATCCATACAACTTGTAACCCAACCTTTACGGAAATCTGAGTCCCGCACCACCACCGAAGTGATTTCTATAGCTACTTTGCTGAGTTTTCTTGCAAGATGATATTTATAATTTTTTTTTGTTGATTTTGGAATGCCCAATTCCCAATGCGCTTTTAAGTCCTTATGGTGGCGTAGTGACCCGCCTCAATCCGGGTGGAGGAGGATGAATCCCAGTTGCTTGTTGAGTGCATTTTCACGGAGACATAGCGCATGTGGAGGCTTCACACCATCCACCGTGGCATCCGCGCTCAACTCACCACGCGCCCCACCGAGAACGAACCACATTATAGCGATCACGAGGAGGTTACTCCATGTGACTCTAACCTCCCTAGCAACCAGGCCAATTTGGTTGCTCAGGAGACCTGGCTGGAGTCACTCAGCACACCCTGGGATTCGAACTAGCGAACTCCAGGGGTGGTAGCCAGCGTCTTTTACCACTGAGCTACCCAGGCCCCGATATTTGTGTTATTAATTCTATTTAAAATGTGTAACATTAATATGACAGTAATTTGTGCAACCTCTATAAAAATATAAATATAAAAGCCATTCAAACATATTAAACATTTTCATATTCATCTTTAACACGTCTGATACATGTTTAAATAATTATAAGTAATTTATACTATTTCAATATTTGATGAAAGTTTGGTCTGTTACAGTTTGACACGTTTTTTGTCATTTTGCACGTTATCATCAACTAAAATGTTATTTTGTCTGCCAAAATTATATGCCATTTCATTTCAAATTGACAAATTAATGAATATGACATGATGAAATATTGACTAAATTTAAAGGACATTTTTTGTCAACAGTATGAATAAAATAAAATAAACTGTGCAAATGAACACTAGAATGCAATATGCAACAATCAGCGTTTCAAACAGTAGCATGTGAAATTGATGTCACATGATCTCACTACATTACAGGTTTGATTTCAGTTATCTTCTAAAAAATAACCCTTACAAAAAAAGTACTATTTTAGTAATGGTAGCAGACATAAATGTGCATACTGCGCATAGTATACACACTTAATACTGCAGAAATAGTTTGAGTAGTATGACAGTATGCTATTCCAAAGATAGCCATTGAAAGCATTTTCCTCTGCTTTTTCACCAGAAATATAATGTGTCTGCCGTCGATAAACACCCTCATATGTGTGTAAAGGTAATACACACCCGAACACACATCAATAGACCATGAAAATTGTCTTCTGCCGTTTGCAGCTGCATTTAACGTGTATTTGTTTGTTTCATTGCAGTTTTCTCTAAATGGCAGTCATCAAGTCTTCTGCCCCTTTGTGTCAGGTAAGAGTATATACAGACAGCATTGTCACTGAGCAACGTACTGCTGTCCTGCTCTCTGCCTGTTATTTGATGTGCTTTTCTCAGAGGGGAAGTCTGAATGGAGTGTGACCGTTGTTCCTGGATCTCTGCACCTGCATGTGCGACTCACATCTACCACAGCAGCTTCTTTTGCTGCTCAGCTGTGTGTCAGAGACGGAGCACAGTGTGCGTCTGATGGACCTGTCATCTCACGCCATGTGGTTAGTAACGGAGCTTCTGTCCCGAGTCTTTTCATTGAAGCATGTCATAAGGTGCTTCATCCTAAAACACTGTGTCCATGTGCAAACATATGTGCAGGACACCTGTTGTTTACTGCTTTCCCTTCATTATTCAGTCTGTATCATATCAAGTTTTGTTTTGTTAAGATATTCAATCTCAGGCACAACTTATATGTTTATACCACTCTCCTCAGGACGGGGGCACCACAGAGTCTGAGTTTAGTGTGCCGTTTCCCTTCCTCTCATCAGAACTGTGTGTACAGGTAACAAGACAGATGCATATGTTACCTGTTTCATGTCTTTCTATGTCTAACTGTTAATCACTATCTGTAATATGTTCAGAATAGCATTCTAGCTTCCTGTTCTAACCATTTCTTACTGTTTTTAGTATATGGATGTTTCTTAAACTTTGGGTACTTTCAGCACTGTGGACTTCTAGAAAGTGAAGTTAAATCATGTTTCACACTCGCACTAGTTGATTTAAATTGTCTACTAACAATGTCCAACAGTGTGTGTTTCTGTATCACAGGAGATTTATGTCATTCATTTCCAGCTCATCTCAAATTCTGTATTGTGTTTAATAGAATTCTGTGCTGGAAATGATGCTGATGGAAATGACATTTTTAACACTTTTCAAATAAAACGATCGACTTCTTTGTCTTGCTGAGACTAATTTAATAGCTAACATTTGATGTATCCTAAATACACACAATTTAATCATATTTTCACACTCAATTTGGTAAAATGAAAACTTGACTAGAAATGACAGCAAATAAAAAGTGATATTTCCCTTGATTTTTCTTTGCTTTATTCAAACATAACTTGTCTCATATTCTGAATTCTGTATCCCACAATGCAACACTCTTGACTTGACCTTCTATTTCCAGTGTGATGAATGAACTGGAATTAACATCAACTGTGATTTTTAACAACCACAATCTCTTTCTCATTATTTAGTCCGATTGCCAAGATTTAAAGGAATAGTTCACCCAAAAATGAGAAATCATTTACTCGCCCTCATGCCATCCCAGATATGTATGACTTTCTTTCTTCTGCAGAACACAAATGAAAATTTTGAGAAGAATATTTCAGCTCTGTAGGTCCATTCAATGCAAGTGAATGGTGACCAGAACATTGTAGCTCCAAAAGCACATAAAATCAGCATAAAAGTAATCCAGTGGATAAATCAATGTCTTCAGAAGTGATATGATAAGTGTGGGTGAGAAACAGATAATAATGTACGTATTTTTTACTATAAATCTCCACTTTCATTTTTTGGCGTTTTGCATTCTTCATGCATATCGCCACCTACTGGTTGGAGCTGGTCAAATGTGGTGAGTGATAGTAAAAAAAGGACTTAAATATTCATTTCATTCATTCATTTCTCACCCATCATATCACTTCAAAAGATGTTGATTTAATCACTGGAGTCTTATGGATTACTTTTATGCTGCCTTTATGTCCGTTTTGGAGCTATAAAGTTCTGGTCACCATTAACTTGCATTGTATGGACCTACAGAGCTGAAATATTCTTCTAAAAATCTTCATTTGTGTTCAGCAGAAGAAAGAAAATTACACATCTGTGATGGCAGGAGGGTGAGTAAATGATGAGAGAATTTTCATTTTTGGGTGAACTATCCCTAACTAAAAAAAAAAATTTTAAAAAAAATGTACCTTGGTATTACCATCTTTTTTAAGAATTTGCCTTGGAGTAACAGGTGGCCTTAACTACTAAGTACTAACATTAAATACATACAAGACTATGTATTTACTGTGTAATCACATTTGTTGTTACTGAGGTTGAGGTACGGGTAGGGTAAGGATTAGGATTAGGGGTTAGAGTTAGGTTTTGGGGTAAGGGTTGGGTTGGGGGTAAAGTTAACAGTGTAACTACAAATGTAATTAAATGCAAGTACTTTAAATGTAATTACAATGCAACAACATGTATGTACATAATAAATACATTGTATTAAATGGTTAAGTACATATTAGTTAAGGCTACCTAATATAAAGTTGGTCCGAGTAACATACTTTGGTACATGAATATGGTATTCATTCAGTATGTATCGTAGTATATATCAAAATATCATGGTATTATCATCCGTTACCATCACTGTACAATAGTACATGGTATATAATATTTTTGTAAGGGTTATTTCTGAGACTATAATAGAAATGATCATGAAATGTAGTGAGGTCATGTGACACTGTAGCATTGAAATGCTTATCATTGCACAATGCAAACTGTTACACATCCTATTTTTGTAATAGTAGGCAGTAGACTGCACAGTAAGCAGCACACTAGTTTTCCATTCTCAATACAGCCCATGAATGTGTCCGTCAGCTGATGTTGACTATCTGTCTGTAGGTGTGGTGCTTGGATCCATTTCTCCTTGGCAGACGAATCATTTGTCCTGAGTGTAAGTGGAAAGCTGCATAATCATTAGAGTATGCTGATAGATTAACATAAATACACACACACTCACTGTGAACTCCTAACTTTCACAGACACTCACAGGAGATGGGGGCTCATCATTGGTGCTGCATTTACCCTCATGGTTACAGTGACAGTGCTGGTCTGCATCACATGCTACTTTCTCAAAAGAAGCACATCAGGTCAGTGCAGAAACATCTCTTTTTGGAATTTTGGCCTGAAGCACACTCTACACAAGCATGCATTCCCATCCCAGTGTACATGCTTAACAGACACAGGGGGGTGATAATTACCTTCAAATATTTTGAACTTGCTCAGCAAAACAAATACCCAAATTAAATAGATTAATTGAAGTAAATGCCCAATTGTGGCTGGGATTTATTTAATCAATCAACATCAAATACAAAAGACTTTTGTGACTTTTTTAAAAGGTGCATTTAAAAGTGACTTATTAATGTGTTTTTTTATTGTTTCATTTGCATTTTAAACAAGAATTAAATACATGATTTATTAATGCACTATTTTATTGTTAAATATAATGACATTTTTAAACATGAATTAAATATTCGTATTTAAATGTGTCTATGTATTTGCCCATTTATAAATTGGTTTATCCACATTTTTATTTTCAAATTAACAGATTGATCATTTATTTCTTAATTCTTTTTTAATCGGCACTCCTGGGCTTCCATATTAGATGGTCACTGTACTAAAGAAACAACCTGATCTCATGAGAAGCCATAATAATACTACAAGAAGGCAAAATCATAAGAAATTGTTGGCTCATATAAAAACTTGCCTCTTTTGCTCCCATAGAGAAAATTAAATTAACCTACGAACAATGTTATGATTTTTCCCAAGTGTAACCCCAAACCCAAATCTTAACCTGACCAGGATTTTAATAGAAAAGTAACGTGTGTACCACAAAAAATGAAAACATCAGGGTTTGGAATTAGATGAGGGAAGTGTATTACAGGTTATTGACATATACATCATTCATTTGTATTGCGTTAATAAACATGAAATCAGTAATAATAATACAAATGAAATAAAGAGCTTGATTGGAGGCAAGCTCAAATTTGATGCCTGTACTGTATCGATTTGAAATTGTTTGTTGATTGGTTGGTCTCTATGCGAATAAAAACTTGACCTTTTCATATGAGCCAAGTCAAACGATATCTTACGACTTCGCCGTTTGTGCAAATTATTATGTGTTATCCTGAGACTGTGTTAAAAAGAAATGATTAAAATACTGTCAAATATTATCTCACAATATCTTTTTGTTTAAACACTGGCCCTTAACACTTACTTAGTTTACTAATTATAAACCATGACTTGCACTATACATACGTAATATTGGCATTATATTCATGATGTTAGTCAGAGGGGAACTGGCCCCCACAGTGAGTCTGGTTTCTCAAAATGTTATTTTTCTCCATTAATCAACATCTGATGGAGTTTTGTGTTCCCTGCCACAGTCACCTTCAGCTTGCTCGTTGGGGTTCTAAATATAAATATAATTATTTTCTATTATTTATTTTAAGGCACAATTTACAATCATCTTTTTTTTTCTTTTTCTTTTTTTAACAGCATTATTATGACTCGAAGACATTACTATGTTACAGGATTTTGTGCTGAATCATAATTTACTGTAAAGCTGCAAATAAAAATGACTTGACTAAAAAAAAAAATGTAATTTACAATGTATGTTTTTTTGTATATTATTTTCACAATTAGAGTAATATTAAATGTATAAACCAGAATTTGTTTTAAATTAAATTTAAATTCGTTTTTTTTTTTTTTTTTTTTTAGAAGAAATGTTTATTTTCAAAGCACCAAAAAGAGAAAATATTGCCTTATAACCTCCAGTGAGCAAGTTAAAGGTGGCAGCTAAAGGTTCTAGAATGTTTTTCTATATGCCAGTTTGTTTTACTTTCTTTCTGTTAAAAACTATGGCTGTCAAAAGAATAAAATAATAGTGATTAATCTCATGATTCCCGACCAGTCTTTAAAAAGCAGAAATAAACTGTAATAATAGCAAAATCTGTAATTTGAAACTTATTTTTACATAATTTATACTTGTTTACTTATACATTTTCTGCTTACTCCCTAGAACCCCCTTGTGGTCCTATGGTGATTCCCACAAATGTTATATATATATATATATATATATATATATATATATATAAGAAACACAAAAATAATCCAACCTGGTTTTATAGAATCACGTTACTATTCCTACATACTATCAAAATAATTTTACATGGCTCGTTGTACGTATCGTGGCAGTTTCCTGGTGAAATGAACACTGGAGGTGCTACAACAACAATGACTTTTATTCACAAATCACGAGTAAATTGTTAGATTATCAGTTTATAAACACTTTTCGCCCTGTTTCTCACACAGTGATATCTAAACACTTTTACTATAGTGCATGACTCATTTTAACGTTTGCATTACATATTCAACAACATTTACAAGCTTGTTTGAGTGTGATCAAATTGTGTGGAAGCTCAACTGATAGAGCCGATAGTGTGTTGCACTTGTGATGTAAAGCCCTGGGATCTAGAAAATTGAATGTCTTTGTTTTTCTACAGTGTGGCGTTCTGCTGAAAGGAGACCCTTGCTGCTCGTGTGCTCGTCTGACAATACAGCCCACGTTACTGCCGTGTGTTCTTTGGCATCTGGCCTGCAGGGGGAGCTGTTCATGGACGTGAGGCTGGCGCAGTGGGCGCAGTGTCGCTCTCAGTCCTCTCTGGCTCAGCTGGGACCCGTGCCGTGGCTGTTCGGTCAGTGTCACGCCGTGCAGAAGGCAGGCGGTGTCGTCCTGATCGCCTGGAGCCCTGACGCCCATCAGGCCTATCTGAGATGGCAGAAGAGCAATTCAGTAGCGAAGAGAAAAGGTGCGTCTGGGATGTATGGGTGTGCCGAAGATTGTTGTAAAGACAAGGAGAAGATGTGCAATGATGAAGAATGGATGGAGCAATGGCAGCAGTCCTCTTCGATCACCGCTCCTGTGTTTAACTCCGCCCTCGCCTGTCTGTGGGCGAGTATACACAGCGACAGCAAAGGCCAGGGATTCGGATTGGTTTGTTTCCAGGGTATTGACGGCAGCAGTGACATCCCGAAACATCTCAGATGTGTGCGAAGATACTGTCTCCCAACAGATCTGCCCTCTTTAATAGACAACCTGGGCAGCTCGATGGATGGAATGGGAAAAACCGAAGGAAGTCGCCGATGCTGGTCACGACTTGTGTCGAAAGCGCTGTCGTTCTTTGCATCACACCAGCTGGCGCCGAGACTAAAGGCAGGACTGCCCGTGTCAGACAGGTGCAGCTCCAAGATCATTCCGAAGTTCTCGCGGAAATTAAAGAGCGGCACAAAATGGAAGATGTTGAAACGTAAGAAACGGCAAAGTAAAGTCACGTCATCGTGTTTGTCTAGAAAGAAATCAAGTGAGGCGGAACTACTAGGAGCACAAGTATGAGATGAACCTGCTCTGGAGTTTCTGACTGGGACGTAATGATGATGTAAACACAAAGCTGATTTTGACTGATGATTGCACTTCACTTGTGTTGTTGTCTTTTTATTGTTTCTTTACTCAAGACAAGACCTACGCTCAAGTGCACAATCATCCACAACGTCATTCAAGTGTGTCCAACAGGAGGCAGCAAACTATCAAACTACCCGCTCATTAAATATTAATAAACTGAAGGCAATGGTAATATGAATAATATATGTAAACATTTCTAATTGTGTGTTTTTGTATAAGAAACTGCATCAGTGGACTTGTATGGTTGTTTGATATATTTTAAGTCCACAAAATTCTCTGAAAATGTCTCACAGCAAACCAGGTTTGGGTTTAAAGGAAAAGTTCACCCAAAAATCACCTCAGGTCATTTGAAACCTGTATGACTTTCTCTCTTCCGTGAAACACAAAAGGAGATATTTTGAAGAATGTTTGGACCAATGTTTTCCATACATTTGTGAACAGTGATTTTAACTGCCAAGCTAAAAAAAAGAACAAAACACAAAAAAAAAAAAAAAAAATGCAAACATTTTTTATACGTTTCACGAAGGATTGCATCAGTGGACTTGTATTCGTACCTATAACAGCTATACTGTACCACACAGTTTACTGAAAATGAAATTGAAGTTTAGTTACAGGAGTAGTTTGGGTTGATCAGGTCAATTAGTAAAGCTGGACAGTTAAGTAAGGAGTAAGTACGAGATAATGACAGAAGGGGCTGATTTTGTATTAATGACCAGCATTATTCAGTGTATTACGATTATTTGCCAAATGAATAAATCCACTATTTTCCTGCATGTGGGAGTGTTCAATGATTCATAACGGAAGCCTGTTTCCGTTTGCTGGTCTCCAGTGTTTTCGATTCGCATCGCCGTATGTTCTCAGCAGAAAATGTGATGTTTAGCGTAAAAAATGTATTTAAAAAAATTATGTGGCTCCAAAGTGCCGATACTATAGAGTCACGATGACCATTTTGCGAGACCCCTGTTGCGAGAGGACTCGTGTAATCTGAGAAGGCCTCTGTAACATATTGGGTGTTCTTATAATCATTACAATTGATTATTAAATTCTGGCTACGCCACTGGTTTTCATCCAAATGTTTCGCATTTTTAAGACACATTTCTAAAGATTTGACTAAAGAAAATGCAAAGCGTTGCACGTTTCCATCCACTACGTCATGCGCATTTTAGATCTTTATCACAGACTGTGATGATATGTTTCCACCTTATTTATCAGCGTTAATCTTGCAATTTTTTATATTATACATTTTTTAATTATTGAGTGTAAATTTATAACATTATGCTTTGCGTAACATTACCCTTGAATTAGTTAAAAAAATTAATTGCCACAGCTGTGAGGGGGTTTCTATTTCAGCTGCTGAGAGTGACAGTACATTTGGCATCTTCTTCCAACTGACTCTCTTAATCCACCACTATCTATTTATTAACTCTTCTGGAAAGTCAACAGTGGATTTTTTATTATTTTTTTGGTCTTGGAGCAAATGGGTAAGTGAAAATAATATTTGCTGTGATCTCCCATTCACCGCTGTCGAAGTTTACCCTGCAAACGTTTACTTCTACGTTTCAAAACACGGAGTGTGAAAAAGGTCAATTTTAAGGGAGCCCGCCATGTCACGAAGGAGCAGCTGAATGACCTGCTTGCTTCGGGGAGTGTTGCATTTGTGGTACTGGAGCAGTTGTACATCGTTTTATTAAAGACCTTGCTACCTGGAGACGCCGCAGAAATGAGTGTAGTAGCTCATATAATGAGGGCTGAAATGGCTGCTATGCCAATTTGTCTCCACGCTCAAAACTGTTCCGGCATATTGTGAGGACCAGCTGTGGGTTAAACACCTCCAAAGAAGCTATCGCACACCCATGCATGCACAAATGGTCAAAACACATCATGGTTTTGCGAATCAGCAAGGGACACTTCACCCAAAAATGAAAATTATCTCATTCACTTACGCTGATGCCATCCCAGATGTGTCTTTCTTTAGCAGAACACAAATGAAGATTTTTAGAAGAAGATAGAGCTCTGTCAGGTCCTTATAATGCAAGTAAACATCTGCCAGCACTTTGACGGTCCACTTTGTTTTCATCGCCCCAAAGGTTTGTTTCAGTCGGCGGTTGCGGGCCCCAGTGCGGCTGCATTGACTGTGGTTACACTGCTGCTGTCAGGGCTTATTTTGTGATATTGAGCAGCTGGAACATTTGTCAGTTAATCAGAAGCAAGAATTCAATAAAGCTGAGGTATAAATACATTAAATATTCAAACTCCAATTTACCCAATAATTTTATTTTTAGTTTGTAGTTTTATAACATCACAAAAACTGTATTATTCCCCTCTGTACATTTGTTTTCTTGCAGACATCTTTGTCAAACAAATAAAAATGCTATATGTAAAACATGTTTTCATTGGTGCATAATAGTTCTTTTTTTCTTTTCAGTTAGCTCTTTTTTTTTTTTTTTTACAGAATCAGGAACCATCTAAAACCAATATGACTGACAGTAAAAATGTATGCAAATTTCTCTGTCACTGGAGGAAAATGTTATGTGTTCCCTAACAGAAATCAGTCAATAATTAGCATGAAACAAGAAACCGTGCTGCACTAATGTTTTGGCATTCAGGCTCCCAGAGATTTGAAGCGGTTCACAGGATATATTGGTGTGTATATTCATCTTGTTGTCAGAAAGCTATTTTGCTCCTACAGCGACTGTAGGTTGCAATCAAAATAGTTTTGCCATGTTACATGTTATTGAACAGGTTTTCTCAACAGTCTGCCTTTCTTTAATGCATTACGTGTGTTCGCAAAACGTTATGGCACCTGCCCTTTAGTGCGATCACACTGATAACACAAGGCTGGAGGTTATGCAAAATATCCAAAAACTCTCATTTCATCAAATGCATTCAGCCACTCATGCAGGCACGCACAACAAATGGCCAGACTTTAAACAAATACACATTTTATTTGAACAGAGTTCTTATGTTCAGAAGATCTTCAGTATTTGGTTACATCTATGCTTCAGTGGCTGTCACAGACTCTTCTACTGTTACAATAATCACCTGCTGTAAAACCTTTTAATCTTATCTTGTTTTTCCCATGGTGGATTTACTGTATCTAAACTGTATGTCTTAATGTATCTTTATACAATAGTTAGTTCAGGTCCTCAAATGTATTTGGCCAAGAGTGTGTTGATCAACGCTTTGAAAAATGACTACAGTCATGGTAACTATTAACCTTCTGTTACTGATATCGGTGTGTAGGGCCACGAAAACCCTTCCCCACAAATTGTCAGAGCCCACACCTGCGACGGCCAACGAGCCGACGCCCACGCCTGCCACGGCCAACGAGCCGATGTCTCAGTCTCAGCCCATGTTCACGACCACAGAGGTCGTCTCCGAGTCTCTGCCCATGTACACGACCATGGAGGTTGTTACCAGGTCTCTGTCCATGTACATGACCACAGAGGTTGTTTCCAAGTCTCAGCTTATGTTCACGACCACAGGAGGTCGTTTCCGAGTCTTTGCCCATGTACACGACCACGGGGGTTGTTTCCAGGTCTCTGTCCATGTTCACGACCACAGAGGACGTACCCGAGTCCCTGCCTACGCCCACGACTACAGAGGTCGTACCCGAGTTTGTGTCTACGCCCACGACCACAGAGGTTGTTCCCGAGTCTCTGTCTATGCCCACGACCACAGAGGTCAATCCCGAGTCTCTGTCTATGCCCACGACCACAGAGGTCGTTCCTGAGTCTCAGTCCATTCCCACAAACACAGAGGTCATTTCCATGTCTCAGCCCATGTTCACGACCACAGAGGTCGTTTCCGAGTCTCTGCCCATATACACGAACATGGAGGTTGTTTCCAAGTCATCCTGGACTCTCAGCTTCGAGCCTGCTACGGCTCTGCCTTCTACGGCTTCAACCCCTCGAGCCTCCCATGGCTCCGCCTGCCACGGCTTCGCCCTTCGAGCCTCCTACGGCTCTGCCTACCAAGGTTCCACCCTCAGAGTCTCCCACGGCTCCAGTCTCTACCCTGTGGTTGCCACCCAGGCCTCCTGACCCTGTTTCAGCCCTGTGGCTGCCAACCAGGCCTCCTGATCCAGTCCCTACCCTGAGGTGGTCTTCTGACCATCTGATATACTCTGGTCTCCTGGGTCTTCTGGCCATCCACCTGATCTGCTCTGGTCTTCTGGGTCTCCTAGTCGTCTGCTTGATATACTCTGGTCTCCTGGGTCTTCTGGCCATCCACCTAATCTGCTCTGGTCTCCTTGGTCTCCTGGCCGTCCGCCTGATCTGCTCTGGTCTCCTGGCCGTCCACCTGATATATTTTGGTCTCCTTGGTCTTCTGGCCATCCACCTGATCTGCTCTGGTCTTCTGAGTCTCCTGGCCATCCACCTGATCTGATTTGGTCTCAAATCAAATCAAATCACTTTTATTGTCACACAGCCATATACACAAGTGCAATGGTGTGTGAAATTCTTGGGTGCAGTTCCGATCAACATAGTAGTCGTGACAGTGATGAGACATATACCAATTTACAATAACATCAAATTAACACAACACAATTTAAAGTCTATTTAAATATACACATAATTACACATAACACAATATACAAATAATAACATACACTGTACAGTATACAATACACATGATATAGATACACATTATTCAATAAAAAAATTAATTAAAAAATTAAAGAAAAAAGTATATATAGAATATATAGAATGTACAGTAGGTTGTATTGCACTGTATTGACATTCAGGCTGTCGGTTGATAATAAGTTGTTAAGAGAGAATATAATATAATAATAATATAATTTATGACAGTCCGGTGTGAGATATAAGAGTAAGAGTAATAAAGTGCAGTGCTAATGTATTTGATCGTGGGAGATTAAGAGTTCAAAAGTCTGATTGCTTGGGGGAAGAAGCTATCATGGAGTCGGCTGGTGCGGGTCCTGATGCTGTGATACCGCCTGCCTGATGGTAGCAGTGAGAACAACCCATGGCTCGGGTGGCTGGAGTCTCTGATGATCCTCCGAGCTTTTTTCACACACTGCCTGGTTTTATATGTCCTGGAGGGAGGGAAGCTCACCTCCGATGATGTGTCTGGCAGTTCGCACCACCCTTTGCAGTGCTTTGCGGTTGTGGGCAGTGCTATTGCCGTACCAGGCGGAAATGCAGCCAGTCAGGATGCTCTGTACAGTGCAAGTGTAGAACCGTGTGAGGATGTGGTGGTTCATTCCAAACTTCTTCAGCCGTCTCAGGAAGAAGAGGCACTGATGAGCCTTCTTCACAACGACTTCAGTGTGGATGGACCATGTGAGTTCCTTAGTGATGTGGACACCCAGGAACTTGAAGCTGCTGACTCTCTCCACTGGTGCTCCATTGATGGTGATGGGACTGTGTTCTCTGTCTTTTCTTCTGAAGTCCACCACAAGCTCCTTTGTCTTACTGACGTTGAGGGAGAAGTTGTGCTCCTGACACCAGTGTGTCAGAGTGTGCACCTCCTCTCTGTAGGCTGTTTCATCATTGTCAGTGATCAGACCTACCACTGTCGTGTCATCAGCAAACTTAATGATGGCATTGGAGCTATGTGTTGCCACACAGTCATGTGTGTACAAGGAATACAAGAGTGGGCTGAGAACACAGCCCTGTGGGGCTCCAGTGTTGAGGGTCAGTGATGAGGAGATGCTGCTGCCTATTCTAACCACCTGGCGTCTGCTTGACAGGAAGTCCAGGATCCAGCTGCACAGTGAGCTGTTTAAGCCCAGAGCCCAGAGTTTCTCATCTAGCTTGGAGGGCACTATGGTGTTGAATGCTGAGCTGTAGTCTACAAACAACATTCTCACATAAGTGTTCTTTTTTCCAGGTGGGAGAGAGCAGTGTGTATTGTAGATGCAATGGCATCATCAGTGGAGCGGTTGTTGCGGTAAGCAAACTGCAATGGGTCTAGAGAGAGAGGCAGCACAGAGCAGATGTAATCTCTGATTAGTCTCTCAAAGCATTTGCTGATGATGGGGGTCAGAGCAATAGGACGCCAGTCATTTAAGCAAGTGATTTTTGATTGCTTTGGAACAGGCACAATGGTGGATGTTTTAAAGCATGTGGGGACTACAGACAAAGAGAGGGAAAGGTTGAAAATGTCAGTGAAAACACCAGCCAGCTGGTTCACGCACGCTCTGATGACGTGGCCCGGAATGCCGTCTGGGCCCGCGGCTTTACGGATATTCACCCGTCGGAAGGATCGGGTTACATCCGCTACAGAGACGGAGAGTGAACTAACCTCTGTAGCTTTGGCCGCGAGAGCTATCTTCGCGAGGGCGGTGTTATTTCCCTCAAAACGAGCATAAAAATTATTTAGCTCATCCGGGAGAGAGGCAGCGGTGTTCATGGCGGAGTTTTTATTCCTTTTAAAGTCTGTGATGATGTTAATTCCCTGCCACATGCTTCTAGGGTTGGTGGTGTTAAACTGTCCTTCAATCTTGTTCCTGTACTGGTGTTTTGCTGTTCTGATAGTTTTTCGGAGGGCATAACTGGCTTGTTTATGCTCCTCCGTCTTCCCGGATTTAAAAGTGGCGGTCTGCACATTAAGTGCCGTGTGAACATCGCTATTTATCCATGGCTTCTGGTTCGGATAGATCCGTGTTGAACATCTCCCAGTCCATGTGATCAAAACAGTCTTGTAGCATAGAGTCTGATTTGTCCGACCAGCACTGGATCGTTCTGAGGGTGGGTGTTCCTGTTTCAGTTTCTGCCTGTAAGCAGGCAGAAGCAGAATGGAAGAGTGGTCCGATTTGCCAAATGGTGGGCGGGGGAGGGATTTGTAGCCATCCCGGAAGGGAGAGTAGCAATGGTCCAAAACCCGGTCCCCTCGTGTGTTGAAACTAATGTGCTGGTGGTATTTTGGTGCGACTGATTTGAAACTGGCTTTATTAAAGTCCCCGGTCACAATGAACACGGCCTCAAGGTGCGCGGTTTCCTGCTTGCTTATAATCCCATACAGTTCCTTGAGTGCCCGGTCTGTGTCGGCTTGTGGCGGGATGTACACAGCAGTGATAATGACCGCTGTGAATTCCCTCGGTAGCCAGAATGGACGACACAGAAGCATGAGAAATTCCAGATCAGGAGAGCAGAAAGACTTGATAGAATGTACGTTCCTCTGATCACACCAGGATTTGTTGATCATAAAACATACACCACCACCTCTGCTTTTACCTGAGAGGTCTTTCGCTCTGTCCACTCGGTGCACGGAGAACCCCGCGGGTTCAATGGCTGAGTCTGGAATCTCTGCAGACATCCGAGTTTCCGTAAGGCAGATAATGCAGCAGTCCCTCATCTCTTGTTGGAAAGAGATGGTCTCAAGGTCATCTGCCTGATCTGCCCTGGTCCCCTTGGTCTCTTGGCCATCCGCCTGATCTGCTCTGGTCTCCCTGGTCTCATGTCCATCCGCCTGATCTGCTCTGGTCTACTTGGCCTCTCAGCCATCCGCCTGATCTGCTCTGGTCTCCCTTGCCTCTCGGCCATCCACCCGATCTGCTTTGGTCTCCCTGGTCTTCCGGCCCTCCACCTGATCTGCTTTGGTCTCTTTGGTCTCCAGCTTCATCTTGGCCCTGCCTCCCTTACCAGCCTTCCGTGGGCGTCAGGAGCTGCCCATTAGAGGGGGGCTATGTTACGATTCACTGTTGTCTGCCCTGTGTTTTGCCTCTGTCATCTGTTCCACCCGGACTACACTTCCCATAATCCCCTGCTCTGATCACTTCCAGCTGTTCCCAATTGTTCTCACCTGTGTTCCATTCACTCATTAGTCTTTGTGTATTTAATGCCCCGTTGTTTGCTCACTCCTTGTCAGTTGTTATGTGTTTTGACCTCCCGTGTATTTCCTCCTGTGAGTTTTCCCACCGTGGATGTTTTCTTTGTTCCTGTGTTTTACCTGTTATCCTGTACTTTGTTTATTTTATTAAAGTATGTTTCGCTGCACCTAGATCCAGCCTCCCGTGACCTCCTTCCGCATGTTACACCTTCTTTAGTAAAGCCATGGCTAATTTTCTTAGAGGAATAGTTCACCCAAAAATGAAAATTCTCTCATTATTTACTCACCCGCATGCCATCCCAGATGTGTATGACTTTCTTTCTTCTGCTGAACACAAATGAAGATTTTTAGAAGAATATTTCAGCTCTGTAGGTCCATACAATTCAAGTGAATGGTGACCAAAAAAAAAAAAGACCCACACTTATTATATCACTTCTGAAGACATGGATTAAACCACTGGAGTCTTATGGATTACTTTTATGCTGATTTATGTGATTTTTTGTAGCTACAAAGGTCTGATCACCATTCATTTGCATTGTATGGACCTACAGAGCTGAAATATTCTTCTAAAAATCTTCATTTGTGTTCAGCAGAAGAAAGAAAGTCATACACATCTAGGATGACATGAGGGTGAATAAATGATGAGAGAATTTTCATTTTGGGTGAACTATCCCTTTAAATGTCCAAATTTGAGTATTTGAAAGATTTTCAGTGAATAACAAATTTGGCTCTGTTCTTAATAAAAAGCTATTTTATGACTTAAGACTTGGAAATGATAAATATGGACCACTTTTATGATACTTTAAAGGAATATTCAGGGCTCAATTAACAGAATTTGTGGCATAATGTTAATTGCCAAAAAAAAAAAAAAAAAAATCACGTTCACGTTGATGAACATAACGCAGCAGACATTGGAATAAACTGTGCATGAAATAAATGGCCAAGACAAAATTATTGTTTGTGTGGGAATATCTGAATAGACAATGACAGCTAAGACAAGATTGGACGAGGACTATTCCTTTCCTTTCAAAGATATGGAAGATGATGTGCTTTGAGAAATGGGATCATCAGACTGTGTGGATAACAAATTACCTGGACATGAGAACTACGAAAAGCTGAACTTGAAAACTTCTGACTTTACAGAACACAAAATGTATGAAACTGAGAATGAAATTGATCCTGAGAATCACTTCTACAATAACAACAACAGCAACTATGAGTATTATACAGATGAACAATTCAAAACTAATGTAATAATGGATGGTACATTGTCAATAATACACTTCAATAGACGACTTTATAGCAATTTTACAAAAATTAAGGACAATTTACTATGTTTAATGTAATTACTATATCAGAGACTTGGTTCAGTAAAGAGAGGGGAGCTGATGTGGAACTTGAGGGCTATAAGCTATTTACAATCAATAGATCAAACAAAAGGGGAGTAGGAGTTGCCCTGTTTCGGAATAATGAAATTAACTGCAAAAAAGTAGAAAGATTGTCAACAACAATAGAAAATATCATGGGACTCCAGGATCCTGTCTTGACATATTCAATGATAAAATGGTTGATATGCATGATAACATGAATAACAAAAGATGGTCTTTGTATATGGGGATTTTAACTTAGATTTGTTAAACCCAAATGAACACAAAAAGAATAGAGACTTTACGGACATGATGTATAGCCTGTTTCCTAAAACCAACCAGAATAACAAGTGACAGTGATACATTAATAGATAAAATTTTTATCAATGAAATTGGGAGTAGAGTAGTAAGTGGACTGCTTCTTACGGACATAAGAGACCACCTTCCTGTTTTTGCAACCTTACAGAACTTTTTTATAACAAAAACTTTTTATGATAGAAATTCTGATACTTATAAACTGATACGACACAGAACACCAGAAGCCATAGGGGCTCTTAAGGAGGACTTAAGGAAGCAAAGCTGGAATGTGGTTTATTTCAATAATGATCCAAACAAAGCTTATGATGAATTCCTGTCTACATTTACGACCTTATATGACTATCACTGTCCTATACAAACCCAAAGGAAACACAAATATGAAGACAAGCCCTTGATCACTAGGTGATTAGAAAATGCCTGTAAAAAGAAAAATCTATTATATAAGCAATCCTTAAAATATAGAACAAAAGAAACAGAACATAAATCTAAAAAATCTAAAAATATACTTATAAGTATAATAAGATTCAATAAGAAGGATCGTTACAACAAACTACTGGAACTACATAGAAGTAATACACAAGGTATATGGAAAATGCTTAAAAGCATAATTAATATGGGTACAGGAAAATTACATTATACAAATTATTTAATTAAAGACAATCAACCTAACATAACCAAATCAAAAGAGATTACTAATGAATTTAATGATTACTTGGTGAATGTTGGCTATGATTTAGTAAATTATATTGTGGACCCAATAATGAAGGAGGGTGTAGATGTCGATATTATTGATATTGTGGCAGCGGGGGCGTGGTCAAGCATCTCTCCGGAGAGAGAGAAAGCGGTAAGGGCGCTTACACCTGAGTTAAATTATGTCTAACACCTGTCTCTACTTTCAGTGAGCACGGGGAGAGCGGCATAAATAGAGCCACACCGCAAGTGGAAGGGAGAGAGAGCCTGGGCACCACAGACCCGAACAAGAAGCAAAGAGTTTTCTTAGTACAAATGATGAGAGTTTATTTTGTGAAGCGGTGTGTGATTATAGATGAACTATTATTAGTTATATTATAGTGTATATAGTGAAACCACTGGCCCATATCTGTAACCAGTCACTCCAAACAGGCATATTTCCAAATAAAATGAAAATAGCAAAGGCCATTCCCATATTTGGAAATCGAAAAATCAATAATCAGGTACAAATTATGACAGAAAATGTTTAACTAGAAAGAGTTTATGAAAATAAATTTTTGGGGGTTGTTACTGACCACAAGCTATGCTGGAAACCACATATAAATCATGTAAAGATAAAAAATGTCAAAATCCATTGCAATATTGCACGAAACAAAAGACAATGTAAATCCAAATTCATGACATATATTGTAAGGTTTCTTAATAGTTCCATACATTACCTACTGTGTGGAGGTTTGGGGACACACATACAATCACAAATCCAATCTTTATATTACAGAAAAGAGCAATAAGAATGATAGAGCTGACTATTATGAACCAACAAACAATTTATTTATAAACTCACATGCTCTCAATTTTAGAGATTTGATGGAGTTCAAAACTGCACAAATAGTGCATAAAGTAAAAAATAAGATGCTTCCAGACTGTGTCCAGAGGTTGTTTCAAATTAGAGTGAGTCAGAATGAACTAAGAGTAATTTGCATGTTTACAAATACAAAGATTAGAACAAATAAAAAACAAAGATGTAAACTCAGCAAAAAAAGAAACATCCTCTCACTTTCAACTGCTTTTATTTTCAGCAAACTTAACATGTAAATATTTGTATGAACATAAAAAGATTCAACAACTAAGACATAAACTGAAGTTTCAATGTGACTAACAGAAATGGAATAATGTGTCCCTGAACAAAGGGGGGGTCAAAATCAAAAGTAACAGTCAGTATCTGGTGTGGCCACTAGCTGCATTAAGTACTGCAGTGCATCTCCTTCTCATGGACTGCACCAGATTAGCCAGTTCTTGCTGTGAGATGTTACCCCACTCTTCCACCAAGGCACTTGCAAGTTCCGGACATTTCTGGGGGGAATGGCCCAAGCCCTCACCCTCCAATCCAACAGGTCCCAGACATGCTCAATGGGATTGAGATCCGGGCTCTTCGCTGGCCATGGTAGAACACTGACATTCCTGTCTTGCAGGAAATAACGCACAGAACGAGCAGTATGGCTGGTGGCATTGTCATGCTGGAGAGTCATGTCAGGATGAGCCTGCAGGAAGAGTACCACATGAGGGAGGAGGATGTCTTCCCTGTAACACACAGCATTATTACATGCAATGACAAAACAAGCGCAGTCCGATGATGCTGTGACACACCGCCCCAGACCATGACGAACCCTCCACCTCCAAATCGATCCCGCTCCAGAGTACAGGTCTCAGTGTAACGCTCGTTCCTTCGACGATAAACGCGAGTCCGACCATCACCCCTGGTGAGACAAAACCGCGACTCGTCAGTGAAGAGCACTTTTTGCCAGTCCTGTCTGGTCCAGCGAAGGTGGGTTTGTGCCCATAGGTGATGTTGTTGCCAGTGATGTCTGGTAAGGACCTGCCTTACAACAGGCCTACAAGCCCTCAGTCCAGCCTCTTTCAGCATATTGTGGACAGTCTGAGCACTGATGGAGGGATTGTGCATTCCTGGTGTAACTCGGGCAGTTGTTGTTGCCATTCTGTACCTGTCCCGCAGGTGTAATATTCAGATGTACCGATCCTGTGCAGGTGTTGTTACACGTGGTCTGCCACTGCGAGGACGATCAGCTGTCCTTCCTGTCTCCGTGTAGCACTGTCTTAGGCGTCTCACAGTACGGACATTGCAATTTATTGCCCTGACCACATCTGCAGTCCTCATGCCTCCATGCAGCATGCCTAATGCACGTTCACACAGATGAGCAGGGACTCTGGGCATCTTTCTTTTGGTGTTTTTCAGAGTCAGTAGAAAGGTCTCTTTAGTGTCCTAAGTTTTTATAACTGTGACCTTAATTGCAACCGTCTGTAAGCTGTTAGTGTCTTAACGACCGTTCCACAGGTGCATGTTCATTAATTGTTTATGGTTCATTGAACAAGCATTGAAAACATTGTTTAAACCCTTTACAAAATAAATACAGTGTCCTGAAAAAGGGACGTTTCTTTTTTTGCTGAATTTATATCAGTTAAAGTAGTTAATTTGTGGAATAGTTTTGAAAAAGAAATGAAAATGTGTAAAACACAACACAGATTTAAATTTGTTTTAAAAAATAAGATGATTAACAAATATAAAACCGAGGTATGAACACTAGTATGTATATGAATTTTTGTTTCGGGACTTTTGGATATTTAAAAATACATATTTTCAGTGTATAAATCTAAAGGGATCTGCACAAAATAATAAATGTAAAAAGGGTAGGTGTAATAAGCTAAGCCTTCAGCCTACACCTTTTTGGTCAGTTGTATAAACTTATGATTATTTATGTATTTATTAATTTACAAGTCTATTTGAGTTGTATGACCAAAATAAACTGGACTATACTATACTTTACTTTCCTTTAAATGTGCACTCAGTAATTTTTTCCACATTGAAAACGTTTTACTCCAACAGAAAAGAACTGTTGTTTTGAAACATATGTATAAATCATGAGCACTCACATTAAAATGAAGACTCCAGTCATATCAGTAACCTTATACAAGCTGTTTTATTCTACATGGAGAGGGTCTCCTCATGGGGGCGGCCATATTGAGATCACATGACCAGCCGTATACTACTCGCTCAATCTCAGTAAACGTCCTGTTTTGGACACTTTCACTCTTGGATTAAATTAATCATGTCTGATTGTGAATAGTGAATTTCTACAATGGCATCTGAAACTGAAAACAATTGATTTTAATTGATGCTGCATCCACACAACTAGGTGTCACTGTAAGTCCAAGACGACATATTGCATCTTTACAAGTGATTGGGACTAATTTTTGTTGGATTTAAAGGCAGAAATGTGAAGCTTATCATTTAAAAAAAAAAAAAAACGTTAACTCCTCTGTTAAAACTCATGTATTATTTGAGCTGTAAAATTGCTTAAATCGCCGTTTACTGGGTTTACAACATTACGTCATCATGGCAACTAAGTTGTAAAATTGGATTTTATCACAGTAAAATCATGTTTACACACATATTGTTTATGTCTTGTGTCTATACTTTTGAAACAGTGAGTATTTTAACGTTTACAGATTGACTTCATTGACTTCCATTGTAAGTGTCTCACTGGAACACAGATTGTGCTTTTTCAAAGTTTATTTTTGTGGTAATCAACATTATGCCACAAATGCTGTTGATTGAGCTTAACTTGTATTGAGCCTGGTACATTACTTTAATGGCTTTTTTTTTTTTTGTTCTTTCTGGAGCTGCACTGCCACTAGTCACAATATTATTTCATTGTGTGGAAAAGAGCGCCTTTGACATTCAACTAAACGCCTCCTTATGTGTTCCATGGAAGAAAGAAAGTCATACAGGTTTGGAACAATAACTGTGAGTAAATAATGACAGAATTTTCATTTCTGGATCATCTGTATATTAGTGTTTGGGGTGGCAGGTTTGATGTCATGCCTTGGTGTTTTGCACAATACAGCTACTGGAAAGACAAATTTATATTCTTAAGAACATTTGAGCTCAAATGTGCAAGTAACATGTATGCCTCAGAGTTTGTTGATGAATTTGCATAAGATTCATAATGATTTTGCATGATAAACACAAATGAGTATTCAAAGCACAGGACACAGAACTGAGGATGCCCTTCTGTACACATGATTAACAGTCTGATGTTCCTTCACACATTAATGCATGGCTCCTGACTCCCATTTGCGATGTCTGCTGACTCTCAACCTTCATTAAAATAATAGTTCTTTTTAGGACATGTCTCAGGAAGCAGTTATCAAACTCCTTATTAAGAAACACAAGCTTTATCATTGTAAATATACTGTAGATTAATTACAGACCCATATCAAATGTCATCAAATATAAAAAGCTAATATAAGTCTTTTTTTGTTTTTTCAGAGGAAATTGGTATTTCTGAATAATTTTAGTAAGGATTTAGGCCCCATCATAGTTTTTAGACTGCACATATCAGAGTTAAAAAAGACTTGATTTATCATTTTGATTTTGTCCGTTGCATCTCTCTTCTGGTAGTATTAGATCTTAGTGCTGTCACAGTCTGTCTCCCTCATGTTTCCTAGCACTCTATTTGTATTTGTATTCCTATGTCAGTTCTTGTTTGTTTGTTGTTGTTTTGAGTTACCGTTTGTTGTTTGACTGTCATCATTTTTATTAAAGCCTGCACATAGATCCTACGTCTCCTGTCTCATCTCAGCAACCATATGTTACAGAAGAACTGACCCAACATGGATCTAGCGGCTGTCCGTATCCTGCTTCTCAAGCAAGGTGACTGTCCAGTTGAGGATCACACCCTCTTCCATGGCCCCTTGTATAAATCTGCTTCCATGGCCCCTTGCTCCAAGCCTTCCACGGCTCCTTGTGTAACGGGTTTGTAATATACACAATATGAATAATTCGTTTCACTAAATTCCCTCTGATATTTTGGTGCTTATTTTCCTTTTTGTTTATGTATACTTGTTATTTTGGCAAAGAACTGTTTTGGGGACTTTTATTTTGTTTTGTTTTTTGTCCCATTGCTGGAGGACGCCATTTTAGATCTGCGCACTTCTCTCGCCAGTTCGGTTCATGCACGCTGGGAAGAGGTAAGTGATTTTCCGGGCTCTTCATTTAAAAAGTTGTTAAAGTTCGCTTAAAGTATTAAAATAAGTTTGTTATTTCAACAAGTGTTGTAAAAGGGGTTATACTATGCTTGAATATTAGTTTTATGTTTGAATGGCATAAATATGTGTAATTATATCGAGTTCAGTGGGCCGTGCGACATGAGTTGGTGCGTCTTGAATAAATGCAGACCAGCTAATGAGTTTTATATCGTGCAGGAGGTTTAAACAATGTGTTTTACTACCCGGAAGATGTCCTGAACTTTTGATGTTTTACACAGGTATTTCCCTTTAATCCTTTTCATTCATGTTGACTGTTGTTGATACTTATAGATATATTGATATATATTTATATACGAATATATAGTATATAGTATATAAACATTTATATATATATACTATCTATGAGTTCGCTTTATGCACGCTGGGGAGAGGAGGTTTAAACGATGTGTTTTACCATCCGGAAGATGTAATGAACTTTTGATGTTTTACACAGTAAACCCTATGCATGCTGAGGAAAGAGTGAAATGGACCAATAAACCTCCTTTGGTTAATCAGGAGTGGCAGTTGTCCGACCTCTTCTTCATACACATATACACAACGCAGAACAGGTAACAGCGGTTTAAGAGTAGACCGGTTACACTTGCTCCAAGCCTTCCACGGCTCCTTGCTCCAAGCCTTCTTTGGCCAACGAGCCAGCGCCCACACCTGCCACAGCCAACGAGCCAGTGCCCACACCTGCCACGGCCAACGAGCCAATGCCTACGCCTGCCACGGCCTACAAGCCAGTGCCCACGCCTGCTACGGCCTACGAGCCAGCGCCCATGCCTACCGCGGCCTACGAGCCAGTGCCCATGCCTGCCACGGCCAACGAGCCAGCGCCCATGGCCAACGAGCCAGCGCCCATGCCTGTCATGGCCAACGAGCCAGCGCCCATGCCTGTCATGGCCAACGAGCCAGCGCTCATGCCTGTAGCCTCAACTGTCCCAGAGCAAATGCCTGTGGCCTCGCCCGCTCCCGTAACTACACTCCCAGCTGTCTGGAAATGGAGGAGAAGGAAAAGGACACCTTCTCCCCAGTCTCTGCCCATGCTCACGACCATGGAGGTCATTCCCCAGTCTCTGCCTGCGCTCACAACCATAGAGGTCGTTCCCCAGTCTCTGCCCGTGCTCTCGACCATGGAAGTCATTCCCCAGTCTCTGCCTGTGCTCACGACCACAGAGGTCGTTCCCCAGTTGCTGCCAGTGCTCACAACCACGGAGGTTTCCCCAGTCTCTGCCCATGCTCATGACCATGGAGGTTGTTCCCCAGTCAAGCCTCCCACGGCTCTGCCTTCCACGGCTCCACCCCTCGAGCCTCCCATGGCTCCGCCTGCCTTCGTCGAGCCTCTCCTGGCTCCACCCTCAGAGTCTTCCACGGCTCCTCCCTCAGAGTCTTCCACGGTTCCTCCCTCAGAGTCTTCCATGGCTCCTCTCACTCCCCCAGAGCCTCCTCTTCCAACAATTCTGTTTGCTCCCCCAGAGACTCCTCTTCCAGCTGTTCCGCCCACTTCCCCAGAGACTCCTCTTCCAGTGGTTCCGCCCGCTCCCCCAGAGACTCCTCTTCCAGTGGTTCCGCCCGCTCCTCCAGAGACTCCTCCTCCAGCGGTTCCGCCCGCTCCTCCAGAGACTCCTCCTCAACAGTTCTGCCCGCTCCTCCAGAGACTTCTCCTCCAGTGGTTTTAGCCGTCCTCCCAGTGACTCCTCTTACAGCGGCTCGGCCCGCCCCTCCTCCAGCGGCTCTGCCGCCTGATCCAGTCCCTGCCCTGTGGGTGCCTCCCAGGCCTCCTGATCCAGTCCCCACCCTGTGGCCACCAACCAGGCCTCCTGACCCTGTCCCCGCTCTGTGGCCGCCTCCCAGGCCTCCTGACCCAGTCCCCACCACCCAGACCTCCTGACCCAGTCTCTACCCTGAGGCAGCCCCCCCCCAGACCTCTGGACTTAACCCTTACCCTGGGGTCTCCTCCCTGGCTATCTGGTCATCTTCTGGGTCCCCTTCCTCACCAGTATCTTCCTGCCCTCCTCAGCCATCTTTGGGGTGCCAGGAGTCACCCCTTAAGGGGGGGGGGGGGGGGTTATGTCACAGTCTGTCTCCCTCATGTTTCCTAGGACTGTTATTTTGAAGTGTTTTCCCAGACTACATTTCCCATCACTGCCATCCGTTCCTGATTGCTCTCACCTGTTTTCCATTCCCTCATTAGCTTTTGTTTGTATAAATACCCTTTAGTTTTTGTATTCCTTCATCAGTTCTTGTTTGTTTGTTGTTGTTTTGAGTTGTTTGTTGTTTGACTGTCATCATTTTTATTAAAGCCTGCACATAGATCCTATGTCTCCTGTCTCATCTCAGCAACCATTCGTTATAAGTGCTGCCTATGACAACATAGACCATAGGGTTGCTGTGGTACCAACATTTTTTTTCTTTGGTACAATACCAGCCCTGGTACTTTGGTATTGATACTGATGAAATTACATAAAAACGACTTTATTAACTGAACTGCCTAAAGCCTTGCAGTTACAAAAGTGTAGTTAATAGTTTTTTAAATGTCAAACTTAAGAATAACTTTAGCACTTTTGTAATTCTTATGTAACACTTCTAAACAGATAACGCATAAATGCACTTCAAATGTAGACTGGTTAAATTACTGAAATTAACCATGATTTTACTAAGTGCCCATAGTTTAACCATGATATTTGTAGTAAAACCACAATATCCATGAAATGAATAATGGTTACTACAATATTACTGTAGTAAAACCATGTCGATCTCTAAACTCCCTATGTTAAGGCCCTGTGAATTTATCCCCCCTAAACTCCACTGATGGGGTGGAGGGGAGGGTGCAGGTGGCGAAGGTTTGAAGCGCATGCCAAGGCGGAGTTACAGCAAACAGGAAAGGATCTGCTCATATCTTGATCAGCTCAGATTCCAATCAGGTTAATCGCAAAAGAGCTTTCAGAGGGGTCTCCGGTTCCATCCGGGGGGTCTGAGACCCCCCCGAGACCCCCCATAATTCACACCATGCATAAAACTGTAATCAAAGGAATACATAATAATACATTTTTAACAAATAATTGCTGTTATTTTGGGTTAAATAAAGTGCTGCACAACAGAGCTTCAGAATGAAAATAATAAACAATTACATTTAATGTGTAATTATTGTTATTAGTAGTATTAATACTACTATTTTGAATATAATTTTTTTTATATAGAAGTAATATATTTCTTTCATATTATCTTCAATTTCACAAAAACACTTAAATAGAGCTTTTAATTTGGCAGAAAACATTTATTTTGGCAGGCATTTGAACAATTTGAATTTGATTAATTAAAAAAAAAAAAAGCAAACAACAGAATCAGTTTATTAACACAAGGCAGTAATAAAACAGGCAGAGAAACAGGGAATGTCTGGCGCTGACTGCAATGGGGTGAAGAGCAATGAGGAAGCGAAGCTTGACAGGCGGCGAAAGGGAGTGATGGAAGCCGTGCACTTGACCAGAGGTGAGGGGTAGCGAGGAGGGGCTGGAACCCCTGGCAATGAGTGGATGGATGAACAATCGGCAGAGAGAAGCGAAGAATAATCCACAGACTGGTGAAGATCAGACCAACCGACAGACTAGCACTGGAGGAAACACACAGCGCAGAGACAGACAGACAGACCAAGGCTAGACAGAGTGAGTTACTCAGACACAACACAATAATCTGGCAATGAAACTGACACACTGAGGGGTTTAAATAGAGCAGGGAAAATGAGTAACATCTGTCGCTAATCAGCCGCCCAGCCGAAGGTGCCAGGGTAGTCATAGCAACGCTGATCCGGCTGATCAGTGACAGCTGGCCACACACAAGGGGTGAAAGATGGAAACAAACACACAGGCAAAACTGGTGGCTCACCAACCGTAACAGTGCACTCCCTCCTATTGGGTCGCGAGCGGCGGGATGCAACTCAGAGTGGAAAACTGGTTTAATTTTCAATACATGAAACACTGGGTGAACACGCTTAAGGTAAACGGATAGTTTGAGCTGGACTGCCACCGAGCTAAGCACCTTGGTGATGGCAAAGGCCCCAGTTTATGTGATGGGAGTCAGAGTGGAATGTCCTTCATAGACAGCCAGACCTTCTTCCCATAAATGTAATCTATTTCTTTCGTATTATTTTCACTTTCACAAAAACACTCAAATAGAGCTTTTAATTTGGCTGAATTGATGAATAATAACATACTGTGGTAAGGTACCAAAATTAGCAACAAAAGTATGTCATACTGCTTTAAAATTTTTTTGGTGTTGCAGTATTTTATTTGTACAAGTATGCCACGCAACCTAAATAGACCATGACATTCTCTGGATAGACTCAAAGATAATGTTACCATTTGTTGACAGGCATTAGCCTGGTTAAGATCCTACTTATCTAATCGCTATCACATCAATTGTGCAAACGAGGAACTATCAGATCAAACACAAGTTAAGTATGGAGTGCCACAAAGCTCTGTATTAGGTCCTCTGCTGTTCTCCTTGTATAGAAAAGGTCATGGGTCATGCATCCTTTTGTTTTCAAAAGTGGTGGGGACAATCGAGGAGGGTGTGTGTGTTGGGGGTCCGATGTCACAAAGTGGTGAAACTCATGGGTGTTTCAGGACAAACTCAGGATTTGACATTATTTATGATGATTTATTGATCACCGTCATTGTTACAGCATCTGCTCTATGAAGGTCCATTTGCCCCGCAGCTACTGTTAGATTTTAACTTTTCACAAAGGAATCACATACTGTAAACTCTGACTGTAAGGCCAAATGTGATCACCACCACCGCAGCACATAGGGCTATTGTTTGCAAAAGGATATGTAACTTGTTAAACCATAACTGTTATTAGCTTTAAATATTCAATATAATGACACTGAAGTGAAATATTATTATTAAGTGTATGTGGACCAATAATTTTAGCAGTAAAGATGCATATTGCATGTCTGATGGTAGTTTTTATTTTTAAATGCCAAATTTGTCAGGCTTTTGAAGTGAGATAAAGGTGTTAGGATGTGTAATTACACACCTGTTACTAAAGTCCCGTTATGGCAAGTTTGTTACCTCAACGGCCATCTTTGGAACACTCTCAGGCAGCTATTTTCTATTTAAACAAGTGGCATCTAAGTGCAGCTCCTATCTACTTGAATGGGGAAAGACCGAAATCTCCAAAACAGCTGGTCAAGATTACGATCAAAGAACATATTCCAAATCAACAGTAAAATCAATGGTTTTCAACAATGTTTTCATAAATTGTGCTTCCTTAACCACATTTAGCATTTTCTCAAGGTAAATGTCTGTAGCTCAAAGATGATTGGCTCTTTTACCTGTAAGGCGGAACTTCCTTTTCTGCACCCACCAAATTGTGTGTTTCAGGTTCTCCTGTGTATTTTAATACAAGTGATCTGTTTCGGAATAAATAGTCTCCGGTGCTGTCCGACATAATCATACAGGCATATTGAACAAAGATAACACTTGTTTGTCAACAGTTCAGACAGAACCTACACATATTTCTTCACTGTAAAGCATATATCCATTTTTAATAACTTTTATTGGGTACTAAATATTACATTTTCACTCACCTGTGATTGAGTTATGTTGTGGCGATGAAGATTTTAAGTACCGAGATCCTTTTACTGCATGATGTGTCTCATGAGCGCACACTCTTAAGGAAATTTACCTTTTTTGGCTGCTGTGGGTCTGGAGCTGTCGTGGATCATGGTGTCACCATCGCTTTAGTTGAGCTGTGATAATTATAATTACATTGGATTTAACAACATCAACTCTGACTTTGCTCAAATTTTTCCACGGACTGTTTTCACAACATTCTCCATTTTAAAGCATGGCTACAGACCATTAACGTGTCTGTTGGATGTCTGTTCGAAGTTAAAAGGTGTTGCAAAACTGAGAACATGTAGACTTGAATTTGAGAACTTGTTCAATAAATATGTAGACACCCAAGTCAATACACATTATGCGAGGAAAGTTCGGTTTTGAGTAGTTCCGTGTAATGTGTGTCCAAAGATGAGATCCAATCAGTCCGTTTTCATTTCATAATGTCTAATTTAATACCCTTTCTGTTCAGTTGTTGTTCAAAAAGTAAAAAGAAAAAATTATTCTAATCACACATTGTAAGGATGAGGTAAAAACATCTGCACAACTTCTCTCGTTAATATGCGCTGCTCATTTAACCGTAAACTCTTGCTTGTGGAGCTGCCAGTTCTCTAAAAGAGACCAATTTACCAATTTACCAAATACCAATTTAGTGCCTGTTTTTCATATCAGTGTCAATACTTGTAAATTGTCCAAATTATGCATATAAAAAACATGTAACAATGTAATAAGTGTAATAAATGTGTAAATATTAAAGGGGCGATCATACATTATGGAATATTTGAATTACAAAAAACACTGTAAATACTGAAGAATTTAACAAATCGGCTCTTGCAGAATATACAGTATGCAGGGGTTTGGTAAAAATCTGTGCAAAGCCTTGCCCCATAAACTTTTTTTGTACATAGTATATTTGATATAGTAGCACTTTTTACATGTGGAATTCTATTTTTATTATTAGGTTCCAACCTTGTGAAAAGTTTGTTAAAAATGTGTATGAAATTTCAAATAGTTAATAGATTGTGAAATTTTTACATTTTTAAAAATATAAAATGTGATTAAAATGATGGAAAGCAAAATTTTAATAAAATATACGCTCATATACTATAGCGCGATAAGTCATTTATATGAATTCTAAAAATATTTGAAGAAGCACCATCCTGGTTTGCTATATATCCTTTTTATTGCATTATGCTTACATGTCATCAAACGTCAGTAGAGGGTTGTTCTTAATGACTTTAAAGACTGGATGTACAGTAATTTCCTTCTACTAAATTCAAACAAAATGTCCTGGTTACTTGCATAACCTCCATTCCCTGATGGAGGGAATGAAATGTTGTGTCGATGTAGTGACACTAGGGATCACTCTTGGGAGCCCGAGACACCTCTGGTCTTTGATAAAAGGCCAATGAAAATTGGCGAGTGTTATTTGCATTTTACCATTTTTATACAGGTATAATAGGAGCTGGTATGCAACCACTCATTCAGGTTTTGTGCTGAGGAGCCGAGACAAGGTCCCGGCCATTTCAGTGGGTAGTTCAGTGTTGTGGCAGGAGGGACACAACATCTCGTTCCCTCCATCAGGGAACGGAGGTTACGCATGTAACCAGGACGTTCCCTATCTGTCACTCACTCGACGTTGTGTCGATGTAGTGACACAACGGTTCCCTATACGAAACGCCGCAACTAGCTGAACTGTTACGTGAACTGGCGGTGTGTGACGGGCAGACCACTGTGTGCCTCGTAGCCAGCACACCAGGCCAACACGTAACCTCCCCTAACACTGTTATGAGCGTCAAACGGCCCTTTGGAGACAAGTCGACTGCCAAAAGATAGAGACAGGCTAGCCCAGTTGTGGCCTCTTATCCTCTTTTTTTTCCTCTCCCCAAAAAAAGGAATTAACCGACTGGGGCCACCAGGTCTAGTCGGGGGGGTGTCACTCCCAAGGGGAAGACACCGCGGAGACCACACCCCACCCGGGGGGGGGGGGGGTATTTTGAGTGGAAATACGTCACATGGTCTTGCCGAGCTTTGTCGGAAGTATGTCATGTGAAGAAGTCCCATGGTAGGTCCTACCCTACGGGGGAGGAGTTTCTACGAGCACGGTGACTGGGGCAGAGGGAGCTCTGCCCAAGGAAGACGCAGTTTACCAACAGGAAAACGAATTAGCGGAAGATATATGTCGCATGCGGCTGCGTGCCCGTTGCATACAGCACCCCAGCCCATTTTGGAGGCGTCTGTCATAACCACAACGTGCCTGGAGACCTGCTTTAGGGGAACGCCTGCCCATATAAATATGTGGTCGGTCCAAAGGCTGAAGAGGCGGTGACAGATCGGCATGATGGCCACGCGATGTGTCCCGTGATGCTATGACCATCTTGGGACTCGAGTCTGAAGCCAGTGCTGAAGCGGTCTCATATGCATCAACCCGAGCGGAGTGGCCACCGCTGAGGATGCCATATGCCCCAAGAGCCTCTGAAACAGTTTCAGTGGAACCGCTGTCTTCTGTCTGAATGCCTTCAAACAGGTCAGCACCAACTATGCGTGCTCGTTCGTGAGCCGCGGCGTCAACGAGACTGAGTCCAACTCCAAGCCGAGAAAAGAGATGCTCTGAACCGGGAGGAGCTTGCTCTTTTCCCAGTTGACCTGAAGCCCTAGTCAGCTGAGGTGTGAGAGCACCAGGCCTTCGTAAAAACGTGAGGGGACAAGGACAGGCCGAAAGGGAAGACCTTGTGATGATACACCCGACCCTCGAATGAAAACCACAGGAAGGGTCTGTGTCGAGGTAAAATCGAGACGTGGGAGTACGCGTCCTTCAGGTCTACCGCCGTGAACCAATCTTGATGCCGGACGCTCACTAGAATGCGCTTTTGCATCAGTATCTTGAACAGGAGTCTGTGTAAAGCCCAGTTCAGTACTCGCAGGTCCAATATTGGCCCAACCCACCGCCTTTCTTCGGTACAATGAAGTAGGGGCTGTAAAACTCCCTCTTCATCTTGGCCAGAGGAACAGGCTCTATCGCATCCTTCCATAGGAGGGTAGCGATCTCCGTGCGCAAGGTAGCGGCGTTTTAGCCCTTCACAGAGGTGAAGTGGATGCCGCTGAACCTGGGCGGATGCCTGGCAAACTGAATTCCGTAGCCGAGTTGGACGGCCTGGACCAGCCATCGCGACGGGTTGTAAAGCGCAAGCGATGTGTCCAAGCTCCAGGCGAGGGGGACCAAGGGGACAATCTTGTCGGACGTACCGCCGGGTGGGGCCTCGCGGTGGGGCGGAGCCTGAGGTGCCACGCCATGTCGTGGCCGTGCTGAGTTCAGGGACATTGAAGCACTTACCTGGCTCCTTGTAACCACCCCCGGAACAGCCTGGGACGGGGGAGGAAGAGGCCTGTCCTCATGACCCGTGGAGACTGTCACATCGGGGCAGACGAGCGTGCTGGGGAATGGGAGGTCTGTGGGGGGATACCCGGCAGAGGTGGTCCCATTGGGGTCCCCAAATCACCCCCAGTGCTAGCCGCGCTGGCCTCATACCCGTGGGTAGAAGGACTGAGGCGGGGAGCCTCTGGGGTGGCTTGCTTTCTTACGAAAGCCAGCCGTGACCACATCGTTGCCATGGAAATATTCTCCCAATGAGTACATGACCCATCCACGAACGCTGTCTCCGTGTGGGCAGCGCCCAGATACGAAAGACAGTGATCGTGGCCGTCAGAAGGCGAGAGATAACGACTGCAACCAGGAATAACACACAAACGGAAAGGCATCTTTAAAAAGACATGTCTTTAAAAAGACGTTTCATGTGTGCCGTTCTTTTAGAGAAATATACTCTTTTAGAGAAATATACTCTTTTATTTCTGCCGAAGCGCCCAGGGGCGTTCTCTGCAGTGCACCAGTGCAGAGTGGGGAGAAGCCGCTGAAATGCGCTGTCAGATCCAGCAGAGGTGAATGAACAGCCGTGGGAATTCAGCTCAGTGAGCATAGACCGTTCGGCTCCGAAGAGAAAATCTGAATGAGTGGTTGCATACCAGCTCCTTTTATACCGTATGTATGGGGGAGTGGTATGCAAATACCACTCGCCAATTTTCATTTGCCTTTTATCAAAGACCAGAGGTGTCTCGGGCTCCCAAGAGTGACCCCTAGTGTCACTACATCGACACAACATCGAGTGAGTGACAAAGGGAAAAGAGGTTTTATTTTTTCGACTAAAAACCTCTGTTTTTTGAATATCCGTGAATATCCGCAAAGCCATCAGAGCATGCGCGAACCAGCTGGCTGGTGTTTTTACGGACATTTTCAACCTTTCCCTCTCTTTGTCTGTAGTCCCCACATGCTTTAAAACATCCACCATTGTGCCTGTTCCAAAACAATCAAAAATAACTTGCTTAAATGACTGGCGTCCTGTTGCTCTGACCCACATCATCAGCAAATGCTTTGAGAGACTAATCAGAGATTACATCTGCTCTGTGCTGCCTCTCTCTCTTGACCCGCTGCAGTTTGCTTACCGCAACAACCGCTCCACTGATGATGCCATTGCATCTACAATACACACTGCTCTCTCCCACCTGGAAAAAAAGAACACTTATGTGAGAATGCTGTTTGTAGACTACAGCTCAGCATTCAACACCATAGTGCCCTCCAAGCTAGATGAGAAACTCTGGGCTCTGGGCTTAAACAGCTCGCTGTGCAGCTGGATCCTGGACTTCCTGTCAAGCAGACGCCAGGTGGTTAGAATAGGCAGCAACATCTCCTCCTCACTGACCCTCAACACTGGAGCCCCACAGGGCTGTGTTCTCAGCCCACTCCTGTATTCCCTGTACACACATGACTGTGTGGCAACACATAGCTCCAATGCCATCATTAAGTTTGCTGATGACACGACGGTGGTAGGTCTGATCACTGACAATGATGAAACAGCCTACAGAGAGGAGGTGCACACTCTGACACACTGGTGTCAGGAGCACAACCTCTCCCTCAACGTCAGTAAGACAAAGGAGCTTGTGGTGGACTTCAGAAGAAAAGACAGAGAACACAGTCCCATCACCATCAATGGAGCACCAGTGGAGAGAGTCAGCAGCTTCAAGTTCCTGGGTGTCCATATCACTGAGGAACTCACATGGTCCATCCACACTGAAGTCGATGTGAAGAAGGCTCATCAGCGCCTCTTCTTCCTGAGACGGCTGAAGAAGTTTGGAATGAACCGCCACATCCTCACACGGTTCTACACCTGCACTGTAGAGAGCATCCTGACTGGCTGCATCTCCGCCTGGTACGGCAATAGCACTGCCCACAACCGCAAAGCACTGCAAATGGTGGTGCGAACTGCCAGACACATCATCGGAGGTGAGCTTCCCTCCCTCCAGGAAATATATACAAGGCGGTGTGTGAAAAAAGCTCGGAGGATCATCAGAGACTCCAGCCACCCGAGCCATGGGCTGTTCTCACTGCTACCATCAGGCAGGTGGTATCGCAGCATCAGGACCCGCACCAGCCGACTCCATGATAGCTTCTTCCCCCAAGCAATCAGACTTTTGAACTCTTGATCTCCCACGATCAAATACATCAGCACTGCACTTTTTTACCCTTACTCTTATATCTCACACCGGACTGTCATAAATTATATTATTATTATATTATATTCTCTCTTAACAACTATCAACTGACAGCCTGAATGTCAATACAGTACAATACTGTACATTCTATATATACTATATTGTCAGGTGTATTTTGTTGATTCATGTCTTTTATTTGAAAAGTTTAATTCCTGTCCCCTTGTCATGTGATTTCTGTTTTCCCTCCATGTTCATGTGTCATGTTTTCATTGGTTTATTGTTTAATTAGCGTGTTATGAGTTCTGTTTGTTCATTGGTTTATGTTCTCCCATGTCTTGTATTTAAGCCCTCATGTTTTCATTGTCTAGTGGTCAAGTATTGAATGTGAGTGTAGATGTTTATGTCAGGCCACGTTTGTGTCAAGCCAAGTTTATATCAAGTCAGGTTTATGTCAAGTTTATGTTTTGTTTTGTAGTCAGAGTTATTGGTTCTCACTTTGTAAATAAACTGCACTTGGGTTCTTCATCTTCACGTCTTCGTCATTGTCAGCAGCCAACATCGTTATATAAATATATACTTTTTTATATATTTTTATTTTTTATTTTTATTGAATAATGTGTATCTATATAGTGTGTATTGTATACTGTACAGTGTATATTATTATTTGTATATTGTTGCGTGTAATTATGTGTATAACAGATGTTTAAATTGTGCTGTGTTAATTTGATGTTTTTGTAAATTGGTATATGTCTCATCACTGTCACGACTGCTATGTTGATCGGAACTGCACCCAAGAATTTCACACACCATTGCACTTGTGTATATGGCTGTGTGACAAAGTGATTTGATTTGATTTTTTGATTTGCTAGAATATAATGTGTGAAAATCACATTTCTATTGTTTCTAGAACAGCATTTTACCACCTTAGAACTATTGCTATGATGACATATTCTTTCTGTAATGATGCTGGCAAGTCAGGAGTTTTTGAACCTCTGCACTTTGTAGAAAAGTGCAGAGTTTAATTAGAGAATAATCCACAACAAAACAACAATGCAATAAACAAAAATAAGGAACAAGAACACCACATTACACAAACAAAGTTTGACATAGGAGCATAGCAAACACTGGGAAATATATACACAAACTCACTAATAAGGCTGGGAATGACTGAAGCTGGGACAACCGAGGTTGAAACCACCACGGTTGGGACCACAAGTGCTGTGACCACATAGCAACTGGCCACACACAAGGAAAAAAAATAAAATGGAAACAAACACGGTGACTCACCAACCGTGACAAATATATACACAAACTCACTAATAAGGGAATGACACACAGCTGGAAGGAGTCAATGAGGGTGGGAACGGGGAAGGAAGAAAGAACAAGGACTAACTAACAAACTTCAAACTAAAAGACACACACAAGACTAGCGGCCTCTGCTGGCCACTAGAGAACTTCCTATACCCATGACACATTTTTGATGACATGACATGTTTCTGATGCCAAATCATATGTTCATGACCTAAAGGCTGGATTATTGTAGTGCTCTGGTTGGATGTCCTGCAGTCTCATAAAAAATTATGTGAATTGTGAAAAGTGTTTACAAATAAAATTACTTGACTCATAATTTATTCACCCTCATGTCGCATGATATTGCGAGCCATTGTGAACAAGCTTCTCTCATAGTGTTCATGACCACACAATGGACGAAGTGCCACTAGTGTTTCCAAACGGAACTGCAAAAATAATGTTTTCATAGAATCATGTTAATATACCAAAATCTTTGTAAAATGATTTTTACATGGCTCGTTGTACGTATTGTGGCAGTTTCCTGATGAAACAAACACTAGAGGCACTACAACAATAATTTTTTTATTCACTTTCACACAAATCACAAGTAAATCGTCAGATTATCAGTTTATAAACACTTCTTTTTCATCCTGTTCCTCACACAGTGTTATCTTATGACATCTAAAACTTTTACTATAGCACATGATTCATTTTAACGTTTGCATTACATAATCAACTACATTTACAAGCTTATTCAAGCGTGATCAAATTGTTCGGTAGCTCACCTCTTTTCATTTCCAAACCATTGACTGGTAGTGTATTTAATGTGTATTTAGTCATTGATAGGAGCTCCTTTTAAACTCCATATTATTAATATTATACTTCATTGTAACACATTGATGAGAGACTATAACCAGTCACACTTTACATTACAGTTTTCACGAGAAATAATGAGTTACAATAATTAACTAAATATTAATTTTGTGGCACTGCTTGTAATTACTTGTGGTTCTTGTTACTGCTATAGTAAAGAATACATTTAACTTGTTATATATTTAATATGAAAGTGAAAAGTGTAACTTTATACAGTGTTGACTCTGCTGTGGTGGTTTTGGGAGGAGAGTATTTGATATTCCAAATAGATTGCATGTAAAACAGCTGTTGTTCTGTTACATGAACTCCACACCTCATCACACTCTCTCCTGAGCAACACGACAGAGATATTTACATGCTTCTGAGATATCCACTGGTAAGCTATTTGACTTTTTATAACTCTCAAATCAGACAAATGATAAACCGCAACATTTTATTATGGACAGTTTGAAGCTCTTGCATGATACATTTAGTGTTTCGTCCATCTATATGATCTTTAATGTTAAAATGACTAAGAATAATAGTAAATCTTTAAAACTATGAAATAACAACTGGAAAAAATCTTATTTTAGAGCTTCTCTGCACTCTGATCATTCTCTCAAGCAGCTTCATGAGGTGCATCCACAGTATGGCAAGCCGAATTCACATTTAATCATGAGCAGGATATGGATTATGGATAGCAACAATTCAATGGAATTACTACTATTGAAAGTGCTAATTTTATATAATCAGTAATTGCAGTTGTACTAGCAAAATGTTAATTCTTGATATAAAAAATGACATCATTACTCACAGAAATAAAAAAATTGATATAAAAATGGAATTTAAAATTTCAAAAAAACTTAATTCTTGATATTTGAAATTGCATTTTCACCAGTAGAAATGTACTATGATCTGTCATTCACTCCTGTTCAAAACACTAAGTTCTTACTATTCCAATCTCACATATCAGCAAAGCACTTCTTATTTGTATAAGGATATTTTTATATCAATAATTACATTGTTACAAGTACAAATATTCATTATTGATACCAACAATTGAATTACATCTAGTGAGAATGCCATTTAAGAAATTAATTATAGATATCTGTAACTGTGTATTGAATAGGAGTTAAAGAGAGATCATTGTGAAATTGTACTCGTGAAAATGCAATTAAAGATATCAAAAATTACGGTTTTACTAGTACTTGAAATTATTTTATTAATATAAAGAATTTACTTTTTTATTTTTGCAAAATTGAATTGCTCATATCTTTCATATCCTACACATGATTACAAATCAATTCGTCTTGCCATATCCTGAGAAGCTTTTTGAATGGTATTGAATGTTTTCATGTACCTTGACACTTGTTGACTGCTCTTCCCGTACTATCCACTCCACATTTGCCAATTAAATAAAATAAAAATAAAAAGATTATGTAGGCATAATTGCTATTATTAAATCAACATTATTAAAATGTTAGTTTAATAAAAAATAAAAATAAATTAAAAAAAGAAACAGTTTATATTTGTCTGCAAAACTAATCCCAAGCATTTAAACATAAGCCTGTTGATCAAAAGGTGTTAAAGATCAAGAGAAACATTCAATCAGATGTGTCTATTCTTTTGACTTTCTCTTTCTTTCTTTCTCTCTCTCTCTCTCTCTCTCTCTCGCTCTCTCTCTCTAGGAGTCTCGTTGAGTGGAACTTCACTGGAATTATGTATTTGTTGGCAGATTCCAGTGAAGTGACGACTCACATGTGTTCTTGAGGAGTTTCACTGGAGAATCCACACGTAGGGATCAGTTGTGTGTGTGTCATGAGTCTGTGCACACTGCTGCTGTTGTTCTCTCTGCTGCTGTTCATCTGCACACATACACTGGAGAGAAATCAACCCAATAAGGAGCACACACTCACCTGTGGACAGGTAAGACCTGCATCAAAACACCACAAAGCGGAGAAAGCCTTTTTTTTTAACTTTTAAAACAACCCGGTAACACAGGCCTCATGTGTGGGTGGGATATGTCCTATGTCCCCACCAATTTTAGTATAAGGCCACTTTTGTCAGGTATGAGTCTAACATAGAAGAAACGTCTCCAGTTCTTGAGCAGGAGTTTCTATTTCGTGTGTATGTGTTATGGGGCGGTCACTGCTCTCCATTCACTGCCATTCAAACGCATCCGAATGCGGGAGGCTGGAAACACAACCTCTTGTGAAGAAATATCATATGACGCTGCATACCAAAGTTCAAGCATGGTGAACTCTGAACTGTGAATTCATATGATGAGAGGACGCATTATCAATAGCAGATCGAAACGTCATACTCTGACCTCTTGACGCAATACAAAGAATATATATTTTAAAGCTATGTGTTTTATTGCTGCAGGAAAATGAGTAGACAATATATTTTTATATATAATATTATTTGTTATATGTGATGTATTATTTGCTTATACACCAGAAGCCCTGTCGAGTAACATCATATCCTGGTTTATTGCCGCCCGAAAAAATGTGCATGCTCAAAGCCTAGTGTGACTGCCCCTTTAAGATGAATGGTGATCCTGCACTGACATTTGTTATTTTTAGTGTCACAATGACTGTTGTTGCGGCTGTTCAGTGACGTTTAAGGAATATTCCGGGTTCAAAACAAGTTACGCTCAATCGATAGCATTTGTGGCATAATGTTAATAACAGCAAAAAAAAAAAAATTCTTCCCTCCCTTTTTTTTCTCTCCCCTTTTCTCCCCAATTTGGAATGCCCAATTCCCAATGCGCTCTAGGTCCTCATGGTGGCGTAATGACTCGCCTCAATCTGGGTGGCGGAGGACGAATCCCAGTTGCCTCCGCGTCTGAGACTGTCAATCCATGCATTTTATCACGTGCCGTGTTGAGTGTGTTACCACGGAGACCCAGCGCGTGTGGAGGCTTCACGCTATTCTCCGCAGCATCCACGCGCAACTCGCCACGTGCCCCACCGAGAGCGAGAACCACATTATAGCGACCACGAGGAGGTTAACCCAACGTGAATATACCCTCCCTAGCAACCGGGCCAATTTGGTTGCTTAGGAAGCCTGACTGGAGTGACTCAGCATGCCCTGGATTCGAACTTGCGACTCCAGGGGTGGTAGTCAGCGTCTTTACTTGCTGAGCTACCCAGGCCCTCATCCAGTGTTTTCTTTAAAAAAGCACAAATCTGTGTTCCAGTGAGACACTTACAATGGAAGTCAATGGGGTCAATTTTTGGAGGGTTTAAAGTGCAGAAATGTGAAGCTTATAATTTTATAAAAGCACTTATATTAATTCTTCTGTTAAAACATGTATTATTCAAGCTGTAAAGTTGTTTCAATTGTAATTTTTATAGTAATTTTTGGATTTACGGCATTATGTTGCCATGACAACAAAGTTGTAAAATTCGCTATAACTTCACACAGATGTGGTTAGTAAGTGATTTTATCACAGTAAAATCATGTTTACACACATATTGTTTATGTCTTGTGTCTATACTTTTGAAACAGTGAGTATTTTAATGTTTACAGATTGACCCCATTGACTTCCATTGTAAGTGTCTCACTGGAACACAGATTTGTGCTTTTTTTGAAGAAAAGGAGGGACGAGTCAAAAAAATTTTTGTGGTTACTAATGCTGTTGATTGAGCTTAACTTGTATTGAACCCGGAATATTCCTTTAAGTGACAGTGGCGATGTTGTCTCGTACACAGAGATGTGCACTCTCGCATTTCTGCTGCTCCTTTCAGTGAAACTGCAAAATGGAAACCACTGACATTTAAATGTAATCTTGATTTATTTAACTAAAACGTTAGATTTGGGTGGAATAGAACATGAAACCTCTTACAGTATATTAGAGGCTAACATATATTACCACTAGACCAATCAGTCATGCAAATGTGTGTTTAGCTGATTTTTTAATTTATTTATCTATCTGTCTGTCTGTCTGCCTATTTACTTTTCTACTTTGTGATTTAGCGACGCACACAGTTTTAACTCTTTTACCCAATTTTTTAGCAAGTCAGTGTTAAGCTTAGTTTAATGTTTAATAACAGTTAGTATAGTTCAGTAGATTGACAGTCTCGTTCCAGCTCAGGCATGTTTCTACATGGAAAAGAAAGTTACAAGGAATTTGGTTGTTTGTTGAGGTGTAGTACAGCATGCATGTGTCAGTTACAGAGTGGGTGGGTGTATGTTTTGATGGCTATCTTAGTGTAAGCTTTAACAAGTCAAACATTTGATTGTGTGCTTCACAGAGTTATGTGCATGTTTCTATTTGTATGTATCCACGCACGCATGCATGTCATGTTTATAGACTGAAGGCACTCTGTGTTCTCATGCAAAAGCCACAGGGACATGGTTTTGATCTTTCAACAATCTATGCACATCATCACATAAATACCAATTGATTTGCATCCAGAAAACAGAAAATAAAAACATTATAGCCAACATTTTCCTTCTCACTGCTTTGAGTGAAAACATATTCATGCCAAAGCAGATTTCACTGTAATGTAATCCACAGTTAAACTGTGTTGAACTTTCTGCTGATGTTATGAAACAGGATATTCAATGAGAATTCATCCATAGGAATTGATTGGATTGTGAGAAGGGATCTCTGTAGAGCACAATAGTATTTTTTCCTCTCCACAGAGTTTTCAAAAAATTCTTCAATAAAGAGGTGTAAGATATGAACCAAACCTTGCCAATGCTTCCAGAATCGCCAAACAAACTTTGATTTGAGGTGAAATGAAGTATATCCATGTATATATCATCCAACAAATGATTGCAAATGGTGTTATCAAATCAAAAATCAAAGATATGATATAAAACTATCGACTTATAATCTTTGATTATAGAACTTTCATTTTGTAGGTACGTAAACTATAGGTCAACTATGTTGATCATTTAAAATATTTAATTGCGATTACTCTCAAACAACCACTGTTAGTAACTTCCACTTTTAAGGCACACAATGGTTTTAAAATCCACGTTTGACTCGGTATGACTGTGTGCAATTTATGTTGAAGACAAAAACGTCTCTTCAAGTAATGTTAACCATAGATCTATTTGACTTATTAATCAGAAACTATTTTCTAAAAACCCTTTGGAAATTCCCAAGGGAATCTGGCGAGTCAGCCTTCTGGTTTGGCCATATAATTGATGTCATGACTGAACAGCTCTATCATGTGACAGATGATTGTAGGGTGCTGAAAATAAGAGGGACTGGTGACATCAGTCAAAAAGGAAAGTTGTTTCAGAGGCTGAGCAAGTTGATACATTTTGATGAAAGATCACAAAGACAATTTATGATTCTTTGGAATAATGCGTACTGATGAAGTGTGTACAATAAGACCAGGATCACGTGTGTTAAGAAAATAGGGTCTTGGTTTTGCAGTGGTCTAATATGGTCTATTTTGTTTCTAAGCATACTCATACTAACCCAACACTTATTTGCTACTGTATGCACTACTGTACTGCTGTGTGCAATGTAATTCATGTTTGTGTGTTTCTGTCTCTCCATAGGGTATAATTCATTGTGAAGTTAAGCCAGGTAAGAAATGTATGAATGTGTAAGTCACTGTTTGACAGATAAAAAAATGTAATCACGTGTGCTTCTGATTAATTGAACACCCTCTTTTACCACAGCAGCAATGACTTCATTTGTTTAATTGTCTCTTTGTGTAAGGCGGCCCTACATGCATTGGACATGACGATCATGTATATGTGAGCAGTCTGAACGCATATATTGTGCCGTGCAGAACACAGAAGAAGACCTTAAGTCTGTGCCTGAAAATCCTGGTAAACATCACAGTTAGAGGTACCTCATCACAGTGGCTTTGTGCGACGGACAATTTTTCTCAGTAAATCCAGAAACAGACATTATTCATGTACACAAACAAGGATGTGAACGCTTGGCCAATTCATTGCAAGTGTGAGGTCGGGTTGCATATACTTAACACTCTGTGTGTTCTTACGTTACTTTGGCAGTTACGAACATCAGTACTTAAGGGGGCATTACAGTTTTCTTCAAATGTCTGTACCGGTAAACTGGATGTGTTATTATTCAGGTAGCTAGCTATAAACATGTCCACGGTTTAAGTAATTTCCCCTATGGATACCCATTTCTGCCAAAAAATAAATAAATAATAAAATAAATAAATAAAAAATAATGAGATAAAAAAGACTTAGTATATCATTGTATTTATTTATTTATTTTTCATAATTGCATTACTATCTCATAATTATTACTTTATCTCATTATGACATACTATCCCATAATTTTGACTCATAATTATGATGTATCTAAAAATTATGACTTTTATCTCATAATGATGGCTTTAAGTATGACTTTTATTTAAAAATGATGACTTTGAATTTAATAATTATGACTTTTTATCTCATAAATATGATTTGTAGCGCCCCTTGTGGATGAATTGAAAATGCAATGTGTACTTGCGTTGTATTATGACATAGCACATTTTACAATATTTGTCCAGGCTGACCAACATGATTACTTAATGTGGTGTATTGATACTGTGTTAGATGCTGGCCAACCTGTGGATGTTGAACTGCCAGATGATGCCAGCGGTGAAGAAGATGCAGAGGAACCGCATGGAAATGCTCATCATGAATATCAAGATCATGTGACTGCTGTTTCCACTGCTGCCAGTGTCATCATGTGTTACAAAAGCCCTTCATACTCTGATTCAAATGTTCTGCACTTCACTTTCTCCTCTTCAGCCTTTGAAGATAGCACCACACTGAAGGTAAGACATGTTGTATTTTTAAAGGGATAGATCATCCAAAAATACAAATCTATCTGTCCGTCCGTCCATCCGTCCTTTTACAAATTGTCTGTCTTAAGGCCCCCGCACACTTCCTACGAAATCGGAGATTGAACGTGTGATTTCATTCTAAACATAATCTGTCAAAAACAAAGGTATTTTTGAGTTTCAGTGGTTTGGAACAGCTTGCTTGCGCTAACTTTCCAGAAAACTTCTTACCGCTGTTAAACAGCTTCTTACTGTTATTGGTCCACGTCATCGATAGGTGTGACCTGGAGCTCCACCTACTGTGAAGCCAGCAGCTGATTCCGGTTCAGTCAGTTAAGATCAGTCAACATGAACACAAAGGCTTGTAGAGTTATTAACGAGTGAGTGCAAATTTACCAACATCTGTATGATTGTTCGCATAGGTTGGTCGTTCCAAAAACATGTCGTGATTTTTTTAAATTTTTTTTAATTAGTCTACAAAAGGAATCAAATCTACTCAAATACTCTTAAGTGCCCTTTCACTCTGTTGTTTGATATGCTGCTTCACTCATGTGGCGTCTGCAGCCGAAAGTCATTCACCCATCTGCCCAAAAATATGCCTTTAATCATCATTCTTTTGTCTGTATTCTACCCATTAACACTCTTTTATACACCCATTTTTGCAGTAGTATCAGTGTCATCATAAACGACAATAACAGAGTGTAATCGGCACATAATATGGCCACATTTATCGTGTTAGTTCATTAGTGCCATGAATGCAAAATGTAAACATTACAAATTACACATTATCTACTGCATATATATTACTTTAATTCATCATTAAGTGGCTAAAACAGCTTCTTTAACTGATCGTGTGAATTTTACTCATAGAATGATGCATGAAGTCATTGACAACACATTTTAATGTTATATTATTTTTTCATGTAGTCTTGAGCATCCTCATGTTTAAATGCTCCTCTAAAAGTCTCCCTCAGCGGTGTGGCCGGTGTCTAAATGTTCTCAAACAGTATGTCATTGCTCATCTGCTTCTTTTTGGCTCTGAGCGAAGAATGAAGAAGCACTTCGCAGAGAATTTGCCAGGCCTTTACTATAATAAATAGGGGAATTGCTAGACTTCAGTGACATTCAGGGCTTAGCCCACAGGGCATATTAAAATGTATAAATAAGAAGAATCCTTCCCCCCATGACTTAACAATGACCAGCCTACCTGTCAAATAACAGTTAGGGCCTATATTAAGTGCACAACACTTACACTTGTTCAGAGCTTTATATGAGCAAACGTCAGGCAACAAAATAAATTGATCAAACACGTTTTTTAATTTAAATTGCCAATCAAAGCGAAAGTTACAACTTGTCGGCTAATTTGTTTATTGTGCACAAACTAACGCTAACAATTAAATCATAGTAATTTAAAAATTTACATTTGCATTTGTCATTTATCATAATATTTTGAGAATAAAGTAAAAATTACGGGAAGAAATTTGAAGCAGTATGAGATTAAAGTCGTAATATTTTGAAAATAATTTGAAAAGGAAAATGATGTGGTGGACAACAGCAAAGTGGAGTATCTGGGTCTTTACATACAACATCACTAACAAGGGAGATAACTTGGCTATGCAACCGAGCTGAATTTGTGGGAATTTTTGTGAGCTCCCTGTTCATAAATGAGGTGTGCATTGGTACAGGAGTTTTCAACATGTGGACGCCTGTCAAGGGAGTTGTGAGATATAGGCTCGCTCTCAAGTGAAGCGAAAAATAATTGGAATGGCTGTGAATTATATAAGTACATATCAATATATTGTGTGTGGTAACATCCCCCCAGTTACAGTACTGTTTAGAGAGGAAACCCCAATAACAACACCAAGCTGGACTGCTCGAATCTGTCTGGTTCTTTCTCTTGAATACATTAAATTTCCTACATAACCACTACAGAGTCTTAAATTCATATCTTAAATTATGATTTAACAACATCCTGCACATCCATCTCTTGCATTAATGAAGCTGCTGGCTCGGCGTCCATTCTATCGTTGTGATAAGACTTTATTCTAATAATTTTGACTTTATTCTCATACTAAACTTAATATCATAATGCTATGATTTCATTCTCAAACTATTACGACTTTAATCTCATAATGCTTCAACTTAATTCTTGTAACTGTTACTTTATTCGCAAAATATTACAACTCTATTATCAATTTTTTTTTCTTTTGTTTAACGTGGCAATAAAACGCCATCGTGGGATCACCGAGTAAAGTTAAAAATAACTTTATTTTTTAAAAATGCATCTCGAAACACCTGCGTTGGGTGTCATGATTCCAGGTTGTGCTTGATAAATGGTATGTTTTTGTCCCTTTTGCACTGGTGTGCAGACTTAAGTACAATAATAAGACAAGTTCAATATCATTTGATTTTAAATCATTTAAAAATCAAGGCACCCCAAAGAGGCTATTTAAATGCAGCAGTTTAACTCCACGCACATGACATGGAAACGTGAACCAGCACGGGCAGATTAGCATATACAGCCAGTGACAGTTTGATCATTTTTGTATTACTTTAATGTGAGATTTATAATTTTAAGACTTATGTATTGTGCTATTTAGGCTTATAGCTCACCGTTCTGCTATTTTCAGTAGCGTTTCAGGAAAGTCCATTGCAATATACATTCTTTATTCCTGCTTAGGTGGTAGGTGCTTTATTCCACTGTTATAACCTCAAGCTTTTCAAACATTTTCAGTCCAGGCTTTGTCAAGCCAACATCAAAATTTGTCTCAATAAACTTTACCAATCAAGTACAGTTTTGCATCTCTTATATTTTAATTAGCCATCAAAACACATATTTCATCAGCTGAGATTAATGTGTATATGTTGTAGGTGTGGATGTCTTTATTGGTGGAGATCAGGGAGGCAGATCTCGGCAGTCCAGTCGTAGTCTATTCTTCATACACAAACTCTACTAAACAAGTCATTATTCCTGCAAAAGAGGAAGGTAAACATGCTTTAAAACTCATACGCATCCTTCAGTTTTGTTATTATTGGTAGTTGTGACAAAATTTTATTGATATCAAGGATGGACGGTTCTGTACTAACACGTTTTCCTCTTTTAGTGTGTTCCAGTTTAGATGTCGTCTTCTGTAATGGTAAGTTAACATTTAAATTTACCCCTCAGCTGAAACTCAGATATCTCAAATGGTGTGGCCAAAAATGACCAAATATGTGGAATAGAGTGTGACGTTTGAGAGCTGCGCCCACATTAAAGCTCCACAAACTCCTTGTCCTTCTGACTTGACCAAAAATCAGCCATTTTTCCCACAACAACAAATTCAGCTAGCATATGGAGGTAACATTAGGTAATATTTGTCCTGCTTCACCAAGGCAGTCAGTCTGCGTACTTGCTTACATCATTGTCATAGCAACAGATTGTGATCAAGTCAGATTATACCTGGTTTTTTTGGAGGTTGTAAGAAAATCATGCCAGACTTCTCAAACAAATGCGATTAAACATGTTATGTGAAAACACAACCCACAAATAGCTACGTGGGTAGAACAGTGATCCACTGGAAGCTGGTGTTTGTTGAGGTTTGTTGGGGCAGTGTAAACTCGCCTTAAATAGGATGTAACTGATGGGGGGTTGGGAATCGAGAAGGCATGAAAAGTACCGTCATTATTTATCATTTAAAGACTTAGATTAATTCGATCTAGACATAGATTTACATACGACAAACATATCACCAAAAAAGTGTGTTTTGTTTAAAAAGTCTTTAGTTTATGATAGTTGATGTTTGGTTAACTGTGTTGGTGGCACCAAAAAAACTGGGTTGTGTGAGACAAACTGGTCAGATTGTGAAAATTATCCATTGAGAGTCAAACTGTTGACCTCCCTGACAGTCATTATATAATTTGCACACTGGATTAAAGCATTTGCAAAATATGGTTTATTTGTACTTTTGTCAGTCACATTTATTTTTCATATTTTCATAGATCTGTTTTACAATTGATTCAACTGCATGCCTGCCCATCAGTTGAGTGCAGCAATGCCCACAAACTTTTGCAGCTGTTTTGGTTCCGGAAGTTTTCTTCCCATTAATTGTTTTTTCTCATGTGGATTTAAAAAAATCCTTCATAAAAAAACTTGCACCACGAACCAAACTAACCAGCTCTGAGGTGAATCACAACATTACAAACTTTGATTTGAAGCACAAAAGTATTTGAAAATCAGACAAAAAGACAAAGAAACAATGACTGTGTATTTAATGTCTTTAATAAGGGAATGAATTACAATTCCATGAAGAATTGTGAATGACATAATCAAATTAAAAAAGTAAAAAAATACCAAACTATTGTTTTGAAGTTGTTATATATATAAAACAATTGATTTTGCCTCGATTGCGTCATTCACAGTGCTTCAAAGGAGTGGACGGAGCTCTATTGGCGCACTTTGTTGGTTGTGATTCTCTGATTGTTGGATCTTTCTCTTCAGGATCATGGGTAGTGTAGTTCTTCACCAGGAATTCCACTATAAAACATGATTTTTAAACAATGAAGTAGAAATAACGCTGACTGATGGCTTCAACAGATTAAGTGGGCCTGTCTTTAAAGGTTTATAAGTTATCTATGCAAAAAATGAATGGGGTTTTTACTGACGGAACCAGACTGTTGCACTTCTTGGGCCGTTCTGAGCTCATCTCATTGGCTACTTTGTTTTGCAGTTGGTCCCAAACTGCGCAGGACAACTGAACATGTGACAGGAGTGGTGAAATTGTATGTGGCTGATGAAGATAAAGAGAGATTCCGAGAATTCCAGGCATGCCAGAAGCTGGAACGGGAAGGAGGGTGTGTGAAGGTGGAATGGGTAAGTCAACAAAACAACTTCACATTTAGTCAGTTCACCTAGCCTACATGAGCACTGTGACAATTAACTTCTATTTCTGTCTCTTTCACAATCTAAAGAATGATGCTAGGAATGAGTTTGAGATTTCACTCAGCTCTGTCGCCCCTTGTCTGTGCTTTGAGGTAGGGTCAAACTTTATTTCACTCACAGTTTTTTTATTCACACTAAAGGCATGCATACAAACATATAGAACAGTAAACAGTCACATTGTGTGTTTTTCAATACACTTGCCTACTGAAGTAATGTTCGAATACACAATATATGTTCATTAATGTAACTGACTTAAAACTGTCTGCCAAGAATGCAACTATAAATATATTAAAGTGGGAAGCAAGTTAAGGTTATCCTAATAGCAGTTTGTCTGTCTTAACTGATTGTTTATAGACACACACTCATTTTTGCATTTGATCTTTTTGTAGATTTGGGGAGACTTTCCTCGACAAGAGTTTTGTCCATTTTTGAATGAAACAGGTATGGTAATCCCTCCCTGCTGTGTAAAGCTTACAAAAACATGTCACATTTCACATTTAATAATAATAATAATAATAATAATTTATTATTATTATATATTACAAAAATACAAGCTTCCCATTTCTGCTATTAAACCCTCCAGTACACTTGTCCCATAGACTACCATTGTAAATGAATAACTGTGCAAATATGATTTCAGTTGTATTTACTGCTGTATAACTGAGGGACGAGTCAAAATTTTGTTTTTAATTTATTTATTTAATTTTTGTAATCAACAGCACAAATGCTGTCCGCTGACATAAAGTTGTAAATATCAATATGATCAATGCAACCATTGTTGACTTAATCTGCCCTGTATGTTGTGTTATGGTGTCTTTCTCTGTCAGCTATCTCAAGCTCCAATGTGTCATTGTCTGTGGCCGAGACAGCAGCTCATAATAAAGCAACGGGTAAGGACACGACAGCTCTGATCTGGAATGTCAGCGCCCCCTGCAGGCTGCACACTGAACTGTGGCTGTGCAGGAAAGACTTGGCACCCAGCGGCAGCTGCCATCAAATCAACAACACACTTCATGTACACCACCAGAATGACCGATGGTCAAACACTGAACGCAGATTCTGGGTGAGAAGTTGTTTTAGTAAGGATTATTTTTCAGGAGCCAATTTATTTGGTCATTCCATTGAAAATAAAACAGACATCTCTCACCAAGGATCTACTATGGAAAGATACTATATATATATATATATATATATATATATATATATAAACTCAGCAAAAAAGAAACATCCCTTTTTCAGGACACTGTATTTTAAAGATAATTTTGTAAAAATTCAAATAACTTTACAGATCTTTTATTGTAAAGGGTTTAAACAGTGTTTTCCATGCTTGTTCAATGAACCATAATGAACATGCACCTGTGGAACGGTCGTTAAGACACTAACAGCTTGTAGACAGTTGGCAATTAAGGTCACAGTTATAAAAACGTAGGACATTAAAGAGACCTTTCTACTGACTCTGAAAAACACCAAAAGAAAGATGCCCAGAGTCCCTGCTCATCTGTGTGAACGTGCCTTAGGCATGCTGCATGGAGGCATGAGGACTGCAGATGTGGTCAGGGCAATAAATTGCAATGACCGTACTGTGAGACGCCTAAGACAGCACTACAGGGAGACAGGAAGGACAACTGATCATCCTCGCAGTGGTAGACCACGTGTAACAACACCTGCACAGGATTGGTACATCCGAATATCACACCTGCGGGACAGGTACAGGATGGCAACAATAACTACCCGAGTTACACCAGGAACGCACAATCCCTCCATCAGTGCTCAGACTGTCCACAATAGGCTGAGAGAGGCTGGAATGAGGGCTTGTAGGCCTGTTGTAAGGCAGGTCCTTACCAGACATCACCAGCAACAACATCACCTATGGGCACAAACCCACCTTCGCTGGACCAGACAGGACTGGCAAAAAGTGCTCTTCACTGACGAGTCACGGTTTTGTCTCACCAGGGGTGATGGTCGGACTCGCGTTTATCGTCTAAGGAATGAGCGTTACACCGAGGCCTGTACTCTGGAGCGGGATCAATTTGGAGGTGGAGGGTTCGTCATGGTCTGGGGCGGTGTGTCACAGCATCATCGGACTGAGCTTGTTGTCATTGCAGGCAGTCTCAACACTGTGTGTTACAGGGAAGACATCCTCCTCCCTCATGTGGTACTCTTCCTGCAGGCTCATCCTGACATGACTCTCCAGCATGACAATGCCACCAGCCATACTGCTCGTTCTGTGCGTTATTTCCTGCAAGACAGGAATGTCAGTATTCTGCCATGGCCAGCGAAGATTCTGGATCTCAATCCCATTGAGCATGTCTGGGACCTGTTGGATTGGAGGGTGAGGGCTTGGGCCATTCCCCCAGAAATGTCCGGAACTTGCAAGTGCCTTGGTGGAAGAGTGGGGTAACATCTCACAGCAAGAACTGGCAAATCTGGTGCAGTCCATGAGGAGGAGATGCACTGCAGTACTTAATGCAGCTGGTGGCCACACCAGATACTGACTGATACTTTTGATTTTGACCCCCCCTTTGTTCAGGGACACATTATTCCATTTCTGTTAGTCACATTGAAACTTGTTCAGTTTATGTCTTAGTTGTTGAATCTTTTTATGTTCATACAAATATTTACATGTTAAGTTTGCTGAAAATAAAAGCAGTTGAAAGTGAGAGGACGTTTCTTTTTTGCTGAGTTTATATATATGATGAAATAATAAAATGCATCAGGAAATGTTGCAATCAATACAGAAAACTTTCAAAAAGAAATACATTTCATGTATTGAAATGTGAGCTGCGGTAAATAAATAAGTTGCAAAATGAATCTATTTATTCATTTATTTATTTGTCAAAAATGAAATATTTTAAATAAAAATAAAAATGGTTATTAGATTCTTGAAATGTAATTTTCACTTTAAAGTTGCAAAAGTGAAATGATTCACAAGCTATTTCTCAGAGGCCAAGATATATTTGATTTTTAAACTTTCTGAAGAAAATGTGAGTGGCTCTTGAACATGCAAAACTCTCCACAACGATGCTAAAGTGAGGTGGGTGGTTGTCAAGGTGTTGCTTTGTGGTCACTAAGGTGTTTTGTATAGAAGCCTGTTTCCAACACATGAAAGAAATGTGCTTAATTCTTATGAGATGATTATGAGATACTAAGTCATATTTATTAGATAAAAAGTCAAAATGATGAGATAGTAAGTCATAAGTATTAAATTAAAAGTCATTAATGAAGATAAAATGTCAAAATTGAGATAAAATAGTAAAACTTATGAGATGGTAAATCATAATTGTGAGATCAAAGGTAACAATTATGATATACTCATATTGACCTTTTATCTAATAATTTTGATTTTTAATCTCATAAATATGAATTAGTATCTCAAAATTATGACTTACCGGAGCATTTTTTTTCCAGTGTGGTAGAGATTGGCTTCCATAGTTTTAAATGTTTTTAGCACATTGATATGAAGTTGCTAGGGTGTTTTTGTCAGTTGCTAGGTGGCTAGGTTTTATCATCTGCCAGGTGAAAATTCTGATTCCTCAGAAAAATAATCTCACAACTCTCCGTAACAAGCCACACAATTTGATGTATCATTGATATCTTTAGCACAAATGTACGAAGAAATACATTCCAAAGTTTGAGTGATAGGTTTGTTAATATTCTCAAATCCTAGATATGACCCATAGTGATAGAGATGCTTGCGTTGACAAGTAACAAAAAAGCAGTATGCATTTTTTAAATGCTAGTATTTTATTTCATCTGTTGCAGCAATTACAAGGGGAGTTTTTGGAAGTGGAGCGTCACCCTTCATTGTGTGTGCAGGTAGTTAACAAGTGTTTTACCATGTTTGCAGTTCTTTTCTAAAATCCGACTGTGTGTTTTGGTAACTGGACAGTGTTGTGTCTCTTCTCCAGGTTAAAGTAAAGGAAATGGATGGTTATCTGGGTCCAGTATGTCCTTTTGAAGGCAAGAAAGTTTCTGATCACTTTTGATGGCATCAGCATTTAAACAATGTTTAATGTGCGGTAATAATTTAGTAATAGAACATAATGCAGGCATTGAGTATTGTAATCCTCTCTTTGTTCTTTATATTGTGTTCTGTTTCTCTGTGTAGTGAAGAGGACACACTGGAGTTTTCCGCTGCTGGTGTGTGTGATGCTCATGTGTCTGTCTGTGTTAGGAGCCTATGCAGTGCAGGGTACACTCAAAAGTGAGTATAACACACACACACACACGAACACAGGGGAATCTCACAAAACCTGTCCAGAACATTTACAAGTCATACTTCACCCAAAAAAGAGAAAGAAATCAGGAAATTATATTTTCAAGAGAGAAAATGAAGTTTATTTTTAGGACAATTAAGATTTTTGCATTGTGCTACTATATAATGATAATTAAAGGGAAAGTTCAAATGTAATTGAATAAATCAATTTTGTCTTCATTTATAAGCCTCATAATGTTCGTTCTAAACCTGTATGACTTTTTAACAGACTGAAATTTATGTTGATTTTTACTGAAATTCTTTTTTTGTTTTTCACAAAAGGAGATGTTAGGCAGGAAGAGTCACCATTTGCTTTCGTTGTATGAAAAAGATGAATGAAAATAAATAAATGGTCATATGGGTTTGGAACAACTTGAGACATTTTATTTAATAAAATCACTACATTTTTAGGTGAACTATTCTTTTAAACACATTTCCCACCAAATTCTTTACTTCTTCACAAAATACTAGGGCTATCTTTAATTTAGTGCAATTAATTATATAAAAAATAACATGTTAAAAATGAATGCAATTATTTTTATGCATATCATATCTTACGCATACAGTTGTGCTCAAAAGTTTGCATACCCTTGGAGAATTGGTAATATATGTACCATTTTTAAAGAAAACATGAGTGAGCAGGCAAAACACATTTCTTTTATTTCTTATGGGATTCACATTCAAATGTAAGTCATAAAACATGGCAACAAAGAAAAAAATGAAATGACCCCTGTTCAGAAGTCTGCATACCCTTAATTCTTAATACTGTGTATTGCCCCCTTTAGCATCAATGACATTGTGCAGTCTTTTGTAATAGTTGTCTATGAGGCCCCAAATTCTTGCAGGTGGTATAGCTGCCCATTCGTCTTGGCAAAATGCCTCCAGGTCATGCAAAGTCTTTGGTCATCTTGCATGAACCGCACGTTTGAGATCTCCCCAGAGTGGCTCGATGATATTAAGGTCAGGAGACTGTGATGGCCACTCCAGAACCTTCACGTTTTTCTGCTGTAACCACTGGAGGGTCAACTTGGCCTTGTGCTTAGAGTCATTGTCATGCTGGAAAGTCCAAGAGCGTCCCATGCGCAGCTTTCGTGCGGAAGAATGCAAATTGTCTGCCAGTATTTTCTGATAACATGCTGCATTCATCTTGCCATCAATTTTCAGAAGATTCCCCGTGCCTTTAGAGCTCACACACCCCCCAAAACATCAGTGAGCCACCACCATGCTTCACAGTGGGGATAGTATTCTTTTCACTATAGGCCTTGCTGACCCCTCTTCAAACATAGCGCTTATAGTTGTGACCATAAAGCTCTATTTTGGTCTCGTCACTCCAAATTACAGTGTGCCAGAAGCAGTGAGGCATGTCAAGGTGTTGCTGGGTATATTGTAACCGGGCTTTTTTGTGGCATTGGCGCAGTAAAGGCTTTTTGTTCAAGTATCGTCGTATTGTGCTCCTTGAAACAACCACACCGTGTTTTTCCAGAGCAGCCTGTATTTCTCCTGAGGTTACCTGTGGGTTTTTCTTTGTATCCCGAACAATTCTTCTGGAAGCTGTGGCTGAAATCTTTCTTGGTCTACCTGACCTTGGCTTGGTATCAAGAGATCCCTGAATTTTCCACTTCTTAATAAGTGATTGAACAGTACTGACTGGCATTTTCAAAGCTTTGGATATCTTTTTATATCCTTTTCCATCTTTATAAAGTTCCATTACCTTGTTACACATGTCTTTTGACAGTTCTTTTCTGCTCCACATGGCTCAGTATCTAGCCTGCTCAGTGCACCCACATGAGAGCTAACAAACTCATTGACTATTTATACACAGGCACTAATTGCAATTTAAAAAGCCACAGGTGTGGGAAATTAACCTTTAATTGCCATTTAAACCTGTGTGTGTCACCTTGTGTGTCTTTAACAAGGCCAAACATTCAAGGGTATGTAAACTTTTGATCAGGGCCGTTTGGGTGATTTCTGTTATCATTATGATTTAAAAAGGAGCCAAACAACTATGTGATGATAAATGGCTTCATATGATAACTATCCTTAAATAAAAGACAGTTTTTTTTTTTTTTTTTTTGCATGATCAGTCATATTTTCAAAATCAATGCCAAAATTTCACAGTTTCTGCCAGGGTATGCAAACTTTTGAGCACAACTGTATATACATAGACCGACATTTTAAAAGTGAGCAGATGAAACATAAGAACACATCATGTAAGAAAATCAGATTTACGAACTCAATTGCAAAATGTATTGCTGTCGGCTGTAGGTTTATGTTCAATGATATGAGAACAAAACAAACAACATATTGACTTCTGAAGCCATGTTTTGTACTGTCTAATCAATGCTGTACTCGTCTGACAAAATAAGTAAGAATAACATACAGTCAGCTGGTTGTTATCGCAAAATAAACCCGACAGGATGATCAGGAACCTGACGTGAAGCGGATACTCCTATACCACCCTGAAGGGATTTATTTTGTGATAACAACCGACTGACTGTAAATTCTTCTGTTTATTACACGGTTACTAACCAAATAAATAAATACATGGACATAAAATTTGGATTTGTGTTGAAATTGTGTAATTATGTGAGAAGAAATAAATCACTGAACAATTCATCGGTTTGTGTCAGAGTTCTGTTGGTGTTTATTTAGTTATTAATGTCTGTCTGACTCCTCATTATCCAGCTTGTTACAAGCCAAATAAATAAATAAATGCACATGAAACATTGAAATGCACATGAAATTATTATATTAGCTTACTTGTAGAGATCACACATTGATCAGAGAAGCAGGAACAATGACTCGCAGAACCTGGATAAGCGGTCTGATAGCCACCTATCAGACCGCTTATGTGCGGTTGTTACTCAGAAATATCAGCCCACTAGATGGCGCCATTGACCAATCAGAATTCATTATTCCAGAGAGATGTGTAATAATGTAATATATTTAATCTTAATATCTCATTGCTTACATTTATTATTTACTGTATATTTATTATTATTTCAATCATTATGAATTATTTCAAATGAATTATCTTTTCCAGCTAATATTGATTTATGAAATTAATTGTGATAAATTCAATTAATTAATCTGTATGTCATGTAATTTGATTAAAAAATGTAACCCTCCTATTAAGAGAGAGGTAGATAATAATTTTTAAATACCACATAGTTTTTAGTATGGGAACCAAACTTTGGTAGACTTTGTCAAGAATATCAAACTACACATAATTCATATTTGTTTTCTTTCAGATAATTTTTTATTTATTTATTTTTAAGAGATATAACGCTTTTTTTTACATCTTTTCCGTTCGCGGGTCAATTTTGACCCGGGCATCAACTGTGGCTATACACATAATTGTTTGTAGATTTGTTTGTACATCTATGCATTAGATTTTTTTCTTATAAACACCACTTACATTTAGAGTCTTTCCCATACTCTCTCACACATTTTTTTTTGTCTCACTGGGACTGCTCCTTGTTTAAAAACATGCACACACACACACACATTTCTGTACAAAACAGACATGACAGATGTAACAAAAATATCAAATGAACTAGATCAAAGGTACTACTGTCTAAAGGTGTGGTGAGAGCAAAAGTTAATGCACACATTAAACTAAATAGGGCTTGATAGACAAATTGTTCACATTTTATTCTGCTGATGCCTAATCAGAGTGTGTGTGTGTGATCTGATGCCAAACCAGTTTGCAGCATACTCATCAACATTCAGCACTACATGAAAGTAAATAGAATAGATTTGTCTTAAAAACAATGTATAGACATATTAATGTTGTAGAATTTGAATTTTTTTTAACCACCAAGTTTTTTTTTTTTTAGCAGTTATGAGTTATAGGAAATTAATTCAAATTTCTAAATTGTATTATTTAAAAAAAAATATGTATTTTTTTTATATTTGGCAGTTAACATGCTAGAAATATTTTTACATGCGTGAACAGTTAAGAAATTATTCGTGACTTACAATATGGTGAAAACCATCAGGTTATGAATGATTTTTAAGCTTTAATTCCACCAGGTCAAATTGAACCGCAAATGCAAAAGTTGTATGCAGATTCTGAGCTCAATAGGAGGGTTAATCAATTGACTGCCCTAAAAAAACAACCAAAAAACCCCTATACTAATAATTCAATTAAATGTAAAATAATAACAAATGAATTGTTTCTTTGTTACAGATTGGGTATTCAGATGGCTTAAGGTGGACGATTTAAACAGTGAGTTTTTTTCTTTTTCCCACAATCTGTCATTTTTTCCTCACCATATACTGTATACCATATACTTTTTCTCTGCACACTTTCTGCAGTTGGTGCAGTTATTTAGCAAAAATGTCTCTGTGCTCTGTCAGATGGGGTGGGTGGTGTTGAGGTGCTTTTGGTGTATCTGCCGGATGCAGACGACAGCGTCACGGAGCAGGTGTGTCGTCTGAGCTCCAGTCTGTCCACTCTCGGCTTCACTGTGTCTCTGGACCTGTGGGGCTGCTCAGAGCTCAACGCGATGGGTCCTGTTCCCTGGCTGCACTCCCGACTTGAGCACGTACAGCGGTGTGGAGGCAAGGCAGTGCTGGTTCTGACACCAGCTGCCTGCGAACGGGCCGAGGAATGGAGCTGCCAAGGTGCAGGAAAGAACCTGAAAGAAGACAAGATGAAGAAAGTCTCACGACCCATAACCAGCTCAGATGTTTTCAGCGCATTGTTGAGTTGCATTCTCACTGACTATCTACTGGGGCGTGCTGGCGAGAGGTTTGTGCTGGCCGAGTTTGAAGCACAACCACCCGGGTCCCGTGGAGTGGAGGCAGTCCTCCCAGAATTTTTCCGGGGGCTTTCGTTGTTCAGTTTACCCTCTGAGAGTCTGGGCTTCCTGATGGAGCTCACACATAGAGCTCATAAAGGACAGAGCGCAGCTGGACGGTGGATTCGAGCCAGGGCATTGAAGGCAGCATCACAGGCGTTATCAGGGGCACTCTTTGACCTCATAGGACACACATGTGAAGGGCATGTAAAGTCTGGGACAGAAGATGCCAGCGAAAGTGTCCCACTACAACCGAACTAGTTGACCGCACCAGTCAGCCCTGCTCTTTACACCAAAACGAGCACTATAGGCTGGGTCTAAATCAGCCTCATGTAGACAAAACTACACATTTTAAAAACTGACTCGTCAGTGGGTTCCCTGAACAATTCAATGATTTTTAAGGAAGCCATATAGAATTAGACTGGTTTTGGGCTCACCTGACCCTAATCGGATGCGTTACTTAGGAGGCATTTACATCAGACCAGTGTTTCCCAACTTCTGGGTCGCAGGTCTGTTCAGATAGTGTGTTGGACAGCAGGGAAAGGAAAATGCCTGGGTTGTTCCTCCATTGAAATATTTTTTGATGGCAACCCAAGTGAAATGTCAGGCAGCTGAGGGAAATTTTATGATATTCACAATTCATACTAAATATGCTTCTCATCTGAAATGTGCATTTGTCAGGTGCAATTGGTCTGGTTGAGCCATCACAGGACCACTTGAGCCAGTGATCTGCTCTTCTCCGACCTACTGTGCCTCTGGAACGCTGTCGAGTTTAAAGCTGTACTGCAGCACTTTGGGCACTCTAGTGACATCTGTGATTGAAACCTAAAATTTCAAATAATTAGCATTGGCACTGATGAAGGAACACCACCAGCAACTTAACCCAGCAAAGACTGAGCTCCTTGTCTTTCCAGCCAACCCTGCTGTTGAACACAACATCGTGTAGCTGGGTTCAACTACAATAACACCTTCCAAAATGGTCAGAATTCTAGGGGTAACCATCGATACCAAACTAAATTTCACAGACCACATCTCAGAGACAGTATGATTAAGTAGTTTTATGTACCCTTCCTCTCTGAACATGTCACACAACTTCTTGTCCAGTCACTTGTCATAACTAGACTGGACTATTGTAATTGCAGGCCTCCCTGCATTCGCAATTAGATTCCTGCAAATGATCCAGAATGCAGCAGCACGTCTGGTCTTTAATGAACCAAAGAGAGAGCATGTTACACCACTCCTTGTCTCTCTTCACTGGCTGCCGGTTGATGCAGGTATTAAGTTCAAGGCTCTGATGCTAAAATCATTTCTGCAGAGCTACGTGCCCACTAGAAGCCTGCACTCGGCTAATGAACCGCGCCTTGTTGTACCAACACAGAGGCACTAAAACACTTTCAGGACTTTCAGTTTCACTGTACCACGTTGGTGGAATGACATTCCCAACTCCATCCGTGAAGCTGACTAACAGTCTGCCTTCAAAAAACGGCTAAAAACACATCTTTTCCATGAGCACCATTCACTCATAAAAAAATAAATAAAAAAAAAAAAATAAATATATATATATATATATATATATATATATATATATATATATATATATATATATATATATACTCGAATCTGTCTTGGATTCTACTATTCTGATGCTAGTGAAACTTTGTACTACAGCACTTTTCGTACCACTGTCTCCTTAAGATTATTCACTTAATGTATTCCTCTTTTGTAAGTCACTTTGGATAAAAGCGTCTGCAAAATGAATAAATGTAAATGAAATGAATAAATGTAAATGAAATGAATAAATGGCACTGCTGTTCTGTGCAGATGGATCTCATAGTTTGAGGTTACCTGAACCAGCATAGCTGGAGTCATAACATGTTTTTTAACTTTGATCTTGTGCTATTCATTTAAACATTCACAACTGAGATATTACTTGCTTTGAGGAAGATAAACAACACTCTTATTTATATATTTCTTTGATTATTCAAGTGTTACATACACTACACTTTCATGTTCGTATTGTAATAACATATCAGTTTGAGAGATGAAACTCATGAAAAGGCTGATATGAGTTTGATTGAAGGCCTTTAATTATTTTTATATTATATTGTACAGCCTCAGTTGATAATGCAAGTGAACGTAATACTACAATAGCATGTCTATGCACTGCACACAATAAAACTCTAAAACACAAAACAAGGATTCATTAATGATGGGGATGAAATATACTTTATAAACATGAAAATAATATTCAGAAATATGCAAAAAAATAATTACAATAATAAACAGTTTCCTTTATCGTTTCTTTGAAAGTTAAGTTACAATAGAGAGATGTTTAGGCCTACATGCTAAACAAAATAATATTTTCATTACTGTGCTATGAAATCGGAATAACTTGAGAGGGCATTGCTGCAGTTTCAAGGTTCCCTTAGTGTGTATGTGGTGCTGTTTTCTCATTTCTTATACCCCAGTTGCAGAAATGCACAAGCTGTTGTATCACTTTTCATTGCCCTTTTAGCAGATAGCTGTGGTTGCCAGAATAATTATGTAAAAAATACAGTAAAAATGTAAACAACTTTACAACTGTACAAAACTGTTTTACAGTATATTTTATGGCGCAGGTCATTTATACTATTAAATGATAAACTTCATATATTAACCTTCTGAAAATCTTCTTTTCACTTTATAAGGTATTGTTAATCACTGTAGTAATTACAGAAGAGCACCGGTGCTCGGTGTCACTCACACAAACACTAAACACCATCAGGGTAACACATATGAAATTAAAATAATATAGTAAACACGTAGAGATGGCACTCGGTGTCACTCACACAAACACTAAACATCATCAGGGTAACACGTGTGAAATTAAAATAATACAGTAAACACGTAGAGACGGCACTCGGTGTCACTCACACAAACACTAAACATCATCAGGGTAACACGTGTGAAATTAAAATAATACAGTAAACACGTAGAGATGGCACTCGGTGTCACTCACACAAACACTAAACATCATCAGGGTAACACGTGTGAAATTAAAATAATACAGTAAACACGTAGAGATGCACTCGGTGTCACTCACACAAACACTAAACACCATCAGGGTAACACGTGTGAAATTAAAATAATGCAGTAAACACTTAGACACAACACGTATGAAACACGTGTGACACATGTGAAATTAAAATAATACAATAAACATGTAGAGACGGTACACGGTGTCACTCACACAAACACTAAACACCATCAGGGTAACACGTGTGAAATTAAAATAATGCAGTAAACATGTAGAGACGGCGCTCGATGTCACTCACACAAACACTAAACACCATCAGGGTAACACGTGTGAAATTAAAATAATGCAGTAAACATTAAACTACATCAAATATAACACAGAACACCCCATGTACATAACGGATATTAAAAATAAGAAGAAATACATAACTGTTCCCATTAAATATAATGAAATATGATGGGTCATGCAGAGAATTGTGGAAATGCATGATTACTGTTTTTTACCGTAATTTTAACAATAATGTACTGTAAAAAGTGCATGTACTCTCTTGATAAACATAATATAAATTTTAACCTTTAATTATACTGGAAAATCATAATTTTTACATCTGAAACATAAAAATGTTACACATTTTTTTCTGTAAAACTACATGTATTGTCTTTTAAAATATATATATTTTTTAAATCTTATATTTTACAATAACTATTTGTTAACCAATTTACGTTTTTTTACTGTAGCATTTTTACAGTCTTTTACCATTAAAATTACAGATATTTTTTTACAGTGTGAACTGACAGTGAACAGTGAACAGTGGACAGCTTTCAGTGCAGCTTTAATAAATTCATGAAGTTTATTTTCATAGGTTATTGAAGGAATATTCTGGGTTCAATACAAGTTCACCTCAGTGGACCATTTGTGGCTTAATATTAATAGCACAAAAAAAATAAAAAAAAAATTAATTTCAGTAAGTGTTTTACTGTTTTGGTGTTTCAGTAAGGCACGTACAGTAGAAGTGAATGGAAGGTACTGCAGGAAAATCACATTATGCATGTTGTCATTAGCGCATATCACTGATTTATAATGCATTTGTAAATGACTTATTAGTCATTAATGAACCTCTTTATAAGCCCTAAACAAAGGGAACTCTAATATAAAAAGTGATGAGCAAAGATTACTTGCATATTATTTACAGGCATACATCAAACAACAAAGCAGAATATAGGCTAGTCAGTTCAAGTCATTTTTATTTGTATAGCGCTTTTCAAAACACACATCGATTCAAAGCAGCGAAAATCATGCTTTAACAGAAAATGAAACTGTAATATCCATAAAGTCTTAGAGTCATCATTGTGTAGTTTGATAAAATACGATTGTGAATTGTAAAAAAAAGTAATGAAATAATAATTGTATTTAGAACCCAGTGAGCAAGCTGAAGGTGACTGTGGCAAGGAACACAAAACTCCATCAGATGCTGGTTAATGGAGAAAAATAACATTTTGAGAAACCAGACTCACTGTGGGGGCCAGTTAAACAGCATGAATATAATGCCAATATTAGTTATTTATGTGCAGTGCAAGTCATGGTTTAAAATGATAGGCTACAGTTCTGTGCGTGGATATCTTGTTTGCTTGCTACTAAGTGCCTCAAACAAAACTCAAAGATTTGATTTGCATCATACAGTTAGTGAATGGACAGGGGGTGGTGGGTTGTGACCTCATACTGTGGCCTGAGGCTGACAGTAGGTCTATGTGAACTTGAACTGATGCTGATATGTAAATATTATATGTAAATTATGCCTGATCTCAAACTCAAAATGAAGTGTGCAGGAGTGGCCAGAGCTTGATAAGGAAACCACATTGAAAATGGACCAACAAAACCTCCCTCCATAAATAAAACCTGAAGGCAGACCATTTTGCTGAAACACACACAATGGAAAAACTTCAAACATAAGTGAAGGTCGGGAAAGGGAGTGAAGGCATAACTGATTCCATGTCATGAACAGTAAATTGGATCATTTCACTCAAATATTCAACACCATGGGAAGTTTTAACTTTCACATTGTTACGAAAAGACCATGACATTTCACACACATGCTTCAATCGAAAAATAAAATTACAATTTCACTGACTTGAATTTTCACTGAAAAACAGTGATTGGGGATACTGATAAACAGGTAGATCTGTTAAGAAAACTTTTTGTATGATGGTTTCAAACACCTAGTTCAAAACCCTCTTAAATTGTAATATTTTTTGTATACCTTCCAAAATAAAATATTAATGTCATCCTATATTTGCGATAACTGTTGGGTAAACATGTGAACACATTAAAACCACTGCCACACATTCAGGCAAGTGTCAACTAAATAACAAAGGTAGATTTGAACTAAAATTAAAATATGTTAACTCAATCTGTTTTCTCAGGACATGTTTTTTATATATATATATAAATACGATGTTGTCACATGTTTTAAATGTTATAAATATGTACATGTATTAATTACTCTACTTGTTGGCCAAAACAATAGTTTGATATTTTTGTATGTTACCTTTTACATTTTTTGTCGGTTCATGAATTGTTTTGTGTTTCATACCTGTTTCACAGTTTAAATGTCTCTAAAAAGCCTAAAATCTGGAATATTCTGGGTTCAATACAAGTTAAACTGAATCAACAGGCATAATGTGGCATAATGTTGATTACCACAAAAATTAATTTTGACTCGTCCCTCGTTTTCTTTAAAAAAAGCACAAATCTGTGTTCCAGTGAGACACTTACAATGGAAGTCAATGGGGTCAATTTTTGGAGGTTTAAATGCAGAAATGTGAAGCTTATAATTTTATAAAAGTATTTACATTAATTCTTCTGTTAAAACTCATGTATTATTTGAGCTGTAAAGTTGTTTAAATCAATTTTTAAAGTCATTTTAGAGTTTTAGGAAACAAAGTTGTAAAATTGACTATACCTTCACACAGATGCGGTTAGTAAGTGATTTAATCACAACAAAATCATGTTTACACACATATTGTTTATGTCTTGTGTCTATACTTTTGAAACAGTGAGTATTTTAATGTTTACAGATTGACCCCATTGACTTCCATTGTAAGTGTCTCACTGGAACACAGATTTGTGCTTTTTTTTAAAGAAAAGGAGGGACGAGTCAAATACATTTTTGTGGTAATCAATATTCTACCACAAATGCTGTTGATTGAGTTTAACTTGTATTGAACCAGGAATATTCCTTTAATACTGTAATATGTTCGAATTTGAACTTACCCCAGATAGTGACAACATGCCCCGCTATTAGGTCTCAGTAAGTTTAAAGAATGCTCTTACCACTACGGCAGACCTGTGGCAAACTACACAAACTGTTGTACTAAAAGCAAAATTGCTTACCTCGAGTGGCCACCTGTTTGTGCAGCTCGCCCCCAACCACGATGCGGCAGCCTGCTCTCCGCTCCTGTTCCAATCCCATTTCTGACACCATTATGTCATGGCAGATTACCCAAAACAGCATTCAAAGCACAGTCGAGTCAAAGATTTCTCAGAGGCGCAAAGTTCTGATTCCAAAAATAGACTTTTATTACAAAGTAACAAAGCCTATGTGGTCCATGGAGCATCTAAACTTACACTTCAGAATCATGCATTTTTATACATTTTCTGTTCTCCTTATCTCTTTGGGTGATGGCCGCTTCATCCAATAAAATCATCTTATGTCCCCCTAGTTTCGTCATCACCATCTCGCTTCTAGCTGGTCATCTGACCCCACTTGCTTCATTGGTGACAAAAGCATGACTATTTCATTTTATATTCATAAAACACACTGTAATCACTTCATATGGTTACATAGTTTATATTGACTAACAATCATTACTTTCTGCATTAATTTGATTAGTATATTAAATGATTTCCCTTACTACAGTCGTTGATTATACACATTCCTGTAAGATGGGAAATGTGTACACACTCACATACATGTGATTCATCTAATTTCTAGCACTAATTAACGCACATATATCATCTGCCTCTTTCGGACACCAGACAGTGCCTGACTCTGCTCTTATTAAAATATTAAATCATCCTTTTAGTATCAACACACACATGTCCTTCTAGGTCATTCACAGAGAGGGTCATACAGAAAGATACAGAGAGAGGCTGTAATTCTCCACAGAGAAGTTAAGTTGTAGTTTTCCATTGATTTGCACTTTGATTATTAAACTGAGTAAATGATAATGAAATCAATAAACGAATGATTAAATATCTAACATATTGAATAACATTCATAATGCAGTTATTCACAGTACATTGATTACACATTGTCATTTTTAGATCATTGCATAGTGCATACATATTAATTCAATTATCAAAAAATGGATTAACTGAATGATTAAATAAAAATATTCCATAAAGGCAGAAATGTGAAGCTTATAATTTTATTAAAGCACTTACATTAATTCTTCTGTTAAAACTTGTGTTTGAGCTGTAAAGTTGCTTAAATCCCCATTTTTATGGTAATTTTAGGGTTTTAGAGTTTACAGCGTTATGTTGTCATGGCAACACGGTTGTAGAATTGGCTATAACTTCACACAGATGCTGTTAGTATGTGATTTTATCACACTTAAATCATGTTTATACACATATTGTTTATGTCTTGTGTCTATACTTTTGAAACAGTGAGTATTTTAATGTTTACAGATTGGCCCCATTGACTTCCATTGTAAGTGTCTCACTGGAACACAGATTGTAGCTTTTTTTTTTTTTTTTTTTAAAGAAAAGGAGGAATGAGTCTTAATACATTTTTGTGGTAATCAACATTATGACACAAATGCTGTTGATTGAGTTTAACTTGTATTGAACCTGTAATACTGTAGAATGTTTGAATTTGAAAACTTAAACCAGATAGTGACAACATGCCCCGCTATTAGGTCTCAGTAAGTTTAATGTATTTTAATATTAAGGTCACAGATTTGCTTACATTAGGTTAGTGACACAGAAATAGCAGAATAACGTTTTCTTTAGTTTAGGTCATAACATTTTGTTATTTGACATTTTTCAAAATCCTACATGTTCTGTTTAAAAGTAAATAAACAAAGTAAATAGCAAATAAAAATAGATGACACAATAAAGGAATTTATAGAGAAATATAGCCTATATATAGATGTGTGTGTGTGTGTGCATATATATATATATATATATATATAAAATACAAAACTTGTAGCCTAATATCCTACATTCATTGATCAATTTAGCTCTGTAAAAACCTCATTAGAACAAATGAAAAATGTGTTTATCTTTTGATAATTATGCTAGCAAGACACATTTCTATCAAGAAGTATTCAAATGTAAGTATTATTTAAAAACAAATCTTTGTAAATGAACATTTTCGCCACAAGGATAAACAAATGACAATATCTTGTTTGTATTCTGCTATGGGCTGGGTTATGACGATACGTAATCCGCAGCTGTCACTCTGATACACGGCGGCGCGTGATTGGTGTATCAGAATCCTTGTTTAATAACGATTGGCTGTCTACCCGCGGAGGCGGGACGCACATAGAATGAACGAGAAGAGCCAACACATCTGAAGACGCCGGCGGAATAATGCAATAATGTATAAATGCAGCGATAGAACTACTCTTGTGTAGACGATACGAAGACGCGTTTCCATCGCAAGGATTTGGAAGCTGTTTGCCGCCATTAACAACATTTGAAAGTGAGTATACAGAAGAACAAGCACAGAAATCACATCAGACGCTAATATTCATACGAAAGTAGTGTTTCATTCGAGTAATGTTGTGTAGATTTCTCTGGAGAGCAGCAGTGAGCAACTATCTTCATTTATGCTCTTCAGCAGTAACGTCACATGAATAATTGTGTGCTCTAGAGTGAAATGCATTATTATCCAGCAGATACTGTACATGTTTGATTTGAGCTAGCCTACAGTACAGGCATCAGCATCAGCATCACTGGACAGAAACATCATGCACACATCCATGAAACAGGAAGAGGAACTCACACAATCAAAGAAAGGTCATCATATCTTGAGCTTCACTACCATGAGTCAGGCAATTTTAGGATGAAACATCTAATATATTTATTATACAGCCATATCATCATACAGTGGGGTAGAAAATCTGGGAAAGTGAAAATATTTCTCTTTTGCATTTTTTCTAATTTAATACAGTGTTTTTTTCATTTCAAAATTACATAATCATCTTAACGATTAGAGTAAAAAGGTTCATGTTTTCAAGCATGATTTGAGAATAATCCACAGAGCATCTCCAGTGCTTCAATGGAAACAAACTTGCTTACATTTGATAAGTGACCTAGAAATAGTGCAGAATCTTTAAATATTTCTTCCTCATTTTACATCATTCTTTGTTTTACATTTTAGATTAAATAAATAATTGAGATTACAGTTACAATGGGCACAACTGACTAATTGTAAAAAGTGTCAACAGTAGGTCATGTTGCTACAAATTAAGTTAAAATTAGATTTTCTATTTAATGTGTTTTTTTTTTTGTGTTTTTGTTTTTCAACGGTTCAACGTTGTAACCAGCAGGGTTGGGAGGATTACTTTTGAAATGTATTCCACTACAGATTACAGAATACATGCTGTAAAATGTAATTTGTAACGTATTTCGTTAGATTACTCGAGGTCAGTAACATATTCTAAATACTTTCACTTGTTTTGACTATAAAAACTCTGCCAGTACAGTAAGACAAAATACACATGTTAAAAATACATTCTCTGAAAAACCGAATTATCTAATGCAGTGTTGTTAAACAAGTGATCTTGTTTACAGGATTTTTAGATATTTTTACAGGAATGCAATACAAAAATTATGATCAAGAATATGATTTTTACCCTAATATCAAAGGTCTTACTAGAAAAAAAAAGAAATTATGAGCCAACGTGAATTTTCTTAATTAAAAAAAAAATAAGATCATGTCTGGTAACATGTGCATGTAAAATGGCTAGAAATAGCATTTTAGCTTAGCGTAAAGCTGACAATTTACACAAGGTTTATTTCTATTTCTTCTGCTCCAAATTCACTTCAAACTTACTTTTCTGCTCGTATGAATGTGACACATCATAAGAAAGTGTTTCACCGCTGTTCAAATGCACTTTGGATCACATCATTTATATGTATAAATGTTTTCCATCTGAAAGGACTAAATATTAAATGAAACAAATGACAATAAAATGCAAAGTAATCTCTTCAGTAGTCAAAATACTTTTTGAATGTAACTGTATTCTAATTACCATTGATTTAAACTGTAACTGTAGTGGAATACAGTTACTTATATTTTAAATATGTAATCCCGTTACATGTATTCCGTTACTCCCCAACCCTGTAGTGACAGACAAGTCCGTTGCTGTCTCCTGTGTATTATTGATTCAAAATTTGAATAACAGCTTTGTTTTTCATGCTTTAAGAAAATCAGTGTGAAGTTTGTCATTTAGGCGACTCGTCTTGATGCTATAACCTCATTCAGAATTCTTGGCTTGTTTTAAATGTGTAGCCTACATAAAAAATATGGCACACAGTCGATGCACCCAAAATGTGCATTTTATTGTAAATTGTATTAATCAAAATTAATCACAATTACAATATCAGTGGATGTTGTTGTTGTTGTTGTTGTCATAATCATGCAGCCCTTCTTTGTTTATTTCCAAGTTTAAATGAAAAAAAATCTCTGATTTTCAATGTGGTCTTACCCCACTGTATTTCACATAATGTCAAATGTTATATAGGGTTTCCACTGGAAATGGCAGGGAATTATTATTTACAGGCCTTGCAAGCAGATAATGCTGCCAAAGAAGCATTATTCACAGAAATTAAAAAGTGCTCTATACCTTCCACAGATCTGAAACCTATCAGGCTTTCATATGTCAGAAGGCAAGTGGCAATCAGAATGTTTAGCATATGAATGATGTGAAATCAACCCTGTTGTTGGGAAAATACATTTTCCCATTTTAATTATTGATGGACCCATGTCTACACTTGATGCCGGATAGGCTATTCAAAACTCACACACAAAGATGCCAAAGTTCACTTTCTGTCAAACATATTTTACTGGACTGTGTATTTCTAGTCCACTGAGAAATTTGTTTTATTCTGCTGACACCCTTAAGTTTTAAAGTTTTTATTAAAAATGGATATAGTTCAGAGCAGATATAGCAAATCTGAAATAAATGTAACATTATTCTTGTAAAAGGTGTGTTTACAGACTTTTTAGAGACATAAATTCAATCCAACCATTGATCCTAATTGTACTTAATTTTTTTTTTTCAAAGAAACAAGAAATGTGCTTGCAAATTTAATTCATTTATTCTTTTAAAATTCTACTTTAATTATACATTGTCAGATGTTACACCAGTGCTTGATTAAAGTTCCACAGTTCTGAAATAAAACATTAAATAAACAGTAGCAATTCCAGAGACCGTTTAGACTGTTTTGTCATCTAATGTTGTACTTCAGGTTTGTGATACCACAACAGCTCTTATTCCATTTTGAGTTGGACATTCATAGCTTGAGCATTATTCTAAGTTTATTACTATACTGGAAGTAGGGCTGCAACTAATGATTATTTTGATAATCGATTAATCTAACCATTATTATCTAACCAACGATTATTCGACAATTCGGGCGATTATTGCAACGATTAATCATTAGCTCTCAACCGATTATTCAGCTTGTGCCATGACTTAAAAGGTTGTATTAAACGTGCAGTAAAGAAATTCACTGCAAAAAATCCTATTGTTATCAAGTGTTTTTGTCTTGTTTTCCATTTACAATTGTCTAAAAATCCTTAAAGCAAGATACATTCTCTTAAAGCAAGGCTAAATATCTTATATGTTGCTTCTCAAGTAAATGTATCTTAAATATAAGTGTATTTTGTATAGAAGTGTATTTTTTCACTTGGTCATACTTCTGCGAGTGCAGTTAAGACAAAATATACTTATATTCAAGATCTATTCTCTAAAATCAAGTCTAAATATCTTATATGCTGCTTCTCAAGTAAATGTATCTTGTTTTAAGGATTGTTAGATATTTTAAAATATTTGTATTTTTAATATTATATTTAACAATTTTTTCTTCTGCAGTATAGCTGCTAAAGTAAATGTACGTTGTTTTAAAGGAGTTTTAGATATTTATATTAGAAAACAAACAAAAACAAATCAAAAACGTATTTTGTTGCAGTGTATAATGGGGTGAAGACTACCCTCTCTCACCTTTCTGTTCACTTCAATCCATCTTTAACTCACAAAAAAACAAACTCTCTCTTATTAATAAAGCTGCGTATTGACAATTTTCTTCACAATAAGAAATGCTCAGTGACACACATATTATGATTTAATAGTCGCGAGTCATCATGTTATAATATAGCTGCATTAAGCGTGTGCGCTTGAGGGATGAGCGTCCCGTGACAGAGTGTGCATCAGCCGGGTGCAGTTTCAATCTCTCCCCCTTAGATCGGGACATTCACACAACTCATAGAAGAGGCACTGATCGCACAGTGAAATGACCGTTTCGGAGTTTGTAGTTATTTACATGATCTGCTTCTGTATTATTTTATCTTTAATAAAGCTATAACACATTAAATATAACCGCATTAAAGATGTAACGCCAGGGTGTTTCCTTTAAAGAGCTCCAGCTCCACTTATTCCACGACGAGAGTGCTTCTGTATTTACTTATTTTGTATTTTTATATAATTCCCTCATACTTTGTGATTTACATCACCTGAAACTGTTTGGAAAGTTTAGAGTGCATCTGGACTGTGAGCTGTGTAATTCTTCCTCTCTTCAATCAGGCGTGAACTGCAGTGCTGCTCTCACGTATCATCAACTATTGGACAACGCAAATTTTTGTTGACAATTTTTTGTCAACATTGTCGATTACGTCAACGAATCGTTTCAGCCCTAACTGGAAGTTGCATATGTCTTGTGCTGTAGATTCGAAACAACCACCTCATAAAAGAGTATTTTAGTTTCGGAGTTCCATTCACATCGGCGGAAAATTGCGCACAGGGGACATGCACGTTCAGTTAACAGAACTGAAAGTCATGAAGATCATATGGTTCCTGTATTTTTTAAGAATGTAACCAGTTCACGGCAGGCAAATGTGCAAAGGAAAATCAATTTGCGATGTTCCAGCAGTGTTTTTAATAGTCGACTCCCTGGTGCAGAACGAGTACTCTTACTCGTGCACATTCCTAAGAGTACCATGAAGGATTTCGGAGCATCACACATTTGTAACTCGTATAGATAGTTCTTGTCCCTTGAGCTTTTTTCATTAGAAGTCTGTGTAAAGCTGGGCAGTGTTCTGTCTGAATCGATTGTGTTATGGAGACTGTCTCACTGTTGTTTGGTCTGCTGTGCAGGTCATGATGTGGTGGTCTTGGCCCCTCGTGTCCGTCCTGGTGCTGTGCTGTCTGTTGTCGGTGGGGACCGTGAGGACCGCCCCCTGTCAGACCTGCCACAAACTCACAGACAGCTTCATCAAGGTGTGTGCCTGCTGAGTGAAGTCTTTGCATTTCTTTTTTGCAGCAACCACAGAATTTTATTAAGCTGTAGATATTTCAGAAATGTTAGAATTGGCAGAATCTTTATAATCACCTGTGTGTTTTTGGCATCATTTTCCAAACATAGATTGAAGGTCTCAAATGTTAGTTTAAAGGAATAGTTCACCAAAAAAAAAAAAAAAAAGTTCTGTCATCATTTACTCACCCTCATGTTGCTCCAAATCTGTATGACTTTTTCTTAATAAGGAGGATTTCTAAATATCCTGACCGCTCTTTTCCATATAACTTCAAGCTCCTAAATGCCAAAAAAAGTATTAATAAAAATAAAAGCCATACAGTATGATTGCTTTGTGTGTACCATTTTTGTAGTCTCTTTAAGCAGAGGAGAAGATTTTCAGTGAATAAAGACTTTGATATGGTTCTGTTTAGCACACAAACTATGTAGTACACAAGTCATTTGGACTACTTGTCTGGTACTTGTAAGGTGCTTTTGTCTTTTTGGGGCATGGCAGACCTAGTCCTTATTCTCTTTCATTCATTGGAAAAGAGTGACCAGGATATTCTTTTGAAAATCATATTTTGTGTTCCTCAGAAGAAAGAAAGCCATACGGGTTTGGAACAACAAAACGGTGAGTAATGGATGACAGAATGTTTCATGACCTGTATAAAGAGTACTGGTTGTTGTTTCAGGGCTTGGAGCAGACAGCCAATAAGAATTTTGGGGGTGGGAATACGGCTTGGGAAGAGGAGAAATTGGCAAAATATGCTCGCAGGTAAACACGTCTTTCAGCTGCATTCATTCCTCTTGGATATCTGTCCAACCTTTTGAACATGAGGTGTCTGTGTGCTCTCACATGGTCATTCTCGTGTGTGTGTGTGTGTGTGTGTGTGTGTGTGTGTGTGCGTGCAGTGAGACGCGTCTGTTAGAGATCATAGAGGCAGTGTGTGATAAGTCTGACTTTGAATGCAACAGACTGCTGGAGCAGATAGAAGATCAGGTGGAGACATGGTGGTTTCACAGGTGAGTTTAAGATTTATTTTTTAACGGATAAATTCAACTGTTGTCTGTCATTTTGACATGTATAAAACAAGAAAAAAAAACTTCATTTTATTCATCTTCTATCTCTACACAACTGTGTTGCATCGTTAAGATAGCCTATGCTAATGTAAAATAATATCTTTCTTCCAGTTAAAACAGCATTATATTCTGGCCACTTATTTGAATTTTTATCAGGTATTATACCACGGGTCTGTTGAATGCTTGATTCTGATTGGTTGACAGATGTCCTAAGGTGTGCAGTTATTTTTTAAGTAAACACACAGCTATGAAGTAGTTCCAGGTCTTGACTGCATAACATTCCATATCACTTTGCCAAATTATTTCAGTTATTTCAAAGAGCGCTCAGGCTACCACAACAAAATCAATTAAAACAAAAACATTGGTTAAGTACATTGGATAAGAATGACAAACAATGGATATAATATCATAAATTTATTTCCATTTTGATTGAAAAGCACTCTTGCATCTCTCTCTCTCTCTTTCACTCTCGTCTCACCCACACTGACATATGATAAACATACACGTGCACACACACACACACACACACACATACGCACACACTGTCACATATGCATACGCGCACACACACTGACACTTACATATGCTTGCACGCACGCATGCAAACACACACACACAAACATATGCTATGCGCACACACACACACACACACAGAGAGACTCCAGTGGCAACCAACAAACAGAGCCTTGATGTAAAAAGCATCCCTGTTACTTGATCAATACAACAGTTTCTGTATTATCAGAAATAACTTTTAATATCTGTGAAAAGCACAGTACCCCTCTCTCTCGCTCTCACACATGGACACACACACATACTGCATGCACACATGACCTCACAAGCTGGGACACGTGACAATGGACCCCGTGTAGCAACTTTATACAAGAATTTCTGCTGAGAAGTATACTTACACTTACATCTTGGCATTTTAAAGCAATAACTGCTGACAAGAGCCGCAACAAACACAGGTAATGATTCCACATGCGACATTTCTGTTGTTTCTCTCTCGCATGTGCATGCGCACACACACACACAATACCTTGTTGCTTCAGTAAGTGCCTCCGTTGCTAGTTCTGAAGTGACGTTCAACGAATGTTTGGGCTGTATCAGAGCAAGATGCTGAATCAGTGGTGGAAGCAAGTAGTTCCACTCACAAGTGATTGGTTCCTGGGCTCGCGGCGCCACTCAAAGCCACGCCCTGCCCCCGTTCCTTTCTTCCCGGAAGTGCATGAAATGCTGACAAGGTCGCGGAGGCACTTTTTTACTGCCCGGTCCCGATCTTTTCAGCTTCCCTGCCCTCACTACCCTCGATGGTGGGGTGGCCAAGGGCTATTCGGCAATCCCCCGGTGGATAAAGGTGCTCACGGTGGACCTATGCCCGCAGAGCCCCCGTCCAAGGCCTGTAGGTTTACGTTGTCTCTGACGCCCAAGGCCTACGGTGCCGCTGGACAAGCCGCCTCCACCCTGCACGCCATGGCTCTCCTGCAAGTCCGCCAAGGCGCTAAAGGGACTACATGAGGGTAGTTCCGCCCTGGGATTGATGCTGGAACTGCGCTCGGCGACCGACCTCGCTCTCCGAGCGATGGAGGTCACGGCGCGGTCTCTCGGGCAGACGATGGCCACACTAATGGTCCAGGAGCGCCACCTTTGGCTCAACCTGGTCGAGATGGGCGAGGCCGACAAGACACGATGCCTTGCTGCCCCCATTTCCCAGGCGGGCCTATTCAGCGACACAGTCGAGGACTTTGCCCAGCTGTTTTCGATGGTGGAGCAGTAGAGGGATGCTAGCCGGCATATCCTGCCCCGGCGAGGCTCAAGATCCCGCACCCCGTCTACTCATCGCCAAGGGCGTCCCCCTGCGGTGACTGCACTGGCTCCGTCGCAGCCCGCCCCTTCGGCCCGGCCCCAGCGTGGAGCCCACCGCAAGAAGCAGACGCCACCTGTCTCGCGGCCGCCCAGAACCCGTGAAAGGCTTCAAAGCGCCCTTGAGACGGGCGACCCAGGGACAACAAAACCCGCTGCTCTGGAGCTGGTAAGCAGATCTCTCCATCTTTTTGTTACCTTTTGCATTTAATTGTGCTGCATGCCCAAGTGGCTGCAGTACTCAAGAGCTCAGCAAGAGCGGTTTCCTTGTTCCCTGGGTCACGTATCCGGTGTGCACAGCCGTCATCACGACCACCGTCCACCACTCTATTTGGCAGGTTTGGCGCTCCAGCTGCAGTCTCCTGCCCCTGAGCGCCCAGCTGTGGCACAAATCCGTCCCCAATGTGACAGTCTCCACGGGTCACGAGGACAGACCTCTTCCTCCCCCGTCCCAGGCTGTTCCGGGGGTGGTCACAAGGAGCCAGGTAAGTGCTTTGATGTCCTTAGACTCAGCACGGCCACGACGTGGTGTGGCACCCCTGCCGCGAGGCCCCACATGCCAGTACGTCCGATGATGTTGTCCCTTTGGTCCCCCTTGCACGGAACTTGGACGCATGGCTTGCGCTTTCCAATCCGCCGCGAGGGCCTGCGGTGGTAGACACGATCACTCAGGCTAGGGCCCCCTCTACGAGGCGCCTATATGCCTTTAAGTGGCGTCTGTTCGCTAAGTGGTGTTCTTCCCATCGGGAAGACCCCCAGAGATGTGCAGTCGGATCAGTGCTTTCCTTCCTGCAGGAGAGGTTGGAAGGGAGGCTGCCCCCTTCCACCTTGAAGGTGTACGTTGCTGCCATAGCAGGACATGATGACGCAGTCGATGGTAAGTCCTTAGGGAAGCACGACCTGATCATCAGGTTCCTAAGAGGTGCCAGGAGGCTGAATCCCTCCAGACTGCGCCTCGTTCCCTAATCGGACCTCTCTGTAGTTCTTCAGGGTCTACAGAGAGCCCCCTTTGAGCCTTTGCAGTCAGCCAAGCTTAAGGCACTCTCCTTGAAGACTGCCCTCCTGACTGCGCTCACTTCCATCAAGAGGGTAGGTGACCTGCAAGCGTTCTCTGTCAGCGAAACGTGCGGGGAGTTCGGTCCAGGTTACTCTCACGTGATCCTGAGACCCTGACCGGGCTATGTGCCCAAGGTTCCCACCACCCCTTTTAGGGACCAGGTGGTGAACCTGCAAGCGCTGCCCCAGGAGGAGGCAGACCCATCCCTGTTGTCGCTGTGTCCGATGCACGCTTTGTGCATCTATTTGGATCGCATGCAGAGCTTTAGAATCTCTGAGCAGCTCTTTGTCTGCTTTGGTGCACAGCGGAAAGGAAGCGCTGTCTCCAAGCAGAGGATCGCCCAGTGGCTCATTGACGCCATAACTGTGGCATATGTCGCCTAGGACATGCCTCCCCCGGTAGGGCTACAAGCCCATTCTACCAGGGGTGTAGCGGCTCCCTGGGCCCTGGCCAGGGGTGCCTCTCTAACAGACATTTGCAGAGCAGCAGGCTGGGCAACACCCAACACCTGTGCAAGGTTCTGCAACCTCCGGGTGGAACCGGTTTCGTCCCAGGTAGTGGCACGCAACACAAGTGGATAAGCCCGGCATCGCTTGCACATAGCGCTTTCCACCTCCCTTGGAGCTGAAGATGTGCGCCATTAATTCCCAGTAGTGTTCACAAACTTTGTTCCCTGGTTGACTTCCTCCGAGCCCTGTGGCAGTCGAGTTTTCGGAGAGACTCGCTGCCGGTCCAGTACACGCGCTAACAAAGAGCAATGTTCTGGGGTAGGTGCTCCGCATGTGGCGGTTCCCTGTAAGGCTAACCCCATGCGATTATATATCTTCCGCTAATTCGTTTCCCTGTTGGCAAACTGCGTCTTCCTTGGGCAGAGCCCCTCTGCCCCAGTCTCCATGTTTGTAGTAACTCCTCCCCCATTGAGCAGGATCTACCTTGAAGACTCCCCACATGGTTGGAAAGACCATGTGACGTATTTTTCCACTTAAATATCCCCCCTCTCTTTGAGTGAGGTGTGGTCTCTGCGGTTTTCCCCTTGGAATAGACCTGGCGGCCCAGTCGGATAATCCCCCTTCTTTTTTAAGGAGTGGAAAAAAAAGAAGGGGAAAAGGCCACGACTGGGTTAAGCCTGTCTCTATCTTTTGGGTAGTCGACTTGTCCCCAAAAGGGCCGTTCGACACTCATAAATATGTTGGGGGAGGTTACGTGTTGACCTGGTGTGCTGGCTATGAGGCACACTGTAGTCTGCCCACCACACACCGCCAGTTCACGTAACACAGTTCAGCCAATTGTGGTGTTTGTATAGGGACCCCTAGTGTCACTACATCGACACAATGTCGAGTGAGTGACAGATAGGGAACGTCATGGTTACTTGTGTAACCTCTGTTCCCTGATGGAGGAAACGAGACGTTGTGTCCCTCCTGCCACAACGCTGAACTACCTGCTGAAATGGCCGGACCTTATATCGGCTCCTCAGCATAAAACCTGAATGAGTGGTTGCATACCAGCTCCTTTTATACCCGTATGTCCGGGGGAGTGGCATGCAAATACCACTCGCCAATTTTCATTGGCCTATTATCAAAGACCAGAGGTGTCTTGGGCTCCCAAGAGTGACCCCTAGTGTCACTACATCGACACAACGTCTCGTTCCCTCCATCAGGGAACGGAGGTTATACAAGTAACCATGATGGTAACTGCAATACTCTGCCATATGCAAATGCCACCCCCGGGCAGGAGCATCAAAATATCATTCGTACATTGAGCCCACAATCTTAACGCAACGTGAAAAGTTGCACGTTAAGTGATTTCCTCCAATAGAAAACGTTGCAAAGGAAGTGCAAATTTGCACATTGCATTGAAATTGTGGGCTCATCTGCTTGCCTGTATTTAGTATGCGTTATCAATAATTGGCATACTAAATTTAGTCTTCAAATATCACTGTTTTAATACATTATGCCACGTTAAGCGTTTTAGAATGTCCCAAAAGCACGAATCCAGTTTTGTGCAAGAGTGAAGGAAATCTGCGTGCGAGTGAAGAGATTCACACTCGTGCAACCGGTACATGGTTGCTCTCGCGTGATATGCATGTGCTCTCCGCTCCCTCCGTTGATATGCTTTGGCACCCCTCAGTTTGAGAGCCGTGGGGATAAAGCAATCAAATGAAAATTGAACTTTATCAGGTTCACTGAAACAAACCCAGTACAATCCATCAACACTAATGCCGCGCTGCACACTCCGTGAGTAGACCCAACAATATGCATAAAGTTAAAGCACCGTTAAAGCATGAATAATGTGTCATACGTGGTAAATGGTAAAGTGGTCATGAATTGTCATTTTTAATTACTAAAAATGCTAATATTGGCTATATGATGACATCAAAATATTCACACACAATTGGAATGGCATACTCACACAAATACTAAAACTACTCAGTATCCCCTGGAGTCACAAGTTCGAATCCAGGGCGTGCTGAGTGACTCCAGCCATGTCTTCTAAGCAACCAAATTGGTCCGGTTGCTAGGGAGGGTAGAGTCACATGGGGTAACCTCCTTGTGGTCACGATTAGTGGTTCTCACTCTCAGTGGGGCGTGTGGAAAGTTGTGCATGGATTGCGGAGAGTAGCATGAGCCTCCACATGCTGTGAGTCTCTGCGATGTCATGCACAACAAGCCATGTGATAAAATGTGCAGATTGACGGTCTCAAAAGTGGAGGCAACTGAGACTTGTCCTCCGCCACCTGGATTGAGGCGAGTAACCGCGCCACCACGAGGACCTACTAAGTAGTGGGAATTGGGTATGCCAAATTGGGGAGAAAACTGCTCAGTATCAGCCGATACACTGAGTCCAGTAGTTAAGGTCTGCTGAAGCTCATTCACACGAGAACGTGCGTTGTGCAGCACTAACAACACATGAATCCATGCCACTGTGATCCTGCCATGGTGCATTGTGGAAACTGTTAAATTACTTCATATGTTATGTGTGTGATTTGTGTAATGAAGCATGTAAGCTGTTCTGTGTACTGATTTCCAGACAACAGGAAGCTCCAGATCTGTTTGAATGGCTGTGTATTGAGGAGCTCCGACTGTGCTGCCCACCTGGACGCTACGGACCGGAATGTGCAGGTGAACACACACTCCGAACTAGGGTTGTACGCACCGTACGCACCGTATAACAACCTTATATAGTTTATAGAGTATACCCAAAATAACAATTCTGTCATTATTATTTATTCACCTTCATGGCGTTCCAAACTCGTATGTTGTTGCTCTTTTCATGGAAGAACACAAAAGGAGATTTTTTGAAGAATCTTCATGCAGCTCTTTTCCATCAAGCTTCAAAAATGTCACCCCGAACTACAGTTTTTATTATGTACCATGTGATTTTATCATGTGAGAAGAGAGCAGAGAGGCACGAGAGATGTGTGTGTGTGTACAGAGTGTCCGTCAGGTCCTGGAGGAGTGTGTGGTGGTCTGGGCCGCTGTGAGGGTGAGGGTACACGTCTGGGAGACGGAGAGTGTGTTTGTGACCCAGGATACTCCGGTCCCCTGTGTCAGCACTGTGCCGATGGATACTACAGAGAAAAGAGCTCTAATCACACGCAGCCTTCCTGCTCAGGTAACCAATCACACGCTGTCTATTAATGACCAGTGACACTTTAATATGTTCTCCCATGCCAACAGTGCTTATTTAATCTCTCCCAACAATTATTCAGATGCGAGAACATTCCATCTGACGAGTCCTGTTGATTACTACAGAATTCATTTGGAAAATGCCTTCATATGTAAATATATAATTTTCTCTCTCTTCATGTAGCATGCTATCACTCCTGTAAAAAGTGTGCAGGTCCACAAGACGACAGATGTTTGGACTGTAAACCTGGGTGGATCCTTCACAACAAAAAGTGTGTAGGTGAGTGACACCATTACATGTTTAAAATATCAGCAGCTGACTTGTCAAATTCTCTAATTTTCCTGTACTTCTCTCACCTGCTATGGTACATGATGTGTGTTGTCAAATCACAGCCTGAATGACGGAAACATTGTTTCATTCAGAGTGTTGACTGAAACACATCTTTACAAATCCAGTTTGAATTGAGATAAAACGTAGTTGTTAAAATGACAAAAACATAATTGAATAGACAGTAAATTCAAATGAAATGATTTTTTTTTTTTTTGTCCTTTTCAAGCAGTAAAACTCACTATACGCTTTTACTGTATGAAAAACTTTTTTTTCTATGGTAGAAAAAGTGTCATATGGGTTTGAAATGAGAGATTTTTCATATATGGATGAACCTTTTACTTTATGATTGTTTACCTTGACATTTTCAAGCTCTTCTTCACCGTGTTGAAATGCTCTTTATCGTAGATGTGGATGAGTGTGGTACTGAGTTGGCTCGCTGTCCATCAAACACATACTGCTTCAACACAGATGGCTCGTATGAATGCAGAGGTCAGTCTCACACTAAAACACATTGATGCTTTGTGTGTGTGATTGTGTGTTTTTGCACTAATACAGTTGAAGTCAGAAGTTTACATACACCTTAGCCAAATACATTTAAACTCATTTTTTCACAATTCCTGACATTTAATCGTAGAAAACTTTCCCTGTCTTAGGTCAGTTAGGATCACTTCTTTATTTTAAGAATGTGAAATGTCAGAATAATAATAGAGAGAATGATTTCAGTTTTTATTTCTTTCATCACACTCCCAGTGGATCAGAAGTTTACATACACTTTATTAGTATTTGGTAGCATTGCCTTTAAATTGTGTAACATGGGTCAAACGTTTTGGGTAGCCTTCCACAAGCTTCTCACAATAAGTTGCTGGAATTTTGGCCCATTCTTCCAGACAGAACTGGTGTAATGGAGTCAGGTTTGTAGGCCTCCTTGCTCACACTTTTTCAGTTCTGCCCACAAATTTTCTATCGGTTTGAGGTTAGGCCTTTGTGATGGCCACTCCAATACCTTGACTTTGATGTCCTTAAGCCATTTTGCCACAACTTTGGAGGTATGCTTGGGGTCATTGTCCATTTTGAAGACCCATTTGCGACTGAGCTTTAACTTCCTGGCAGATGTCTTGAAATGTTGTTTCAATATATCTACATAATTTTCCTTCCTCATGATGCCATCTATTTTGTGAAGTGCAACAGTCCCTCCTGCAGCAAAGCACCCCACAACATGATGCTGCCACCCCCATGCTTCACAGTTGGGATGGTGTTCTTCGGCTTGCAAGCCTCACCCTTTTTCCTCCAAACATAATGATGGTCATTATGGCCAAACAGTTCGATTTTGTTTCATCAAACCAGATGACATTTCTACAAAAAGTAAGATCTTTGTCCCCATGTGCACTTGCAAACTGTAGTCTGGATTTTTTATGGCGGTTTTGGAGCAGTGGCTTCTTCCTTGCTGAGCAGCCTTTCAGGTTATGTCGATATAGGACTCATTTTACTGTGGATATAGATACTTGTCTACACGTTTCCTCCAGCATCTTCACAAGGTCCTTTGTTGTTGTTCTGGGATTGATTTGCACTTTTCGCACCAAACTATGTTCATTTCTAGGAGATAGAATGCGTCTCCTGAGCGATATGATGGCTGCGTGGTCCCCTGGTGTTTATAATTGCGTACTGTTGTTTGTACAGATGAACGTGGTCCCTTCAGGTGTTTGGAAATTGCTCCCAAGGATGAACCAGACTTGTGGAGGTCCACAATTTTTTTTTCTGAGGTCTTGGCTGATTTTCCCATGATGTCAAGCAAAGAGGTAATTGTCTAAAGGCTTGACATCATTTTCTGGAATTTTCCAAGCTGCTTAAAGACACAGTTAACTTAGTGTATGTAAACTTCTGACCCACTGGAATTGTGTTATAGTCAATTTAAAGTGAAACAATCTGTCTGTAAACAATTGTTGGAAAAATTACTTGTGTCATGCACCAAGTAGATGTCCTAAACGACTTGCCAGAACTATAGTTTGCAAATATTAAATCTGTGGAGTGGTTAAAAAAATAGTTTTAATGACTTCAACCTAAGTGTATGTAAACTTCTGACTTCAACTATAGCTGGTTGTGTGCAGGTTGTGATCAGGCGTGTGTGGGCTGTATGGGCAGTGGACCTGCTCGCTGTAAGAAATGCGCTCGAGGGTTCAGACTCACTGGTGCAAAGTGTTTAGGTGAGTGATGTTGGTTTTCATACACTTCAACCTCTACGATCATGTTGGAGAAAGAATCGTCATTGGCTAGTACATTTTTGTTTTTACTCGCCAGACTTTTGACGACATGTAAGCATAATGTAACTAAAGAATATATTAATAAACTGAGAGAGGGGGCCTCTTCATGTATATTCATGCAATATAGAATATTGTAATGTTTTAAAAATATATTTTGCTTTACGATTTTAATCACATTTAAGCTTTTTAAAAATGTACAATAAATTGTATTCTATCAATTTATATGATGTCATGATATCACATTTTTAATAATGATACAAGCTGTTGTCACTGTTTGAAATTTCGTACACATTTTTAACAAAACAATTCACTAGGTAGGAACCTAATAATGAAAATTAGGGGTCACAATTGTGAAATTTGTCTGACAATTAATTGGCAAACAAATAATTGCGATTATGATGATTAATTGCCTGCTTTAGGCGTTTCACGAATATGACGATTAATTACTATACAAACTCACTATGTGTGCTTCATGTACACAACAAATTCATTTATACAAATTTAGCTTGGTTCATATAATAAAATAAGGGTATATGATTTCCTTTTCAGGCTTCAAAAACGTATGAATGACCGTCAAATATAAAGGTATCAAATTTAAAATAATATTTTAATTATCAAAATATGTCTAAATAACTAAAATATATCTCTCTTATTTGTCCGATTTACTTTTGATCCATTGGACTTTTTTAATGTTTTGTTTTGTTTTGCTTCTTTTGTAACCCAGCCAACCTGTATAGCTATTATATTATATTATGTAATAGTAAAATATTTCTGCCTTAAATTCTTCACTTTCACACATTATTTTAAGGCTCTCTGATTATCTCACAAGCCCTTATTTCTCGTGAAGGAAGACTTTGAGATTCTGTTTCTTGCATTTTATCATCTCCACAGAAATAGAGCAGGGCATCTCCTCTGTCTCACTGCATGTTATTAACATTACGTGAATAAACCCACAACGACCATGGACATTTGCCATTACATGGCCTGTTAAGTGAAACTGGTGCACTTTGCATTCACAAAATTAATACGTTTATACTTTGTTTATATTTTCACGGGAGTTTGGCTGTAGACTGATGTGTAGTGCTCTGTGCACATCAAAGCGCTTGAGAAGTGGTTCATCTTCACACACTCTCAAGAGAGCTGCTCTTGTGACATCCACGGTGCGGTTCCCTGAGATGCTCGGAGTTCAGCTGAATGAGACACAAGTGCTTTTTCCTGCACGCTCATGAGACCGCATGCAGGGAATGGTGAGGCTGAATCCAGCTTCTTCATCAACTGCTTTTTATTCAGTAAAAGGGCCTCGGTGCTTCAACACTACACAACTCTATCACTGGCGAGTGAAATGTTAATATTTACTTGCCAGTGGCTAATAAAAGATGTTTTTTGGTCGCATTGTGTGAAATTTACTTGCATATGCAAGTGATATACTCACAATGTAGAAGGCTGCACTTCATGAGCTTGTCTGTATTAGTATGATGTTTGGTAGGGCTGGATGATATAGAGCTAAAAAAACAACACTTTTTTTTTTTTTTTTTCCCTTTTGATTATATTTTATGTATCTAGATACAAGTATGTATTTTTACATTACACATTTACATTATAACAGTAATATATCCACTGATATATAATATAGAACTGGATTGCTCATGAAGTCTTATCAGTGAAGCCACTGCGCCGTCATATTGCTATGCCCAAACATTCCAGTGTGCCTACTGATTTCAGTAAATAAACATTAATCATTTAATCACTGATTTTATATCTGAAATCTGCATGTCCATCTCTACAACGCAGGCGTCCTACACATGTAATTATTTATTTATTTAAAGTTGGGAATTTTTCCTGTTTCTTGAAAGCCCAAGCGAGTTATGTGTATCTATATCAAACAGTATCCACGTCTAACAAACTTCATCAGCGAACAGATCAGCTTAATGTAAACAAGTTCACTGAAACTGAGGTAAGATACAAACAGACATTTTCAGACTTATTTATTGTGAACATTGAAGTGTTTGTTCAGAGTTACTGGTTTTATGTTTTCATCAAAAAGTGCCTTTTTCTCGCGGTCACTTGAATAAGAGTGTGCTCTATCACACGCACAGCGGACACGCAGAGAGGGAGACACGCACAGCAAAGGTGGTTAAAATTAAAGGTTTAAATGCCAAACAAACACGTATTTATGACACGTATCCATGTATGACTACAGAGAGCACTTCAATATGAAAACAAGCTAATCCCGGGCATTTAAGGCGATTTAGAAATCCAGGTCTGACTTTTTTAAAGTCCCGTTCGGGGGTAAGGACGTATTGTCACCCTAAACAAGCAGATATTACAGCTTTTCCTACTTACATTCTAACTTGTGGACAGTTTTACTGCTTCCTTTGGTGATCGTTGTGCTGCACTGATAGGCTGAACACTGGGGCAGGTGAATGCTCTGACATCGTGATCCACGTATATCTTCTCCCTCTTAACGAATATTATCCAGAACAAGCAAATTAAACATTAAACATGATTGTCACTAGAAAGCGAAATGTCACGAACCGTCGTATCTGCAGGTCGGAGATGGTGAAACGGGGGCGTTTACGCCTGTCAGTCATTGATGCTCTATGACAGTTTAGGCATACCAAGATGGCTGCTCAAACACTTCCGGTGACTTCACCTCCTACTGGCAGTTTACCGTTGCGTCAACGATCCAGTTCTCTCTCTCTCTCTCTCTCTCTCTCTCTCTCTCTCTCTCTCTCTCGCTCTCTCTCTCTCTCTCTCTCTCTCTCGCTCTCTCTCTCTCTCTCTCTCTCTCTCTCTCTCTCTCTCTCTCTCTATATATATATATATATATATATATATATATATATATATATATGTATGTATATGTATGTATATATGTGTGTGTGTGTGTGTGTGTGTGTGTGTATATATATATATATATATATATATATATATATATATATATATATATATATATATACAGGTGCATCTCAATAAATTAGAATGTCGTGGAAAAGTTAATTTATTTCAGTAATTCAACTCAAATTGTGAAACTTGTGTATTAAATAAATTCAATGCATACAGACTGAAGTAGTTTAAGTCTTTGGTTCTTTTAATTGTGATGATTTTGGCTCACATTTAACAAAAACCCACCAATTCACTATCTCAACAAATTAGAATATGGTGACATGCCAATCAGCTAATCAACTCAAAACAACTGCAAAGGTTTCCTGAGCCTTCAAAATGGTCTCTCAGTTTGGTTCACTAGGCTACACAATCATGGGGAAGACTGCTGATCTGACAGTTGTCCAGAAGACAATCATTGACACCCTTCACAAGGAGGGTAAGCCACAAACATTCATTGCCAAAGAAGCTGGCCGTTCACAGAGTGCTGTATCCAAGCATGTTAACAGAAAGTTGAGTGGAAGGAAAAAGTGTGGAAGAAAAAGATGCACAACCAACCGAGAGAACCGCAGCCTTATGAGGATTGTCAAGCAAAATCGATTCAAGAATTTGGGTGAACTTCACAAGGAATGGACTGAGGCTGGGGTCAAGGCATCAAGAGCCACCACACACAGACGTGTCAAGGAATTTGGCTACAGTTGTCGTATTCCTCTTGTTAAGCCACTCCTGAATCACAGAAAACGTCAGAGGCGTATTACCTGGGCTAAGGAGAAGAAGAACTGGACTGTTGCCCAGTGTTCCAAAGTCCTCTTTTCAGATGAGAGCAAGTTTTGTATTTCATTTGGAAACCAAGGTCCTAGAGTCTGGAGGAAGGGTGGAGAAGCTCATAGCCCAAGTTGCTTGAAGTCCAGTGTTAAGTTTCCACAGTCTGTGATGATTTGGGGTGCAATGTCATCTACTGGTGTTGGTCCATTGTGTTTTTTGAAAACCAAAGTCACTGCACCCGTTTACCAAGAAATTTTGGAGCACTCATGCTTCCTTCTGCTGACCAGCTTTTTAAAGATGCTGATTTCATTTTCCAGCAGGATTTGGCACCTGCCCACACTGCCAAAAGCACCAAAAGTTGGTTAAATGACCATGATGTTGGTGTGCTTGACTGGCCAGCAAACTCACCAGACCTGAACCCCATAGAGAATCTATGGGGTATTGTCAAGAGGAAAATGAGAAACAAGAGACCAAAAAATGCAGATGAGCTGAAGGCCACTGTCAAAGAAACCTGGGCTTCCATACCACCTCAGCAGTGCCACAAACTGATCACCTCCACGCCACGCCGAATTGAGGCAGTAATTAAAGCAAAAGGAGCCCCTACCAAGTATTGAGTACATATACAGTAAATGAACATACTTTCCAGAAGGCCAACAATTCGCTAAAAATGTTTTTTTTTTTATTGGTCTTATGATGTATTCTAATTTGTTGAGATAGTGAATTGGTGGGTTTTTGTTAAATGTGAGCCAAAATCATCACAATTAAAAGAACCAAAGACTTAAACTACTTCAGTCTGTATGCATTGAATTTATTTAATACACAAGTTTCACAATTTGAGTTGAATTACTGAAATAAATGAACTTTTCCACGACATTCTAATTTATTGAGATGCACCTGTATACACACACACCGATCAGCCACAACATTAAAACCACCTGCCTAATATTATGTAGGTCCCCCTCGTGCCGCCAGAACAGCACCTACCCACATCTCAGAATAACATTCTAAGATGATATTCTTCTCACCACAGTTGTACAGAGCGGTTATCTGAGTTACCGTAGACTTTGTCAGTTCAAACCAGTCTGGCCATTCTCTGTTGACCTCTCTCATCAACAAGGCATTGCTAGACAAGGCACAACAAGAACTGCCGCTCACTGGATGTTTTTTGTTTTTTGTAACTGCTGATCTCATGGCATTTTCACACACAACAGTCTCTTGAATTTACTCAGAATGGTGCCAAAAACAAAAAAGAGCATCAGTTCTGTGGATGGAAATGCCTTGTTGATGAGAGAGGTCAACAGAGAATGTCCAGACTGGTTTGAACTCTACGGTAACTCAGATAACCGCTCTGTACAATTGTGGTGAGAAGAATATCATCTCTGAATGCTATTCTGAGATGCGGGTTGGCGCTGTTTTGGCGGCATGAGGGGGACCTACACAATATCAGGCAGGTGGTTTTAATGTTGTGGCTGATCGTTTGTATGTGTATATATAGACAGTATATACACTGCCGTTCAAAAGCTTAGGGTCACTTACTCATTCTTTATTTATTTTTATATTTTCACATTTTAGAATAATAGTAAAGTCATCAAAACTATGGAATAAAATAAAATGGAACTATGGGAATTATGTTGTGACTAAACAAAATCCAAAATAAATCAAAACTGTTATATTTTAGCATCTTCAAAGTAGTCACCCTTTGTCTAGAATTTAAAAGAGACATGTACTCTTGACATTTTCTCAACCAGCTTCTTGAGGTATCACCCTGGGATGCGTTTTAAACAGTATTGAAGGAGTTCCCATCTATATGCTGGGCACTTAGTGGCTGCTTTTCTTAATTATTCGGTCCAAGTCATCAATTTCAAAAACTTTTTTTTTTTTTAAATAAATTAATATGTTGGCACAATTATATTTTTGTCTACAAAACTAATTTCAAACATTTAAGCATACGCCTTCAGATCAAGAGGTTTTAAGATCATGAGAAACATTACAGGCAAGTGAATATAACCAATATAACAAGACATGGCGATGTTTTCTAGGGATGGGCCTATGGATGGGAGTCATTTTGTAGTTGAGTATGAGTAATCAATTACTAAATTAAAATTTAAGTTAAAAATGTAAAGAATGACACTATTTCTATTTAGTTTTATTTCAAAATAGGCTAACTTCAACAAACTATGCAAATGTTTTGCTGTTATTTTTTTATTTTATTTTTTTTTTTATGCATATTGTTCATCATTAGATTTCTTTATTCTAAAAAAATAAATAAAAAAAAGCACTCACCCGGAGCTTACATAGAAACCAGTATTGATGGCATGAGGTTAATAAGGTAATAAAATCACATTTTTATAATTTCTCATGTTCTTATTCAGAAAACAAGTGGTGAAAGTTTGCTTTTTATTAAATGCACTCAGTGGGTGTTCAGAAATATAACAAACATACATACTGGTATGATATGTTTTGGAGTTTCTCGTACCGCTTCACATTTTCTTTCTGAAATAAAAGCAGATTGTCATCTGCTGGTTTGCATGACTCTAACAGAACTGAATACCAGTACAGTATAATTCAATAGAACCAAAATATTAAAATTATTGCCACACTTGACTTCAGACTTGTGCCAAAGATGGCATCATAATTCCTTCTCTCAAACAACACCTTGATGATGCACATCCACAGTCCCCCAGAATGGACTCGATTGTTACTGCGTGATTTGGTAAGAGATTCAGAGGGAAAATACAATGTAATTCAGCGCTGCTCACAGCAGGCAAATGTGCAAATGAAAAACAATCTGCGATATTCGAGTAGTGTTTTTAATACTCGACCAGCTGGTGCAGAACGAGTACTCAATTACTCGTGCATGTCCCTAATATTTACCTACATCATTTAAAACATGAAAAATGCCATGCAAGGACTTCTGTGAACATTTTTGAGTGATAATGAAAATGATTTGTTGAATCATAGTTTTAATTTGATGTACTGAAACAAACATTTTGGACTGATTCGTGGAATCGAATCAAACTTGGCAACTCTAATGCCATTTTTGCTACTGACGTTTAAAAAAGACATACTGTTAAAACATCAGTGTTAATGCTCTTATAGTCAAAGATTACAAAACTAGTATATTAGTACTACTAGGATAGTAGTATATTCACTATCGTGATTAATTTTATATTGCCACCACAATCTTGTTGTGTTTGTCAGACATTGACGAGTGTTCTGAGCGAGCAATCGCCTGTCCAGGACTCAATGAAGCATGTATAAACGAGGAGGGATCATTCCGCTGTGAGTGTGCCGAGGGATTCATTCGACGAGACAGCATCTGTGTGGAGAATCTACCGCCCGGTGAGAACCACACACACACACGCTAGATCCAGATTCACACATTTGAACTACACAATAACAGTGATGAGGATATATTTTCCAGTGTGGAGTAAAGCCTGCTTTATAGTATGGAAGAAGCCGAAATTTTGTTCTCCTGGTCAAACTAAAGCACACTTGATGAATGATCCAGGCGTTCCAGCCATGGAAGTAATGGCAATAATGCAGGTCTTTCTTTTTGTGGATCGCTGCATGGCTTCTTTGCCTTATTACAGTTGTCACAGAACCCCTTCCACTTTTGGCAATGCTGTCTTTGTGGAGTTTGTGCATCAAATCATATAAAAAAAGTATACTTCTGTACAATCTCTGAGAGATGGGCTTCAGAGTTATCCATTTTAATGACAGTAACCTAGGTAACAACTCCTCAGCTGGCCTATGCGATTGTAAATAAAACATCATGTCCAAACCACACCCACGATTGGTTTTAACCAGTCATCAACACTCTTCGACCAGCTGAGTTCTCCTAGGTCAAGAATTATGTGTGCGAACAGGAGAAATCTCACCAAATGAACACAGGACAATGAGCAGGACAAAAACTTCATTGCATTTTGTCATATTTTGTAGGTGAAGCCCATTCGCCCAGTAAGTATAAATTAGCCTTAATGCAGCAAAGTCACAGTAGATTGCCAGTGAACTTTTGTCGCATCACTGGACATGGCCACATCACTATGGATGTAATTCTCCTGGATGAATTCGGAATTCCTGTTAAAAAAATAAAAGGGAGAGGGGGGGTGTTAATATTTCATCTGGGGTTTATATCCTATGTCTGGTGCATTTTCGATAAGCACTTTTCACCAAAGCAAATGTCATTCGACCTTCCCTCGGATGGCACCACTGCTGCTTCTGCGTCATGCACATACTTTGAGAACATATGAGATGAAGGCTACTGATTTCCACTGTCAGCCTTCTAATTGATGACATGGCACAGTGTGTTCTCTGTTTCTCTGTTTAATATGATTTTTATCATATTTTAATCACCGAGACATTTGGAGTTTTGCAAAAGAGAATTTTGTGCCGTATTCATATCCATTGAGCAGTGCTGATATTTGGCATGGATGGTAGCTCTGTTTCATTACGCTTTTTGAGCAAAGAAAATGCACTTCCAAAAAACAGTTAGGATGACGGGGAAGGCTCATTAATATTCACGAGGAAAGCACTAACTGATTGGTCAGTGACACGTTCACCTGCCATCCTACATTTCTGAAATAAGCACATGGGCCACATGAAATGGGCCTCGAGTTTGACACCTGTGTTCTAAAGGGCAAACACTAAATAAATGTTCATAACTTCAATAAAAAAATAAGTTGGGTTTATTTTTATGGAATCATTTTGTAGAACAACCTTTGCTACAGATTAAAAAATAGATATGGAACAATCGAGATTTTCAGATTTAGACACTGCTGAGAAAACTCACCTAATAGTAGTTATCAAAACTCTCTTGTGCGCAGTCTATGTATGTGCACTCTTGCTCTGCTGACCCACGTGGGACACAAATATGGAATCGAACACATTCAGTCAAGACATCCAATGAGGACGATCTGACACATTCATGGTGTGAAGGATCGTGTTTCAGTGAATCGATCCCAGAGAAATCTTTGCTATAGAGAGAGACGCTGTTAGCGATAGCCATCATGGCTGTATGACACTCTTTGAGGAATATTTCAGGACATACACATCATATTAGTTTGAGTGTGGGCTTGTTTGATTCAGAACCGCCTGCTGTAAGTTGTGTTATGCAATTGTTTATATAATATTTATTTTTTATGATGTAATAAACCAAAATGTGACAATAATTCTGTTTTGTCTGTTTATTATACATGTGGATTTCACACACTAATACTCACCTGTTAGGTGAAACTGAGTGAAACAAATTTGCATGTTGTATTCTACTAATCAAGACCTTTCCAAAGATATATAACACATGGTTTTGTGACCTTTTTTGATCTTTTTACTGGTTCTAAATATGATTGTTGCGATTGCAAATTTGCATATAATGAAAATGTAACAGTTCTAATTTATCTGCAAATTTAAAAGCAGTATTTTAGAATTGGTCAGATCAGCTAGCTATATTCACTGTAAAGATACCAGGCCGCTCCGGGTTTAAGAGGTGAAAAATCGCTATTGTTAGGGGCAATTCCAGTGTTACTGACATGGTATTTGCAGTGAAAATGTGAAATTTAACTTCACACATTGCCAGTAAAATGAACCATTTGAATGAATAATCATAAAACCCTGCAGATATAGTCCATTCCAGACATTAGTAAATGTTCGGTTTAGACAAGTTTTTTTCCCTGTTTAGATTGGGAAATTAACTTGGGTTACAGACGTGATAAAAAGAGTCCACCCAAAAATTATAATACTCTCCTCATTTACTCCCCATCATGCTGTCTCAGACTTGTATGACTTTATTTCTTCTGTGGAGCACAAACAACGATATTCTGATGGAGATCTAATGTGAATATATCAACACAATGCAAGTCAAGGGGGTCCAACACTCAAGCTGCTAAAAGGAAATAAAAGGCAGCAAAAAAGTAATCCATACGACTCGAGTGGTTTTAATCCATGTCTTCTGAAGAAATCCGATATTCATTGACATCCATTTACTTGCATTGTATTATTGCATGTAAAGTATAACCTTGTCTCTCTTGTTTTGTCGCAGCTGGTCCAGAGAAGGGTTTGTTTGATGACATGACTGATGACGAGGTGCTGGTTCTGCAGCAGATGTTCTTCGGTGTCGTCATCTGTGCACTCGCTACGCTAGCTGCCAAAGGAGACATGGTCTTCACCGCTATCTTTATTGGCGGAGTGGCCGCAATGGCCGGATACTGGCTCTCAGAGAAGGGCGACCGCGTTCTCGATGGCATACTTAAAGGGCGCTGACCAATCAGATGCTCAGGAGCTCAAACAAGAGGATTACGCCACTGAAATGTGATGCTATCATGCAGCTGGAAGAAAGGGGGGACACTGTGTTTAATAGCCATGGCAATTGCTATGCATGTCAAGCAGGGACGTTTAGGACTACAAAACTCTGGTTTATAGTCAACAGTGGATGATAATGTTGCTGGTTTGTACAAAGATCATTTATATCACTGTGTTTCAACAGTTGAATTACAGCTGTATTTATGAGAGTCTGCAAGGGGACTTGATACGGTTAGTCACTGGTTACATACTTGGTGTAACCCGAAGAGACATGCAACAGATTCAGGTAGAAGTACTGTATATATTGCCATGGATTCTTCTCGCTTCAAATGAAATTTACATTAGTGGTTCTCAACCGGTCAGATGTAACATTGCACATCGATTATCAGAATCGTCTATCGTAGAAAAGCAAGTAACATGACATGGTTTCATGCTCTCGACAGCCAAAAATTCACCACACAAAACACATTCTAGTCAGCACAAACCCATATTTAATTTAGTCTGGTTTGTATTTTCTTTCATCTTGTGTAGTTTAAGGTGTTTTGAGGAAGAGAGCATGTCCTGCAACCTTTCCATGTTGGCATCTGCATAATTTGGCTCAATGGGTCATTCTGTGTCAGCTCAACTAGCAGTCTCCAGATCAAAAGTTTCTTTTTGTTTTTTATTGATGAAAGATAAACATAAATGATGACTAAAGCCAAAATATGAATGCCATGGATCAGTATTTACTGAGTACTACGGAGCAAAACTACAGGTCAAAAAGTAACCTTAGAAAGGTGTTGGCATGATTATTTTATTGGTACACAGAGATAGGTGAGTCTGTCACTAAATTCAGTTGACTTCAGCACCTCCTGTTGCATTATATGCCAATGATGGGAGTCCAAAAATGGAAAAGAAACAAAAGTTGTAGTGCCTAGAACTCCACAAATATTAAAGATATCTTAATAGCTTTTTATATTCTGGTTCTAAACAAACTTTCCTTTCTGTATCTTCATTTCAAGGCCCTATATGGTTAAATTCCAGAGATATGGGGCTCTCAATGTGGATGCATTCACAAATTGTTACATTTTACCCATTTTTAATTGTGGAAAACCAAATGTGGGCCACATGGAATGAAGCTAGTTTTCTTGTCCAACAAAACTATTATTTTGGCTTTCATCATCATTAATGTGTCCTTAGAAAATGTATCAACAAAATCAAAAATTGCTGATTAATTTGCACTAAAAATACCGTAGAGTTTAATTGGACACTGCCTTTAGACAACAAAAGATATGGAAAGTGTTTTGTCTCTTTTATGAGTTCATTAGCTTTTTTTGTTTTTATTTTGCCATCTTATCTATGCAAAATTATGTTTTGTTTCATTTTATTATTAACATTTAGCATTGTTTCCCCTACTGTGTGGGACCTTGTCAAGTTTTGCATTGCAACCCACCAGTTGAGAACCACTGATTTACACTGCTTTTACACAGATACTATATTTATTTCTAAACTGCATACATATTGTAATTCCCAATGCATTAAACTTTATAGAGATGTGTGCTTGACATTGATGTCGACAGCGAGGGAAGCTATATTACACACTTGAAACACTCCAAAAGGGAGTCAGATTGTTAGTCAGAAAACGTCCAGACCTCTTTGTCCATTTAGAAGCGTTGTCAAATGCATGAACTATGACCCTATCAGAGACCATGTCTAGTGTGTTTGACATTTAGATTGAAATGACACTGCGTGGTAAACTCTGTGTGTGTGCGTGCATGGCAATTGGGGTAATTTTAACAGGGTTCCCACTCTTTTTGACCAGTGGATTTTTATGACTATTCAATGCATTAAGGGTAGTTTTACTTTTTTGGGCCCTATTTTAAGAGCACTAAGTGCAGCACTATGCAATCCATCATAAGTGCAATATTAGCGGACATGGCCATGAAGTTTTAGTACTTTTGTGCAAGCATGAGCTAATTCTAGGCGCAAGTGGGTTTTTGTGTGCACAAAGCGGTAATGGGCTGGGTCAAGTACAATTTAATTCAGAGGTTGTTCTCCAGTTATTCCACTGTCTGCGTCCTATTATATAGTTCATGTTAATCACCAGTGATATAAACAAAGACAGCACATTCATAAGAAGTTGGTTGTGTAAATGGACTGTATGCAATGAATTAGAAGAATAGAAAATTACATTCATTTGTGCATTAACTACGTCCTTGATTGTCAGACATATTTCTATGACAGTGACACGCTACTTCAATAAGCATGGAAAATGAAGTTCAGGATTTATATATTGGCTCCATTAAATTATAGAGAATGTAAGTGTTATAAATCATACTGATGAAGTGACACAAATCATGGCTCTTATTAACAGTGATTGAATTGGCACGCATTTCACTTTGATCAGTCGATTTTGCTTTAAATATTATATTCATTTATTGAAACATGAAAAACTTAAACCAAATATATTTCTAAATTCAAATTACATTTCAAACTAAATGAAAATATAAATAAAATAATGAAGTGGTCAAAAACAAATCGTATATAACCACCTCCTCAAATTCAAACATTTTACACTGTCCAACTTCTTCCACCACTTTTGCAGTGACTTAAAAATCACTCTACGACAACAGGTTTAAAATGACTAATACAAATTAGATCATAAATACAACTGTAAATATAAATGTAAGAAAACAATTGAATAATAAACCATGATCTATAGATAGTTAACACAAATCTCATAAATTTTTATATATAGTTCATATAACTATTATATATATATATATATATATATATATATATATATATATATATATAATTATTCATATAAGACAGCTACAGCTCTGATCGTCAGGGACATAATTTGATGTTTACTATATTTTCAGAGTTTAGATATGAACTTTATTATCTAATCTCCAAACTGCAAATGCAGAACTGAATTAAGACTTTGCTCTGAGATTAGGTGTGCTTCTAAAATGTCAGCGCAATGACTGCACTTTGTGCCACTTCATTTACATACAGTACACCCATAGATAATGCAAACACTCCCACCCACGCCCACTCGCACTTTGCGCTGGCACAAAACTTGTCCTTAGAATTAGCACATATGATCGTTGCGCTGCGCCTGGTGCGGTCACGAAAATTGAGCCCTCTATGTTTGTTACACAGATTCAGCACATGTGGCCTTCTTGATTTTTTTGGTTTCAAATGTTTCTAGTTCCATCACAGACTGGTCAAATGTATTAATATTCTTCTCTCTCAACACTGGAGTAATGCAGCTGCATGCTTTATCTTCTGGATTAGATGAAAATACTAAAATTACTCATTGCAGCATTTATTTATCTTGTGTTTTGTTTTTCATATTTATTTTCCTCTATTTGTGTGTGTGAATATGCCACATAAAATTAAGGACATACTTTATACTATTTATATAACATTTGAAACAATGGGCATGATGAGTTCTGCCAGCCTTAATGTGAACTATGTTTTAATTCTCAATGCCTCTTATCACCTCTTGTTGGGGTGGACAATACAATGATTTCATTAAAAACCCATATAAGTGACCATGTTTTATGTATTAAGTTTTGCTGGTGTAAGACACGGGTCCTCACAAAAATCATTTGAAGCTTCCTAAAAAAACTTTTCCTTTCAAACTATATATAAAAGCAGAAAAAGAAACGTCCCTTTTTCAGAACACTGTATTTTAAAGATAATTTTGTAAAAATTAAAATAACTTTACAGATCTTTTATTGTAAAGGGTTTAAACAATGTTTTCAATGTTACACCGAGACCTGTACTCTGGAGCGGGATCGATTTGGAGGTGGAGGGTTCGTCATGGTCTGGGGCGGTGTGTCACAGCACTATCGAATTGAGCTTGTTGTCATTGCATGCAATAATGCTGTGTGTTACAGGGAAGACATCCTCCTCCCTCATGTGGTACTCTTCCTGCAGGCTCATCCTGACATGACCCTCCAGCATGACAATGCCACCAGCCATACTGCTCGTTCTGTGCGTTATTTCCTGCAAGACAGGAATGTCAGTGTTCTACCATGGCCAGCGAAGATTCTGGATCTCAATCCCATTGAGCATGTCTAGGACCTGTTGGATCGGAGGGTGAGGGCTAGGGCCATTCCCCCTAGAAATGTCCGGGAACTTGCAAGTGCCTTGGTGGAAGAGTGGGGTAACATCTCACAGCAAGAACTGGCAAATCTGGTGCAGTCCATGAGGAGGAGATGCACTGCAGTACTTAATGCAGCTGGTGGCCACACCAGATACTGACTGATACTTTTGATTTTGACGCCCCCCCCCCCCCCCTTTTGTTCAGGGACACATTATTCCATTTCTGTTAGTCACATTGAAACTTGTTCAGTTTATGTCTTAGTTGTTGAATCTTTTTATGTTCATACAAATATTTACATGTTAAGTTTGCTGAAAATAAAAGCAGTTGAAAGTGAGAGGACGCTTCTTTTTTTGAGAAGTTTATATATATATATATATATAGTTTAACTAAAGGGGATTTATATATATATATATATATATATATATATATATATATATATATAGTTTAACTAAAGGGGATTTATATATATATATATATATATATATATATATATATATATATATATATATATATATATATATAGTTTAACTAAAGGGGATTTATATATATATATATATATATATATATATATATATATATATATATAAATAAAGCTTTTTGAAGCAACAAGGCTTTTAACACATATGTATTGAAAATGGGTTCTTTACTCAGCTTCTGTACACAGTTCAATTAACTGCCATCTGGTGGTAAAAAAAAAAAAGAAGAAAAAAAAGTAGTGCCCCTAGAATAAATGTAGGCTATTATAAATGCTTGTGTTGTATGTTTATAAATAACAAAAGTAAAGGCTCAATCATCAAAGGCTTCATTTTCAAGTATAAGTTACTATATATGTTAACAAAATAAAAACAAATGTATATGAGAGTAAATTAATAACTGATTATTTACGTGTAGATTTGGGCAGTAACATTTTATTAACGGGAGTGAAAGGTGCTCATTAGACTGTATGGGGTTCAAACTTGCACTGGGATCATTTGTGCTTCTTTTGAACCAGATCCAGGAGCAGTCATGTGGTTTTCAGCTGAACAAAGCTTCAGATGTAACAGATCACATGTTTGTTTTGTTTTTTTACAAAACAAATCAAGCTCTGATTCGGTGCTTGGATGTGAAATGTTTTGTTTATTTGATAAGCATTGAAGCTTCAGTGTCAAATGTCACATCGCCATTATTTAGCAAAATGAACTTACTAAAGTAAAAAGTGTACTTGAATTCAAAATTAAAGTATTTGTTTTCCTCTAATTCCTTGAGTCAAATGCATCTCTCCAGTTTCATCTCTATCTATAATTTTTTTTGTATATTTTCCCCAAAAATCCCACTTTTTCGAACTTCTAGACCACTGCTCTGATTGCCATGAAATGTGGCATACATTGTCTACAGACCCTCCTGACAAAAATGTATCAAAAGAAGTTTGATGAGTTACAAGCCAATAAAGTATTTGGGTGTGGCCTATTTTCGCTTATACAATATCTTCTAAACGCATAGTCCAAATGTCATTAAACTTAGTAAACTTTGACACAAAGACACTTTGAGCGTGTAAATATAATTTATTCACAAGCAATATTCTCAGTATGATCATTCAGTCACTTGTTTCCCAGCAAGATGCAATCATATACTGACATTTATGTTGTTGTTCATGGCAATTACCTTTAACAAATACTTAAACAGGTAGTTAAAAGGATAATTCACAATTTTTTTTTTAATTCTGTCAAGACTACCCGACTTCATGTCATTCCAAGCACACGAGAGAAATTCAAACGGACCACAAAAGGAGATTTTAGAAAGAATGTTAGTCCTAGTCAGCATTCACCTTCATTCATCTTTCCATACAATGAAAGTAAATGGTGACTGAGACTTACATTCTGCCTAACATCTCCTTTTGTGGTCCATGGATGAAAGAATGCCATTTTGTCACAAGGGTTTTCAAAACATTTGGTGAGTAAGTTCCCTATCTGTCACTCACTCGACGTTGGTGTCGATGTAATGACACTAGGGGTCACTCTTGGGAGCCAGAGACACCTCTGGTCTTTGATAAAAGGCCAATGAAAATTGGCGAGTGCTATTTGCATGCCACTCCCCCAGACATACGGGTATAAAAGGAGTTGGTATGCAACCACTCATTCAGATTTTCTCTTCGGAGCCGAACGGTCATCCTCATTGAGCTGAATAGCACTGTTCATTCACCTCTACTGGATCTGACGGCGCATTTCAGCGGCTTCTCCCTCCTCTGCACTGGTGCACTGCAGAGAACGCCCCTGGGTGCTTCTGCAGAAAAACTAGAGAGTATATTTTCTGAAAGAGCATTTTTCCCCTCTGAAAGAGTATATTTCTCTAAAAGAGCGCACACACGGAACATCTTTTTAATGAAGCGTCTTTCTAAAGATGCCTTTCCGATCGTGTGTTATTCCTGGTTGCGGTCGTTTTCTCTCAACTTCGGATGGTCATGATCGCTGTCTGTCTGGGCGCGACCCACACGGAGGCAGCGTTTATGAATGGTTCATGTTTTCACTGCGAGAATATGATCATGGCAACATTGCGGTCGCGGCTTGCTTTCGTAAGAAAGCGGCTCCCTGCCTCACTCCTTCTACCTACGGGTATGAGGTCAGCGCAGCTAGCACTGGGGGCGATTTGGGGACCTCAATGGGATCGTCTCTGCCGGGTATCCCCCCGCAGACCTCCCATTCCCCAGCATGCTCGTCTGCCCCAGTCGGGCTTCCGGATGAGTTCGCCAGCTCGTCGCACGGCGAGTCTGGCTTCTTGTTCGGGGCCCGCGAAGATGATGAGCTCTCGAGCGCAGCATCGGAGAGCGGGCTTGTCCAGTCGGATGCAGAAGCCTCAGCTGGGCTTCCCCCTTCGGGGACGGTCGCCCAGTCACGGGCCGATGCCGAAATGATGGACATGCTTTCCCGGGCGGCTGCGAGCGTCGGGCTAGAGTGGAACCCTCCACTCTCCCCTGAATCCTCGCGGCTTGATGATTGGTTTCTGGGCTCGCGTTGTCCCCTTGGTCCCCCTCGCGCGGAATTTGGACGCATGGCTTGCGCTTTCCAATCCGTCGTGGTGGCTGGTCCGGACCGTCCGACTCGGCTACGCAATTCACCAGGCGCCCGCCCAGGTTCAGCGGTATTCACTTCACCTTGGTCAAGGGCGAAAATGCTGTCACCCTGCATGCGGAGATCGCCACCCTCCTGCGGAAGGACGCGATAAAGCAGCCGCGCCCCGCTCCAGTGCCATTCTTCCCGGAAGTGCACGAGGAGCTGACGAAGTCGTGGGAGGCACCTTTCACTGCCCGGCCCCAACTCCGCAGTTCCCCCGCTCTCACTACCCTCGATGGGGCTATACAGTGATTCCCCCGGTGGATAAGGCGCTCGCGGTGCACTTATGCCCGCAGAGCGCCGCCACCTGGCGTGGACGCCCTAAGCTCCCGTCCAAGCCCTGTAGGCTCACCTCCTCCCTGACGGCTAAAGCCTACAGGCAAGCCGCCTCTGCCCTGCACGCCATGGCTCTCCTGCAGGTCCACCAAGCCAAGGCGCGGAAAGAACTGCACGAGGGTAGTTCCACCCCAGATTTGATGCAGGAACTGCGCTCGGCGACCGACCTCGCCCTCCGGGCGACGAAGGTCACGGCGCGGTCTCTCGGGCAGACGATGGCCACACTAGTAGTCCAGGAGCACCACCTGTGGCTCAACCTGGTCGAGGTGGGCGAGGACGACAAGACACGGTTCCTTGCTGCCCCCATTTCCCAGGCGGGCCTATTCGGCGACACAGTTGAGGACTTTGCCCAGCAGTTCTCGATGGTAAAGCAGCAGACGGAAGCAATCCGGCACATCCTGCCCCAGCATGGCTCAAGATCCCGCACCCCGTCTGCTCGTCACCAAGGGCGTCCCCCTGCGGTGACTGCACAGGCTCTGCCGCAGCCTGCCCCTTTGGCCCGGCCCCAGCATGCAGCCCACCGCAGGAAGCTGACGCCACCCGTCTCACAGCCGGCACTGAAGAACCCACGGAGGTCCTCGAAGTGCCCCTGAGACGGGCAACCCAGGGACGAGGGAACCCACTCACGTGGAGCTGGTAGGAAGACCACTCCATCCCCCGGTGGAGGGCCAGGTGGAAAATCTTTTGTTGCCTTTTAGTTTGATTTCGCCGCACGCCCAAGTGGCTGCGGTACCCAACAGTTCAGCAAAAGAGCGACTTCCTTCCTCCCTGGGTCACATGCCCAGTGTGTACGGTCGTCACCACGACTACCGTCCATGGGCTTTTTCTTGCAGGATTAGCGCTCCAGTGGTGCCCTTTCCGCCCCTGAGCGTCCCAGCTGTGGCACACAGCCGCCCCCGATGTGACAGCCTCCACGGGTTACGGGGACAGGCCTCTTCCTCCCCCGTCTCAGGTTGTTCTGGGGGTGGTCACAAGGAGCCAGGTAAGTGCTTTGATGTCCCTAGAATCAGCACGGCCACGACGTGCTGTGACACCTCGCACTCCGCCCCGCCGCGAGGCCCCACCTGCCGGTATGTCCGACGACGTTGTCCCCTTGGTCCCCCTCGCGCGGAATTTGGACGCATGGCTTGCGCTTTCCAATCCGTCGTGGTGGCTGGTCCGGACCGTCCGACTCGGCTACGCAATTCACCAGGCGCCCGCCCAGGTTCAGCGGTATTCACTTCACCTTGGTCAAGGGCGAAAATGCTGTCACCCTGCATGCGGAGATCGCCACCCTCCTGCGGAAGGACGCGATAAAACCTGTCCCTCCAGCCGAGATGAAGAAAGGGTTTTACAGCCAAAAGTTACTGCAAAGTACCGAAAAAAGGCGGTGGGTTGCGGCCAATCTTGGACCTGCGAGTACTGAACCGGGCTTTACACAGACTCCCATTCAAGATGCTGACGCAAAGACGCATTCTAGTGAGCATCCGGCATCAAGATTGGTTCACAGCGGTAGACCTGAAGGATGCGTACTTTCACGTCTCGATCCTTCCTCGACACAGACCCTTCCTACGGTTCGCGTGCGAGGGTCAGGCGTATCAGTACAAAGTCCTCCCTTTCGGCCTGTCCCTGTCTCCTCGCATCTTTACGAAGATCGCAGAGGCTGCCCTTGCCCTGTTAAGGGAGGTGGGCATTCGCATTCTCAACTATCTCGATGACTGGCTAATCTTAGCTCACTCTCAAGACGTGTTATGCGCACACAGGGACCTGGTGCTCTCACACCTCAGCCGACTAGGGCTTCGGGTCAACTGGGAAAAGAGCAAGCTCCTCCCAGTTCAGAGCATCTCTTTTCTCGGTTTGGAGTTGGACTCATTATCCTTGACGGCGCGCCTTACGAACGAGCATGCCCAGTCAGTGCTGGCCTGTTTGAAGGCGTTCAAGCAGGGAACAGCGGTTCGACTGAAACTTTTTCAGAGGCTCCTGGGGCATATGGCATCCTCGGCGGTGGCCACCCCGCTTGGGTTGATGCATATGAGGCCGCTTCAGCACTGACTCCAGACTCGAGTCCCGAGATGGGCATGGCACCACGGGACACACCGCGTGGCCATTACGTCGGTCTGTCACTGTCTTTTCAGCCCTTGGACCGACCTCTCATTTCTACGAGCAGGTGTTCCCCTAGAACTGGTCTCCAGGCGCGTCGTGGTCACGACAGACACCTCCAAAATGGGCTGGGGCGCTGTTTGCAATGGGCACGCAGCCGCCGGCCTCTGGACAGGTCCACGACTGCATTGGCACATCAACTGCCTCGAGTTACTGGCAATTCTGCTCGCCCTGTGGAGGTTCCGGCCGTTGATCCAGGGCAAGCACGTGTTAGTTCGAACGGACAGCACGGCAGCAGTAGCATATGTCAACCACCAAGGTGGTCTGCGCTCTCGCTGTATGTCACAACTCGCCTGCCGTCTCCTCCTCAGGAGTCAGCAGCACCTCAAGTTGCTGCAAGCCACTCACATCCCAGTCAACCTCAACACTACAGCGGACGCGCTATCACGGCAGGTTTCCCTCAGGGGAGAGTGGAGACTCCATCCTCAGGTGGTCCAGCTGATTTGGAGTCGATTCGGATGGGCACAGGTGGACCTGTTCGCCTCCCAAGAATCCTCCCACTGCCCACTCTGGAACGCCCTCACCGAGGCTCCCCTCGGCATAGACGTGCTGGCACACAGCTGGCCCCCCAGACTACACAAATATGCATTTCTCCCAGTGAGCCTGCTTGCACAGACTCTGTGCAAGGTCAGGGAGGACGAGGAGCAGGTCGTCCTGGTAGCACCCTACTGGCCCACCCAGACGTGGTTCTCGGACCTCACACTCCTCGCGACAGCTCCCCCCGGCAAATTCCCCTGAGGATGGACCTCCTTTCTCAGGGACGGGGAACCCTCTGGCACCCGCGCCCAGACCTCTGGAATCTCCATGTCTGGTCCCTGGACGGGACGCGGAAGACCTAAGTGGTCTACCACCCGCGGTGGTAGACACGATCACTCAGGCTAGGGTCCCCCTCACGAGGCGCCTGTATGCCTTTAAGTGGCATCTACTCGCTAAGTGGTGTTCTTCTCGACACGAAGACCCCCAGAGATGCGCAGTTGGATCAGTGCTTTCCTTCCTGCAGGAGAGGCTGGAAGGGAGGCTGTCCCCTTCCACCTTGAAGGTGTACATTGCTGCCATAGCAGCACACCACGACGCAGTTGACGGTAAGTCCTTAGGGAAGCACGAACTGATCATCAGGTTCCTAAGAGGTGCCAGGAGGCTGAATCCCTCCAGACCGTGCCTCGTTCCCTCATGGGACCTCTCTGTAGTTCTTCAGGGTCTACAGAGAGCCCCCTTTGAGCCTTTGCAGTCAGCTGAGCTTAAGGCATTCTCCTTGAAGACTGCCCTCCTGACTGCGCTCACTTCCATCAAGAGGGTAGGTGACCTGCAAGCGTCTAGTCTCTGAGCAGCTCTTTGTCTGCTTTGGTGCACAGCGGAAAGGAAGCGCTGTCTCCAAGCAGAGGATCACCCACTGGCTCGTTGACACCATAACTATGGCATATCTCGCCCAAAACATGCCGCCCCCGGTAGGGCTACGAGCCCATTCTACCCGTGGTGTAGCGGCTTCTTGGGCCTTGGCCAGAGGTGCCTCTCTAACAGACATTTGCAGAGCAGCGGACTGGGCAACACCCAACACCTTTGCAAGGTTCTACAACCTCCGGGTGGAACCGGTTTCGTCCCAGGTAGTGGCACGCAACACAAGCGGATAAGCCCGGGATAGCCGGCCGGGTGTATTGCTTGCACATAGCACCTTCCACCTCCTTTTGAGCTGAAGACGTGCGCCGTTAATTCCCAGTAGTGTTCACAAAATTTGTTCCCTGGTTGACCCAGTACAGTACACATGCTAACTAAGAGCCCGGTTCTGGGGTAGGTGCTCCGCATATGCCGGTTCCCTGTAAGGCTAACCCCATGCGATCTATATCTTCCGCTAATTCGTTTCCCTGTTGGCAAACTGCGTCTTCCTCGGGCAGAGCCCCTCTGCCCCAGTCTCCATGTTTGTAGTAACTCCTCCCCCATTGGGCAGGATCTTCCTTGAGGGCTCTCCACATGATTGGAAAGACCATGTGACGTATTCTTCCACTTAAATATCCCCCCCTCTCTTGGGGCGAGGTGTGGTCTCCGCGGTGTCCTCCCCTTGGGAGGGACACCCCCCGACTAGACCTGGTGGCCCAGTCGGATAATCCCCCTTCTTTTTTAGGGAGTGGAAAAAGAGAAGGGGAAAAGAGCCACGACTGGGTTAAGCCTGTCTCTATCTTTGGGTAGTCGACTTGTCCCCAAAAAGGGCCGTTCAACACTCATAACTGTGTTGGGGGAGATTACGTGTCGACCTGGTGTGCTGGCTATGAGGCACACAGCAAGTCTGCCCACCACACACCGCCAGTGTACCAGGTGTAACCTCCATTCCCTGATGGAGGGAACGAGACGTTGGTCCCTCCTGCCACAAAGCTGAACTACCCGCTGAAATGGCCGGACCTTATATCGGCTCCTCAGCGTAAAACCTGAATGAGTGGTTGCATGCAAATACCACTCACCAATTTTCATTGGCCTTTTATCAAAGACCAGAGGTGTCTCGGGCTCCCAAGAGTGACCCCTAGTGTCACTACATCGACACCAACGTCTCGTTCCCTCCATCAGAGAACGGAGGTTACACCAGTAACTATGATGTTATGACTATTTTAATTTTTGAGTCAACTATCCCAGTGCCAGATTAACCATATGGGCAATTGGGCACGTGCCCAGGGGCATCACATTCAGGGGGGCACAATGCAATTGCATAAAAAAAAGTAAATTTTTATTTGAGTGGTTATTAAAAAAAAAGTCAGTATCATTAATCAGATGTAAATTATTGTCCAGAGCTCTGGACTACTACCGAAACAGCGTTTAAGGAGTCTTAATCCAGCTCTGCATTAGCATGAGCATCACTTTGTTTCTAAATGTGGAGGGGACTATTTTTATTTTATTAATTTTTTTGCGTGGGTACGTCACGAAGTGGCGAAACTCGTGAATGATAATTATTAATGAGTTTATGTGCAGATAATGTTTAATAATCTTTACTGTTTTGATAAATAGTCATTCTTGATGACCAATTAAAGCCCTCAAATAAATATTTCTCATAATTATTTTGGTCTCTTATTATAACACTGTCAGTACTGGGATTTTGTTAGTCAGTGAATAAAGACTTGACCCAATCCCACTAATACAATAACAGTCTTCTTTCTTCTTCATAAATAAAACAACATCTCAATTAATTCTTTCACCACTGTCTCTCACTCTACTTGCTTCTCTGAGCAATTTGCTACTTTGTATTACAACACTTCTTATTACTGCCTCCTTAGGACAAATCGTTTCTGTTGTATTCCTCATTTGTAAGTCACTTTAGTTAAAAGAGTCTCATATTTGAATAAATGAAAATGTTAATACAGTATACAGATCAATAAGCTTTACCTAGAATGACTGATTGGTCTCATAGTAAAGTTTTCACCTCTAGTACAAGGAGTTTCAGGTTCTTAATCACCCTAATGTAACTTTTTAATTTAATAAATGAAGATCAGTGGTTGTACATCATGAGCTCGGACACATCTGTTTCCATTTTTCTTGAGAGACAATCGCCGCCCACTGTCACAATACAACGAGCACTTATTGTAACAAATTCCAGTACTGGAACGCCACTTACTATAGCACACACAAATAAAATGGAAACTCCTGCTCAAGAACTGGAGATGTTTCCTCTGCCAATTTTGTCCCCACCACTTTTTGAAATAACTTTTTTCAGGTAAGTGTTTAATGCAAAGACCAAAAAACTTACTGTGAATGATTCATCAGTGCATGTTAATCCAATCTTTCATCAAAATGTAATAACATGCTAAAATAGAAATAAAATAGAAATTTTAACCCATTCGCACATGTGCGATAATTTTCATTTCTAGCGCTTGGAAAATCCACAGCTGATGCCTATTAACAGCATTGCAATAAAGAACATGCTAAATGAGTCGTCTACTTTGCTGTCGCAAAGTCTTGGAAAGCTTAAACTTTAGCGCATAGCCATGGAAGCGTTTTCAGGGTCGAGATAATGTTCCCTCTGCCTAGTTACTTCTAATCATGCAGCCATGCTCAAGAGCCGCAAAACACAGCTCCCTTTCAAATCGATCATTTCAATGCTGCTTCACTTTAAGCTGACGCTATTGGTTATCCCCGCAGGCATAGCCAGTCTCTGAAACTCTTTAAAACCTTGCCAGTATTCATTGGCAGATAGTGCTTTGTGCTCTGCCTCCCTCGCGTGTCAATAGCCGTGTATATATGGCAGCACACAGTGCTATCTCCTCAGAATTGTCTCCTTCAGGGTAGCAATATGTCTCTCTCATACTCTGAACATAAACAGGATTTTCTGCACTGGATTCACGGTCTTTGCCGGTTCAGCACAAACCTTGTGATTGCCTGGGCAGAGCCCACGCTGCCACATGTTCAGCGAGATTATTGTGTTTTTTGTGGGCACATAAAAACTTGAAACGCTTTGCTCTGTGCTCACTTTCACAGTGAAAGCCGAAGCCGGTCCTCTCTCCTCCCACCATAGAGGCGCATGACGACAGGATATAGATCACGGAGAATTTGAGGATGTTTTCTCACTGGCTTGCATCTTGCATTTCTCTTCTCCATGTAAAGCTGCTTCACCTGCCCAGTATGGCTGTGATGATCTTCACGCGGCATGCATGATGCGATCCCGTTCGGCGGAGTTATGATTTGAGGGGTGCCATGTTACTAACATTATCCCTACCAGGCACCCACTGTACGTTGAAATTGATCATGTTTATTGCAATTAAGTGATACTCAAACACTTTGCTCTCTGCTTGCTTCTGAGGAAGCTGACACCATTCCCGTCTCCTCCCTATATCTAACAAGGGCGGGATACCAAGCGTGGACAATTTGAAGGTGCAGCTAGAGCCTGCATCTCTCCTCTTCTCCATTTTTACAGCCTCACCTGTTCCATGGCGATTGACGGCTCCCTCCAGCATGCTGCATTCGTTCATGGTGGTGTTTATTGTGTACTTTGTCAATGGGCTTCATTGGGGGACATTTATGCACTCAGATGAGATATTTACTGTTATTTTCCCCCGTGGGCAGGAAAACAGGACAAAGCAGTCTCTAAGACTGCGATGCTTGAAGTTTTTCTTGTTTAAGCCTTGTTCACCATGTTGGCGTGCCTCAGTGTTTCGCCACCACTGCCATTCTTTCCAGAGCTGAACAAACAGCTTATTATAACATGATGTTCTCCCTATTCAGTAAGAGTTCAGGTCTCTGGCACTGTTGCCTTGCAGTGCTTATTAAACACACTTCTCGTTTCCCCCTTTGTTGTGAGCCAGGAACAGAGTGTAATTTCCTCTGTAATTCAAGACGGTTCACCCTGTTTGTACTATGGTTGGCTACATGCCAGGAGACTGCCTATGTCGCAACACAGAGATTTTAGGTGCCTCAACGTCACCTAGCTTTCCCCACCGCTGCGAGCTGGGAAGGAGTATGTTTCTTGACACAGGTCATTGGATACCTGTTTTTACTGTTGTTGATGCCATTCCAGAAGACAGCTATGCCGCAACACAGAAATTTTGGGTGCCTCAATATCTCCTAATAGCCATCTCACTTTCCCCACTTTTGTGAGCTGGAAATGAGGTTCTACTATGTGCTCAGGCACAACTACGTCGTACAGTTCACAAGGTGGCCGCCTTGCTTCAAAAGTGTTATTTCCTCCACCGTAACGGTGTGGGAAGCACTGATTCTCCGTTCATAGATTTTTTGTTTCCTCGTTCATAGATTTTTTTTGTTTCCTCGTGTAGATGCAATAGAGGTGATCTGGATGGACATATCCCACAGGGGATTTTACAGCTGCTATTTTCTAGTCGCAAAAAGGAAGGCGCACTACATCCCATTTTGGATCTGAGGCACTTCAACCGGGCACTTAAGAAGTTTCCATTCAAAATGATTACTCAGAAGCAGATTCTGTCTCATGTACGCCCTATGGACTGGTTTGTGTCAATCGACCTGAAAGATGCTTTCTTTCATGTGCACATAGCCCCTCATCACAGGCTATTCTTGAGATTAGCCTTCGAGGGACTGCTTACCAGTTTGAAGTCCTGCCCTTCAGCTTATCCCTGGCTCCTTGCACATTCATGAAATGTGTCGATGTGATGCTCGATCCACAGAGGCTGAGTGGCATTTGCGTTATGAATTGCCTTGATGTCTGGTTGCTTTTAGCACAGCTGGAACAGGCTTGCAAGCACAGAGACCTGTTTCTTGCACATTTAGAGCATTTGGGACTCAAAGTCAACTGGTCAAAAAAGTGTGTGCGATCCCCAAGACACTAGATTTAATTCCTGGGCATGAATCTCGACTTAGTCTCAATGCTGGTGAGCCTGATGGAAGAATGCGTTCATTCCATTCACCTGTGATTGAACATTTTCAAGCTGGGAAAAACATTTCCGATAAGCTTTTTCAACAGGCAGTGGGCCTCATGGCCTCTGCAACAGTGATCACTCCGCAGGGACTACCACGGATGAGACCACTTCAGTGATGGCTCAGATTGAAGGTGCCTTCATTCATGGCGATACTGTAGCTTACTTCTTGTGGTATCACACCGCTGTCTAGCCGCATTAACCATTTGGAAAATGCCCACATTCATTCAGATGGGTGTGGCACTCGGTCAAGTGTCCAGATGCAGAGTGGTCATGATGGATGCATCGAACAAGGGCTATGGAGCCCTGTGTGATGGATGCCCTGCCTTTGGCACCTGGACAGGTACTCAAACGACCTGGCACATAAATTGCCTGCAACTACTTGCTGTATTTCTAGCATTAATGGCTTTCTGACCAGCCATCCAGGGGTTTCATGTTCTGATCAGAACAGACAACATGGCAGCTGTGGCTTACAAAAATCACCAAGGGGGAGTTCAGTCACGGTCATAGATGAACTTGGTGCAGAAGCTTCTCTGGTGTGAGAACCATCTCCTATCGATACATGCGACACACATTCCAGGTTATCTGAACCGTGGCGCAGATTTGCTCTCATGACAGGGCGTTATAAAAGGAGAATGGAGACTTCGTCCTCAGATAGTTCTGATGATATGGGATCAATTTGGGGGAGCCAAAATTGATCTATTTGCATCACTGGAGACAACACATTGTCACTTGTGGTACTCCCTAACCCACTTGGCCTGGATGCACAAGCCCACAAATGGCTAGTGGGATACAAATATGCATTCCCTCCCATCCACTTAGTATTGAGCAAAATTCGGGAGGATGAGGAAACAGCACCGGAATGGCCCAACCACCCATGGTTCCCAGAGTTAATAGAGCTCTTGGATGCCCCCCCCCCCCCCAGAGGATGGAGGATTTCACCGAGCAGGGATCTGCTCACACAGGCAAGGGGCACGATTTGGTATCCACATTGTGGAATTGTGGAAACTTCATGTGTGTCCGACTGATGTGCACAGGCTCTCCCAAATGGTGCTCGACACCATATTACAAGCCAGAGCCCCTTCAACAAGATGTTTATACATGTTGAAATGGTGAATGTTCGCTGATTAATGTTCCTCTCGAGGCAAGGACCCTGTACAATGCACTGTACAGCCTATACTTCACTTTCTGCAAGAACACTGGATACTAGGATACCAGCAACTGATTATCGGCATCTGGTGTCCACTAAAGGTAACGCGTCTACTTCATTCATCCAACCAAACCACAATAGTCTAATAATCTAGAACAAAATTAAGAGACTTTTGGTGATAACCAAGTGTATATTTAATAACTACAATACTAATTTCTAGACAGCTAGACAGCTGATGCTCTTGGGAGCATTTGTAATATGCAAAAAAGAAACAACTTTCTCTAAAAACTCATCAGTCAATCATTGTTTTGAGGAATGAAGGCTATACAATGCTTGAAATTGTCACTTTTGAATGAAATCTTCAGTTTTTTGGCAAAGAACGACTGGCTCTAACAAGGACAGAATGAGATGTGGAAGGCCAGTTGTACAACTAAACAAGAGGATAAGTACATCAGAGTCTCTAGTTTGAGAAATAGACACCTCACATGTCCTCAGCTGACAGCTTCATTGAATTCTACCCGCTCAACACCAGTTTCATGTACAACAGTAAAGAGGAGACTCAGGGTGCAGGCCTTATGGGAAGAATTGCAAAGAAAAAGCCACTTTTGAAACAGAAAAACAAAAAGAAAAGGTTAGAGTAGGCAAAGAAACACAGACACTGGACAACAGATAATTGGAAAAGAGTGTTATGGATCTTAACCCCATTGAGCTTTTGTGGGATCAGCTAGACTGTAAGGTGCGTGAGAAGTGCCTGACAAGACAGCCACATCTATGGCAAGTGCTACAGGAAGCGTGGGGTAAAATGTCACTGAGTATCTGGACAAACTGACAGCTAGAATGTCAAGGATCTGCAAAGCTGTCATTGCTGCATGTGGAAGATTTTTTGATGAGAACTCTTTGAAGTAGTTTAATTTACTATAAAAAGAACAAAATTAAGAGAATTTTGGTGATAACCAAGTGTATATTTAATAACTACAATACAAATTTCTCGCTAGAAATGGAATCAAAAGTTGGAAATAATGGAAAAATTCTTACATTTATACAAATATTGGCTATCAACCGCCCTTTCAGCTGCACAGAATTGTGGGATTCCATAGGCAGCGAAGGACACATCTATGCTGCCTTGAGAAATCAATCAGATGAAGGTATCTCAGTAGACAGGATGTGACACAAACAATTGGATTCAGACATGCCTTGATCTCTTCCTACATATGTAATCAGCCTCCGGAGGCAGCATTTTCCTGGTTTTGGACACAGCCCTCATTTTGCACCGCCATGCACACACCAATCTGTGTGACTCGGGTGAACAGTGTGTCCAGCGCCACATGAAAAATATGTGCATTATGTGCAAGTATATGCATTATAATGTCAATTTTGTAAGCATAAAATCTAGGAACAGTGCGTTCAATCCCTTGAATGTTGCAGAGACAGACTGTAGCATTGCTCTTTACATTAAATTATTTTGTAAAGTTTGTGTGGAAAACTTAATGAGTAAAGTCAAGAAATATTCTTTAAGGATTTTTACGTGTTTTAAGGCATATATACAATAATTTGTCAGGAGCTTTTTATTGTGTTTTACTAGACTGAAGTTTGAAACTTTTATTATAAAAAATAAATAAATACACAAGTTAATGAAAATTTAGTCAATTGGCTTTATGACATGAGCAGAACACACTTTTTGTAACGATTGTAACATCTTCATTAAAAACCATTCTTGCATAAACTGGCCCATTCAGTTTAATGGGGCAATTTACATGAGTGTATTTACACTAATGTTTTGCTAATGTTTCATGAATAAGTTGTGTCAGTCACTGCACTGCATGTTGTATCAATGTTATGAATTAAAATTCAGGCATGTATTTCCATTTTGCTAAATTGTTTGCCTTTACCAGAAGAAAGTCTCCGTTAAACTTCACTGAGCGAGCGGGCACACATGCATCCGTACTGATCAAACCGAGCGGAACACAGAAAGGGAGCCAATTATTTTGATTAAACTGCCATTGGATAAAGGTCAAATTTAGGTTTAAATACAACCGTAATTGAAATCCAACAAATAATGCAAGAAATGGTATTTTAGTCCCTAATATTTATAGAATTAAGACATTATGCCATTCTATTCCTTGTCAGTTAACTGTTGACTGATTGTGCTTTAGTTTTTCTTTATTATCATTTATATTGGAGTGGTTGAAATTGTCCAGCTGCTTCCAAACTGTATTTACCGCATGCTACATGCAATTTCTATTGCATCATTTATATTTTAAACCTTTTTTGTGCACAAAATATTTTGTATAGCATTCAATCATTTATGTTTTTTAAATAACTATATTTTACTAAAATGTGGCTCTTTTTTTTTTTTTTTTTTTTTACCTCATTTTAAAATTAAATATCATTAATTTTTCTGAAAGCTATAGTATGACTTGAGAAGATTTGGAATATAGCGTGTAAGCAATATGGACTGCTAATATGATTCTTTTAGGGTGTTTTTTGTCCTTTTTGGAGCTTGACAACTGTAGTCACTATGAACTGTTGGGGAAGAGCTTCTTGAAGATTCTTAAAAACTTCTCCCTTTATGCCCCACAGGGGGGAAAAACAGCATAAGGATCTGCTTTATCATAAGTTTAAATAATGACTAATAAGTTCATTTTTAAACAATTAATTTAAGTGCATTTGGCATAGCAGCTTATAAAGATCCGAGATGATGATGAGTCTGCATACAGAAGGGAGGTTAAACAGCTGGCTGTCTGGTGCAGTCAAAACAACCTGAAGCTGAACACGCTCAAAACAGTGGAGATGATTGTAGACTTTAGGAGGAACACCCCAACATTGATTGACCCCCCTCGCCATTCTAAACAGCACTGTGGCAGCAGTGGAGTCATTCAGGTTCCTGGGCACTACCATCTCACAGGACCTGATGTGGGAGACCCTCATTGACTCCATTGTGAAAAAGGCCCAGCAGAGGCTGTACTTGAGGAAGTTCAACCTGCCACAGGTGCTGCTGATACAGTTCTACTCAGCAGTCACTGAGTCTGTCCTCTGCACTTCAATAACTGTCTGGTTTGGTTCAGCTACGAAATCGGATATCAGAAGACTACAAAGGACAGTTCCGACTGATGAGAGGATTATTAGTTGCCCCCTGCCCTCCCTTCAAGAACTATAAACTTCCAGATTGAGGAAAAAGTTGGGAAATATCACTCTGGACCCCACTCACCCTGCCCACTACCTTTTTGAACTGTTGCCTTCTGGCAGACGCTTCAGAGCTCTGAGCACAAGAACCGTCAGGCATAGGAAATTTTTTTCTCATGAACATTTAAAACTGCCCCATTGAGGGTATATATATATATATATATATATAGTCTTATTGTGTATTCTAAATATACTCTATTTTCTATTCAAATCTTTTTTTTTTATTCAATTTTTTATAATTTTTTAGCTGTTTTGTATTGTTGTGCACTGGAAATTCCGCATATGTGTAAACATACTTGGCAATAAAGCTGATTCTGATTCTGATTCAATATGACATTATGGACAAAATACATGAAGAAAAAAGAGGTAAATGGGGGGCCTGGGTAGCTCAGTGAGAATTGAGAATTGACTACCACCCCTGGAGTCACGAGTTCGAATCCAGGGCGTGCTGAGTGACTCCAGCCACGTCCCTAAGCAACCAAATTGGCCCGGTTGCTAGGGAGGGTAGAGTCACATGGGGAAACCTCCTCGTGGTCGCGATTAGTGGTTCTCGTTCTCAATGGGGCACGTAGTAAGTTGTGCGTGGATCGCGGAGAGTAGCATGAGCCTCCACATGCTGGGAGTCTCCGTGGTGTCATGCACAACGAGCCACGTGATAAGATGCGCGGATTGACTGTCTCAGAAGCAGAGGCAACTGAGACTTGTCCTCCGCCACCCAGATTGAAGTGAGTAACCGTGCCACCACGAGGACCTGCTAAATAGTGGAAATTGGGCATTCCAAATTGGGAGTAAAGGGGATTAAAAAACAAAAAAACAATGAATGATTTTTGATATATTGCCGTCAGCTGAGACATGTCCTTAGCACTTTCTGAAATAGCTTTCATCAGGTATGTGTATAATCCAGATAAAACATTTCCAGTTCTTAGGTAGGAGTTTCTATTTCATCTAATCAGTGTATGTTTTGAATGGCGATCTGGGGCTGGAATGTGTTATTTTGAATTTTATTATAAATGTTTGTTGTGGCTGTTATCAGTGTTGTTTAGTGTCAGCAGTTCCCTGTCTGTCACTCACTTGATGTTGTGTCGATGTAGTGACAATAGGGGTTCGATCTTGAGAGCCCCAATCACCTTTGCTTAAAATAGAAAAGGCCAGTGAAAATTGGCGAGTGGAATTTGCATGCCACTCTCCACCCCGGACATGCGGGTATAAAAGGAGATAGCGTGCACTACTCATTCATATTTTTTCTTCGGAGCCGAACGCATGTGTGTTCGTCCCTATCACCAACGCTTACGCTGCTGGATTTACGGCGCATGTCAGCGGTCACCCTCGCACAATCGAGTGTTGTGCTTCCCCTGGGCACTTCGGCGGCCGAGTCTACAGGTGCTAAAAGAGTATATTCCAAAGAGTATATTTTCTACTAAAAGAGCTCTTTTGGCATCTTTTTAAAGATGGCCTTTCTCCTTTGTGCTACTGGACGTGGCTGTTATCTCTCCCCTCCAGATAGCCATGAAATCTCTCTCGAGTGCATGGGGCACCAGCACGAAGAGGCAGCTTTCATGGAGAGTCATGTTCTCATTGCGAGAACATGCCCATGACAATGTTGTGGTCGCGGCTCACTTCCTTCTTTGTGAAACAAGGAGCCACCGCAGCTGCTTCTCATCCCGGTCCGTCCTGGACTGAAACTTAGGCTGTACAGGTCCCGAGGTGGGTATGGCGCCACGGCACCCAGCGTGTGACTATCACACCACAGTGCCATCAGACTTTCAGCCCTTGGTTGGACGTGGCATTTCTACGGGCGGGTGTTCCCTTAGAACAGGTCTCAAGGCTCGTCGTGGTCATGACAGATGCCTCAAATTCGGGCTGGGGTGCCGTGTGCAATGAGCAAGCATTATCGGGGCTCTGGACAGGGCCCTGACTCCAACGGCACATCAACTGCTTAGAGTTGATGGCAGTATTGCTGGCCCTGCGGAGGCTTCGGCCGTTGATTCAGGGGAAGCATGTGTTGTTCCGGACTGACAACACAGCGACCGTGGCGTACACAAACTTCCAAGACAGTGTATGATCATGTTGCATGTCGCAACTCACCCGCTGCCTCCTCCTTTGGAGTCAGCAGACGTTGAAATCTCTGTGAGCCACCTTCCGGGCGTCCTTGCAGCGGACGTGCTCTCATGGCAGGTAACGCTCCACAGGGAGTATAAACTCCACCCCCACGAAGTCCAGCTGATTTGGGAGAGTGCTTTATCCGCACCACTGTCAATCCCACAATCCAACTTGAGAGCGGAGCACTCAATTTCCATAGGAACAAATTGAAATCACTCTCTCACCTTTGCTCGCCATGCGCCAGTAGAAATGTACAGTAACACGCTAGGGAAAGCTCAGACAGAGCATTTGACTTTTGGGAGTGCGAAAAATCAGTTTGGAAGGCGTGTACCACACAGGGTAGAGGTAACGGATAGAGATGGCTTTTTAAAATATATCTTAATGATAATGTACTCATAAACATTGAAACTCTTCTCCAGGCTCTCTTTCCACAATTACTGTCTTTTTAGATTGCCGTTGTTCTCTTATGTAGGTTGATATTGTCAAAGATACAGACTTTACCAGATCTAAATATTCTTCCTCAATATTCAGAAACAGTAATCCTATGTTATAAGTTTTTATTTTTAAAGTAAAGTTAATCAAAACCAATGAAAATGTTACATGAGATAAATATGCAAAAAATATTTGGCTCCTGTTGAGTTTTCATCTGGATAATCTGGCCACTGTAAGAAAGTAGTTGAAGAAAGTAGTTGAAGTAGTTGAAAAACATATATTGTGAACAAAAGCAGTCTAAGAGTATCATTTATTTACACCCCCCAAAAAATTAGTTTAATATTAACAAGGAGAGTTCCTGCACTTTTGTACTTCTGTAGTGATCACAAAATGAGTGTTGTAATAGAGATAAATAAGTATGCTCATTTAATGCATTGAACTTTTCATAATGACAGATTAAAGCAGTGTGGAGGGTATGCAAATTTGCCCCTTTGTACTAAACATGTTGGGAATTGCTACTTTTTAGTAGGTCACATAGGATAATTGTGACACTTTTTGCCATACATCTGGTTTAGTTTATCTGTATTAACCCAACTTGGAAGAATGCTAACTTTGATCTAAAACAGGTAACAATGGTGTCAGTAGGCAGACATTCATTTGTATTTGGAGTTCTGAATTTCTACTTAATCTGATATTGTATAATCTGAATATTTACAGCTATTTCCACCTCTACAATTAAAAAAAAAAAAGAAAAAAAAACACATTTATAAAATGTCACAACAATTTTTTATATTATTAAATGTCTAGATGTCTAGATTTCAAATGAACAAAAGTAAGATTACTAAAGTAACAGTTCTAGCTCCATTGTAATGAATATGTTTAAGATTAAACATATGAATCTAATGACTAAGTTATATGCTTGTCATGTTGTGATGATAAGATGATCTAATGCTGTGAAAGCTGTAGCAAAAGGGACTGGAACACATCCACCCACGTCAGGAACAGCAGGTGGATGGAAGTAAGACGCCTGGGTGGTCTGTTTGAATTTCAGTGTCTATAATGACTGGACACCCCATGGACTCCTGCTGCCTTGAAGTCAAAGCTATGATCAGTGAGCTTATGATGTCTGTACATCCCAGCTTACACTTTGCTAGCTCACAGATGGAAGATAGTGTCATCTTTTAATATGCAGTTGTACAGACTAGAGCTTGTCACATGGGGACACTAACTAACATCTTAAGCAGTTTTTTTCCAGTCACATTTGACTTGCTCACTGGTGCTTGTAAGACATCAAGTCATTGTCTTCTGTAAGGCTGCATTGAAATAATGTGTGTTGTGAAAAGTGATATACAAATAAAAATCACTTGACCATTTCTGTTGGCCAAAAATCAATTTCCTATTTTGCTGTTTTCTGAATTGTGCTGTTTTATATTTGTTTCACTGTTCCTAAATTCAGTGAAATTCACTGAAAAGTCATGAAAGTCATGAAATAATCTATAATGCATTTAGATACAGATGTGTTGTGGAAGATGGCTCTTTTTACTTTAGTCATATTTCAAAAACGGTATTGTTCTCAAATCAGTGTCAATAAACCCATGTTCCCACAGTTGTAAATGTGACAATGTGCCCCGCAATATGGGTCAACGTATGTTTATTATTTTTTTCCCCTGGGCAATAACGGTAGAATTGTTGGAAGCTACTTAGTCAAGACTTTGTGTCAGTACAGAAATTCACTTTTAACAATCAATGTGCTTTGAGATATAGTCACTGAAGTGAATTTTGTCATCTCCCCTATTCATTTATTCACTTTAATGAAAGTTTTGTGTGTCGATGGTGTGTGTAATTAAGACTTAACAGAACCTTTGAATGGACTGGACAAAAACTGACCTCGTTATTGCTGAGATTTTGCAAGAATTAGAAAGTGAGTAAAGTTTAAGAGCTACTCTTACACTTTTTTACTCTCTTTTCCACTCTTTTTGATTGTTTGATGCGCAAATCCAAAAGCACACATAAGCATCCAAAGCATTTTATTGTACAACATTTGTCATTTAAATATGCTATATATCAATAGAACAAATTAAATAATGAAAATGTACAGATTGGCAACTTCTTAAACTCATAAGAATACTGTAGAAAAATATTTCGTCAACCTGTTTCATGTTGGGGGGGTAATATTCATTGGAGATTTACATTATTTGAACAATTCCATGATTCATGATGAATCCCATCTTGGAAAACTGCGAATTGTTTTTCTGGTCACTTGCATTGTATTAAATGAGTCCACAAAAGGACCGAATATAAGTGGAACACTAATTCGGCCAATTAAGGGATATATATATATATATATATATATATATATATATATATATATATATATATATATATATATATATATATATATATATATTTTTTTTTTTTTTTTAAATAAAGCTGTAGTTGTGTAGGGAATAAAACCCGGGACTCATAACGGAAATGTGCATCATTATAACGTGCTCGTTCGTTGCGCAATTACGCATAGAAACACCTTCGCAATTCACGTAGAAATATGAACCTAATGGATCTATCTGGGCCAGCTAAGGAATATTTTGTTTGAACAGCAAAATTGTGTTGGGAATAGGGAATAAGTGAAATGTGCAACATATCTGAACGCGTGCGTTCGGTGGACTCCTGCGCCGCAGCAATTCAACGACACACTCAGATTGTGAGACTGTTTTGATAATACTCTCTTGCTTTGACGAAATGTATAAGACACCTGAAAGCGACCAATAAAACACACGCTGTATGGAGACAGATGCGTGTCCCATCTATAGTATGATGCTGCGGAAAAACAATGAACGTGATTTATCCGTTTAGACGCCTCATTTCAGTACACTTATTTCAGTTATTCCCGTTCCGTGATATCGTCCTCCAACTCAAACCGTTTCCCGGGATGTTGTCTCTTCTCCTCCGTGCGACTTTTGGTGCCGTTGTCCAGAAGCTGAAGTAGGATGCTGGTTTGATCGCAACCATCCATATCCCAGTCCTCACACAGTCTCTTCCCGGGATGCTGACGTTTTTCCAGGTCCAACAGGTCTCCCGGTGTCCGCTCGCTCTCGTAGAGTTCGCGCCTGCCGGGATGCTGTCGTTTCTGGAGCAGCATCGGGTACCGTTTCCCCGGGTGCTGCCGTTTGGATAGGACGCTCTGGGCGGTCGGGTTTTCCATCATCTGCTCCAGAGACAGGCGTTTTCCGGGATGCTGTCGTCTAATTCTCATGCTCTCTTCCTCCTCGCGTTTCCCGGGATGCTGTCTCTTCTGGAGGGACGCGTCGTCTTCATAGTCCGCGTCCTCGCGTTTCCCGGGATGTTGTCGCTTGCCCGGGTGTTGTCTCTTCTCCATCCACTCCGGCTGGGACAGCAACTGTTCTCCTGCAGGTCGAAACAAAACATCATTTATGGCTGTTGTCTTTGAACATTAGTAAGTCATGAAGAATCTTGATGTGATGCCAAAATAAATAAATACAATAAAACAAATAAATAAATAACATGGAGAAACAGCTATTTCAGCAGAAAAATATCGTACACAGTCAAAATATTTTGCCAGGGAACGTATACTGGCTACTTTATTTGTTAATCTCTAAATTAACTTGTTTAATCAAGGCAAAAACTATTTAATATGACTGAATCATGTTAAAAAAAAAAAAAAAAAAAAAGCTCTTAAGGTGGGCTACCAATTGTTCCACCCCGACAGTTTATTTGGAAAATATTATTATAAAAGTTAATTATAAAATTATAATTAGAATAATAAATTATTTATAATTAAACGTAATCAATTCAAATAAAATTAAATAAGAGGTTATAATAAAATAGCAATATCGCCTAGTAGGCTGTTTGTCTATTTATTTGATTGTAATAAACTGTAGAGACCGATATTCAGGTTGACTGATATTTTGACCGATATTCACAATTTTCTACTCAATTGGTTATTGCTTCTTTAATATTAATGAAACCATTTAGTGGTTTTCTAAAAATAGTGTATAAATGTTGATAATAATATTAATTGTATCACAATCATCATCATTATTTTTTTTTAAATGTTCATAATGTTTTTTATTGTAGTACAATGACTAGTTTTATTGTGTCAGTTAGCATTAAATAGTTATTAAAAATCGGTTCTGCCTATAGGCGTTTGGTTATCTGACACTTTCTAATAAAAGTTATATCAGAAACAGAAATATTGGTTATTGCATTTTTAACATTAATGGAACCATTTGGTGGTTATACTAATAATATTTATTATTATTATTATTATTATTATTATTATTGTTTCTCATTTAAAAAAATATTCAAAATGCATATGTTTTTATTGTAGTCAAGTTTTATTGTGTTAAATAGCATAAAATAGTAATTAAAAATTGGTTCCGCATAGGCTATTGGTTATCGGACACTTTATAATAAAAAATAAATAAAAAATCTATATTGATAACATAATTATCGGTTATTGATTCTTTATTATTAATGCAACCATTTGTAGGTAATAATATTTATTGCATAATCATCAACATTATTATTTATAAATATTCTTAATTCATGTTTCTATCATAGTCTAATTAGTTTTATTGTGTCAAATAGCACAAGATAGTAATTAAAAATCGGTACCGCATAGGCCATTGATTATTGGACACATCAAAAACATAAATATCGGTTATCAGTTTTTTAATACTAATGGAATCATTTTTGTGACTCTAAAAAATAGCTATTAAATGTAAATATGACCTAAATTATAATAATAATATGAATGGCATTATCATTATTCTTTTTGACAATATTTGTAATGTATGTTTAATTGTGATCTAATGATTAGTTTTATTGTCTTAAAAAGCATTAATAAAATAGCAATTAAAATGGGTTCTTCATAGGCTATTGGTTATTGGACACGTTGATAAAAAATTATCTTTGTCAAAAACATAAATAGCCTATCGGTCGATGTCTAATAAATTGTTCTATACGCAACTTACAAAAGTGTGTTAAAAACATTAAATAGGAGTGTTTTCTGATCCTCTGACTTCTAGCTTATGTAAAAGTGTATTCTAACTAGTTTGTGAATGTGAATGTGAGCAGACACCGTTGTCATTGTTTTCATTGTCCTGCATGTGTGTGAGAATGGAGCGGATGAGCAGACTCTCCGCGCGCTGGAAGAGCTCATCCAGAGACAGGTCACCCTCAGCTGGCACACTCTGACACCGCATCAGGGGTGACAGACAGGCCAAGAGGATCATCACACACACCGCCTTCATGGCAAACCTCTGTCCTGTTACCAAAACAAACATTTATCAAGTCATAAATTACAAAAACAAACGCAAAGAATAACATTTGCCAAGGGCGTAGATTTATCTCCCCCCATCGCCCCTGATATTTGCACACTTGGAAAAGGGCATTTGCCCAAATACACAAAGAAAGCACATCAAAATCATCAATATATTAACATTTTTCCAACCACAATAAGGACGATATGATATAAAGTAAATACCAAATACAGAGACAGTATTATTAAGTTGTTCACATTCTTGTCTTACCTGCAGTGGGTGTTTTATTCACTTGCAGCCTGTTGCAGAAAATCTGTTGATAATGGAATGTGATGATATATCAGCAGCGCGAGAGAAGTGCAGCTGTGCTCGATCCGTTCACTGCGAATGACCCGTTCAGGTCCGAGGTTAGTCGTGTGAAGCCTGAAAGTCGCATGAACTTTTTATAGAGGCCCTCCACCCCCGTCACGGCGAGCCTCTAACGTCATGTCAGAAGACTTCATCAGTTTGATGTCACGCCTGCAGTGCGCATTTCACCCTGAGGGGGGCAGTATGCTGCTGCTACACCTGCTGCAGGTGCGGGGATTGAGTTCATTCATAAAACTGACAACAACAGACAAACCATATAAGGACTACAGATGTATGCAAACATGCAGCGCGGTTAGAACATGGGACAGCAATGGTGTATACTACTGTTTATTTTATCGTTGGAAATGGTATACTCTTTTGCATACGATTTATTGAAAAAATCGATATATTCCAACCTCATGGTACTGATTACCATATTCATATGTATTTACATGTTACAAGGTACTTCAAAGTCTACCATGTCCAAAAGTATGCACAGAATACCCAGGCGATAGACCACAATTGCTACAATGTGCAATATAATACAGAGCACGCTGTGTGGGATACTGTATCCAACTACTACAATGACTGGACGTCAATATTTCAGCTCTGTAGGTGCATACAATTCAAGTGAATTGTGATCAGACATTTGTAGCTTCAAAAATCACACAAGTCAGCATTAAAGTAATCCATACGACTCAGTGGTTTTATCCATGTCTTCAGAAGCGATGTGATAGGTGTGGATGAGAAACATCAATATTTAAGTCCTTTTTTACTCTAAATCTCCACTTTCACATTTACATCTGAAAGTCAAATGTGGTGCCTGTTTAATTTCAATTTCACATCTGAAAGTGACTTAAATATTGATGTTTCTCACCCACACCTATTATATTGCTTCTGAAGACTCATATAGATTACTTTTATGCTGCCTTTATATGATTTTTGGAGCTACAAAAGTCAGGTCACCATTTACTTGCATTGTATGGACCTACAGAGCTGAGATATTTTTCTAAAAAATCTTCATTTGTGTTCTGCAGAAGAAAGAAAGTCATACACATCTGGGGTGACATGAGGGCGAGTAAATGATGAGAGAATTTTCATTTTTGGGTGAACTATACCTTTAAGGCATTTACAATGGATGTGCATGGGGCCAATTTTGGAGGTTGAACAATATTCAGCACAGTATTCAGCGAAGTAATCTTATTGCATTTTTTATAAAAGTAAGTAGAAATCTTTAGTGTATTGTTTGTCTGAGTAACTTACCCAACACTGATATGGTTCACATGATATTTGTAATTACAGTAGGCAGTTTACAGCTTATACAGTTGATTTAGTAAGCGGTATGCTAGTTCTCAATTCCAAACATAGCAGATGTGGTAATACCATGGTACTTTTGTTGAGTACGTTAGTGACAAAACTAAACAACTGGATGTTTACTTGTTTGTATGCTAAATCCCACTTTGCGATTTTACGTAACGTTCTGGAGTGTTGCGCCATTCTTTCTTTTGAAGACAGCCTGAAATAGCCCTTCATTTTCATTCGGAATCACTATAAGGCATAATAATGGGCCCAGAAGTAACAGATGAGCACAATCTTATTCTTAAAGCAAACATCATTCTGTAGGACTTCCTCCAAGCCCCACTGAATTCATTATGCACAGCTCACATCATCTGAAAATCTCCACAAACTCTTGCACAGTCGCCCAGCTGATGGCAGAATGGCAGCGAGGGAATCACCATGTAATGGAATAAATTAGGCCTCTTTATGCGCTGTCACGTCCAATACTTCAACTGTCAATACCAATCATTTCATATGTACAGGGGGGAAAAATGAAGAGGGAATAAATAAATAAATAAATAAAAAAAACAGCAGTAAAATTCATTGGTTTATATTTTAGGAGGACTTTACAGTGCATTTGATAACATGAGACTGTGATCTACATCCCTCAGTGAATTAACTAAACTAAACCATAAAGCATATTTATTATTATAATCAGAAAGCCTATCTGTCCATCCGTTCGTCTGTTTGAAATATGATAGACTTGTAGTGTTGATGAACTTTCCTTTTCTAGTTCAACATGCTACCAGTTCACTCTGGCTTTCTACACCCACTCTTGAAATCTGCTCCTTTTTGTTCTGTGAAATACAGTCATCCTTTTGTGTTCATAAAGGGCCAGTGCACGCACACACAGAATCACTTATAACAGTGAAAATTAGCAGACATGGAAATTGGACATGAAAGGTCATTCTGTCAGCCACTGTCAGGCTATAATTATTGCACGAATGTGAACAAACACACAAACACGGTAAGAACTCCACATTAAAATACAGTCAGCTTATTTATTTCTGCAGAACTCAAGGGGGAAACAAGACATACCAGAGGGAGGAAAAAACTCCTGTTCAGACATAATGACCAGTGTATGTTGTATCTCTCTATTTTTCTAACAGTTTGCTGTGGGAGTGTGTATTCCTGTGTGTGCATGTAAATATCCTTTGGCAGCAAAACATATTGGTCTAACAAACAGAAACATGATAATAAATGTAACACATCTTTTTGCTCCAAAATACACCACTGTAATGGAGGGAAAGGTACTGATGCTGAATTTTCTCTGATAATGGTTTGGATTTGGGTAAATAATTTTTTTTATAATGAGATTTGTAAAACAATACTTAACAGGGTTGATCTAATCTGTGTTTCATATTCAAATGCTTGTCGAAGAATTCACAGATATTTAATCATCACAACTAAGGGGAAGGTTTGTGTTTGGAGCAGGCGAGTGTAAATCCGTTCCCTGTGAGCTGACAGTGATGATGAGTTATGTACATGCATGAGTAAACTCTGCTGTAGTATTAGAAGATTGACTGGATCAACCTCAAGCTCTTTATGTTTATTAAGGTGTCAACAGAAGGGGAAACACCCGTCTGTTTTCTGAGAAGTTTCTGTTGTTCTTAGGAAAAATACTTAGTCAAAGAAGGAGAAAAAATAAATATAAAATTATAATTAGGAAAGTCCATCAATACAAACCTTGCAGGACACACACACACACACACACACACACACACAAACAGACAGACAGACAGACAGAGATTTGCTTTGAACTAATATGCTTGACAAAATATTATGCTTATTGGAGCCAGTCCAATCTACATGAATCTACTCTCACCATCATGATATCCCAGCTCTGTAGTTCCATACAATGCAAGTGATTAGCCTCTTTTCCACCATCGGGTTGAACTGTTCTTTTTGCGAAACCATTCTATTCTGTGCCGATCCGGGCCAACCAGCACGGTTACAGATTTTTTCCCACTATGGTGCTGAAAACAGACTTCGAATGTACACAAGAAATACGTCAGTCATTACCTTGGTAACACAAGAGTTTAAGGACTGAGTGAGAAGTGTATTTACTTTCCCCAAATAGTGCGTGTGGCAGCGGGGACGTGGTCAAGCATCTCTCTGGAGAAAGAGAAAGCGGTAAGGGCGCTTACACCTGAGCTAAATGATGTCTAACACCTGTCTCTAATTTCAGTGAGCACGGGGAGAGCGGCATAAATAGAGACACACCACAGTTAGAAGGGAGAGAGAGCCTGGGCACTACAGACCCGAATGAAACAAAGAGTGTTATTATTACAAATGATGAGAGTTTGTTTTGTGTAGCGGTGTGTGATTGGAGATTAACTTAGAGCATAACGCAAAGATTGTGAGATTGTAATTGTGCTACAGACTGAGAAAATAAATCCTTACCTGAACAAGGAAAGCTGCTTCTCGCCTCCTCCTTACACTGGTGCCAAAAACCCGGGATTGAAGTTTGGGTCGAAGATGGATGGAAATCGCCCCGTAGAGTCCTCCCAGTTGGCGGAGATCCTCCAAGCCCTCGCCAGCCTACATCAGAGCCACTAACAGACACTGCTTGAGCTCCAACAAGATCAAGACCGCCGGTTTGTCGAGCTCCTGCATGCTCAAGCTGAGGACCGGCAGGTGATCCGGAGCCTCCTCAGCCAGGAGGCATCCTCAGCCGCGACCCCGGACACTCCCACGCCGTTACCCCTGCCAACATTACAGAAAAAAGGGCGGCGGACGACCCTGAGGCCTTCCTGGATTTGTTTGAGCGGACCGCCGAGATCTGGGGCTGGCCGCTCGGCCAATGGGCGGCCCGACTGATCCCACTATTGTCCAGGGAGGCCTAGCTCAACAACTGCCAGCGACGAGCCTCCTGGCCTACGGAGATTTAAAGAGAGCCATCTTGCAACGGGTTGGTCTCACTCCGGAGGAAAGTCATCAACTCTTCCAGAGCCTGAAGTTGGAGAGCTCCGACCGCCCGTTTGCCTTCGCCCAGCGGCTCTGTGACGCCTGCCGAAGATGGCTGCTAGTGGGGGACCGCGATGTCCATGGAATTATCGACCAGGTGGTACTGGAGCAATTCACACATCGACTGCCAAAAGGGACGGCAGAGTGGGTCCAGTGCCACTGCCCGGCGTCGTTGGAGGAAGCTGTCCGACTTGCGGAGGACCACATGGTGGTGATCCCGAGGGCGGAAGAACCCTCCTACATTTTCTCTCCTCCCTCTGTTTCTTCCCCCTCCCCTCTCTCCTCTCGTTCTGCTCTCTCTCCAGGTCCCATTCCTGCCCCACGCAGACGAGGAGGACTTCAGCTCCTGAGACCAGTTCCCCGGGTGTGGGAGGCGACACCTTCCCCTACTCCAATGCCCCGGTGCTCTCCCCCTCAGGGGGGGGTGCCCGCCGACGCAAGCGCGGGCGTAGCGCCTGGGCCGGCCTGCTGGAGGTGCGGAGACCCGAGCCACTTCCGAGATCAGTGCCCTCTGATGGAGCTGGGGATGGTGGTGCGGGTCTCTGACCTCCCACAGGCTGTCCCCGACCGGGCCGGAGTGTACCGGATACCGGTAAGTGTCAAGGGGGGTACTCACCAAGCACTGGTGGACACCGGTTGTAATCAAACCACTATCCACCAACGCCTGGTTCAACCCAAGGCATTGGTCACAACTAAAACGGTGAAGGTGAAATGTGTACACGGGGATATTCACAAGTATCCGGTGCTGACCCTGACGATTAAATTCCGGGGGAAAAAGCATAGAGTGGAGGCCGCGGTTAGTTCCCGCCTCACCCATCTGCTGATTTTGGGGACTGATTGGCCTGATTTTAGAGTTTTATTAAAGGGAATTTGCACGGATGGGTCCTATACAAAGTTAGGGAGATGTGTAATGTGCGATGCTCTGGCAGGGGAGGTGGAGCTGGGGCTGTCCTCGACAGCTCCACGTCATAATGACGAGAGAGGGGGAGAGGCTGCAACCCCTCCCCTTCTCAGGGAATTCCCTGAGGGGGATTTCCCTTTGGAGCAGTCACGAGACGAAACCCTCAAGCACGCCTTCGACCAAGTGAGAGTTATCGATGGTCAACGACTCCAGCCGGACATCGCACTTTCATACCCCTATTTTGCGATTATAAATGAGCGGTTGTATAGGGTGACACAGGACACTCAAACTAAAGAGGATACAACCCAACTTTTCATTCCAAGGAGCCGTTGGGAAATGGTATTGCAGGTGGCTCATTATAATCCCATGGTGGGTCATCTAGGAGAAAGGAAAACACTGAACCGTCTAATAGCCCGTTTCTATTGGCCGGGCATTGGCGGCGATGTCCGCAGGTGGTGTGCGGCATGCCGCGAATGCCAACTGGTTAACCCACCGGCCACCCCAAAAGTGCCATTGCGCCCTCTCCCTTTGATCGAGGTCCCCTTTGAGAGAATTGGAATGGACCTCGTCAGGCCATTAGAACGGTCAGCATGCGGACATCGCTTTGTATTGGTCCTAATGGACTATGCAACGCAATATCTGGAAGCAGTGCCTCTTCGCAACATCTCAGCACGCAGTGTTGCAGAGGCACTCTTCAAAATAATCTCCCGGGTGGGGATTCCGAAAGAAATCCTCACCGATCAGGGCACAACGTTTATGTCACGGACACTACGCGAACTGTACGAGTTGTTAAATATTAAATCGATTCGCAACAGCGTATACCATCCTCAAATGGATGGCCTGGTAGAATGATTTAATAAAACCCTCAAAAACATGATTCGTAAGTTCGTGCACGACGATGCTAGAAATTGGGATAAATGGCTCGACCCCCTGTTATTTGCAGTACGAGAGGTCCCGCAAGCCTCCACTGGCTTCTCCCCATTCGAGCTGCTGTATGGGCGACGCCCACGCGGCGTGCTTGATGTACTGCGAGAAGCCTGGGAGGAGGGACCTTCAAACAGCAAAAATGAAATTCAATACGTTCTTGATCTTAGAGCAAAACTCCACACTTTGGGACAGCTAACACAGGAGAATTTGCTCCAAGCTCAAGAACGACAGCGCCGACTGTATGACAACTCAGCTAAGGGAATTTGCACCGGGAGATAAAGTGCTTGTATTGCTTCCCACATCGAGCTCTAAATTACTTGCCAAGTGGCAAGGACCCTTTGAGGTCACACGACGAGTGGGAGATCTCGATTATGAGGTTAAACGAACCGATAGAGGGGACACACGTCAAATATACCACCTCAATCTCCTGAAATTGTGGAGGGAGGCGGTTCCCGTGACGTTGGCTACAGTAGTTCCCAAGAAGGCAGAGCTCGGACTGGAGGTGAGTTCAAAACATAAACAGTACACCCTGGTCACTTGCGGAGACCACCTCTCACCGAGTCAACTCGCGGAGGTTGCTAGGTTGCAACAGGAGTTTGCGGACGTGTTCTCCCCTCTACCGGGATGTACAAACCTCATCCATCACCACATCGAGACCGAGCCAGGGGTCGTGGTACGTAGCCGCCCCTATCAATTACCTGAACACAAGAAGAAAATTGTTCGGGAAGAATTGGATACAGTGCTCGATATGGGGGTAATAGAAGAATCCCACAGTGATTGGTCCAGCCCAGTTGTTCTAGTGCCTAAGAGCGACGGGTCTGTGCGATTCTGTGTGGATTATAGAAAAGTCAACGTGGTGTCTAAATTTGATGCATATCCAACGCCTCGCGTTGATGAGTTGCTCGATCGGTTGGGCACTGCTCGATTTTACTCGACATTGGATTTGACGAAGGGTTATTGGCAGATCCCCTTGACACCAATCTCCCGTGAGAAAACCGCCTTCTCCACACTGTTTGGATTACACCAATTTGTGACACTTCCGTTCGGTTTGTTTGGGGCCCCGGCTATGTTTCAGCGTCTCATGGACCGAATCCTCAGACTGCATTCAGCCTACGCCGCTGCCTATTTAGATGATATCATCATTTATAGCAATGATTGGCAGCGGCACATGCAACATCTGAGGGCGGTTCTGAGATCACTGCGCCGAGCGGGACTCACAGCAAACCCAAAGAAGTGCGCGATTGGACGGACGGGTGGAGGTACGGTATCTGGGGTTCCACTTGGGCCACGGGCAGGTGCGTCCCCAAATTGACAAGACAGCGGCGATTGCGACCTGCCCGAGACCCAAGACCAAAAAGGGGGTGAGACAGTTCCTGGGGCTGGCTGGCTATTATAGAAGGTTCGTGCCTAATTATTCGGATGTCACCAGCCCGCTGACTGAGCTCACTAAAAAGGGAGCTCCAGATCCAGTCCAGTGGACGGAGCAGTGTCAGTGGGCGTTCACGCAAGTTAAAGCTGCACTTTGCGGGGGGCCGCTTTTACATTCACCTGACTTCAATCTCTCTATTTTGTTTTACAGACAGATGCTTCAGACAGGGGGCTGGGGGCCGTGCTCTCGCAAGTGGTGGAGGGGGAGGAGTGCCCGGTGTTGTACATTAGCCATAAACTCTCGTTGAGGGAAACTAAGTACAGCACCGTAGAAAAGGAGTGTCTCGCCATCAAGTGGACGGTTCTCACTTTCCGATACTACCTGCTGGGGTGGGCCTTCACCCTCTGTTCCAATCATGCCCCACTCCAGTGGCTCCACCGCATGAAAGATACCAATGGATCACCCATTGGTACCTGGCTCTTCAGCCATTTAAGATCAAGGTGGTCCACAGACCGGGGGCGCAGATGGCTGTCGCCGACTTCCTTTCCAGGAATGGGGGGCGAATGGTAGGCAGGCCGGATGCCGCCCCGGCCTGAGTCGGGCGGTGGGGATATGTGGCAGCGGGGGCGTGGTCAAGCATCTCTCCGGAGAGAGAGAAAGCGGTAAGGGCGCTTACACCTGAGCTAAATGATGTCTAACACCTGTCTCTAATTTTAGTGAGCATGGGGAGAGCAGCATAAATAGAGACACACCACAGAAAGAAGGGAGAGAGAGCCTGGGCACCACAGACCCGAATGAAACAAAGAGTGTTATTATTACAAATGATGAGAGTTTATTTTGTGTAGCGGTGTGCGATTGGAGATTAACTTAGTGCATAACGCAAAGACTGTGAGATTGTAATTGTGCTACAGACGGAGAAAATAAATCCTTACCAGAACAAGGAAAGCTGCTTCTCGCCTCCTCCTTACAGTGCGCTTGGCCAGCTATAGAGAAAAAACGAGTAACCTGACAAATGACCAATCGTGAGTCGCGACGTCACTACAGGCATTCCACCAGCACAGCTGAGCCTGGTTGTCTAACTGTGCTGAGAATTCCAGGCCGAGAACGGTTTCTAATCTTGCTGTATCGTGCCCAGAGGGAAAAGCTACTGTAAACATTCCTCACCGTGCTCAGAACTGTTCGGTGCGATGGTGGAAAGAGACTAATGATGACCAGAACTTTCAGGCTCAAAAAGCACATAAAGACAGTATAAAAGTAATCCATATGACTCCAGTGGTTTAATCCATGTATTTAGAAGGGATATGATAGGTGTGGGTGAGAAACAGATCAACATTTAAGTCCTTTTTTAACTGTAAATCTACACTTTTACTTTCACATTCAGCCTTCTACTGGTTGGTCAAAGGTGGAGAGTGATAGGAAAAAAGGACTTAAATATTGATCTGTTTCTCACCCACACCTATCATATAACTTCTGAAGACATGGATTAAAACACTGGAGTCATATGAATTACTTCTAATCTGCCTCTATGTGCTTTTTGGACCTTCAAAGGTCTGATCACCATTCACTTGCATTGTATGGACCTACAGAGCTGAAATATTCTTCTAAAAATCTTAATTTCTGTTCTGCAGAAGAAAGAAAGCCATACACATCTGGGATGGCACAAGAGTGAGTAAATTAATTTGTATTTTTGGGCAAACTATCCCTTTAACTGTATAAAGTGTACAAAGGACTTAAATGTTGTGTACTGGTTTGCTGTGTGCAAACTTGGTTGGTTGCTGTTTTTACCAAGCTTCAGTAATTGAACATTACTTCCAATGGAAGAAAAGTAGAAAAAAAAATCTAGGCACATTATTCACATAGACTTCAGCATTTATGACATTAAAGCCAACATGAAATCAAAATTGTCCAGTCACTGTCTTTTTAATTGTAGGGGTCAGAGAGAGGTTGGAAAAGTGGTCATGAAAACCAAAATTATACATGTTTTTGGAGCAAGACAACCCTGACTGATTTTATAAGTAGACCTCATGGACCAAAATGATAAAAGGGAGAAGATAGAATTGGAAGGTTTGATACATTTGGAGAGCTTTATTTTGTTGAAAGTAAGTTCCCAGAAAGTTTCCGGATGTCACCAAACGCTCGACGCACATTAGATATGCAGGGACAAGAAGAGACAACTCAACTCAAACAGCCCCGGCTGACTGACAGACCATGAACGAGCTGACGTACTCTCTCGGCCTGAGCTGCTTGTTATCCAGGAGCTGTTTCTAAGATACCCTCCAACAAAATAAATAAAGCCAGTGCTCGTGTTAACACGGACATGAAGTGTATGCCATTGACACTGCCCTCACGAGTGGATACTAGTTTCCTGTTATTTTTGCTGACACTTCAGTGACAGAGGTCACCGTGGCAATATGTGATTGACATCTGCAAGGAGGGATTCAGATGCTGTTTGCGCAGAGGTCAGGAGGTCGTGCGGTGTGACAGGACAGTCTTCACCAAAAACATGTCGATGTGAGTCATGACTGGACCACAGAGGCACTGCCACTTTCAAAGAGGAGGTGAGTTTGGGCTTAAAAGAAGAACCGGAAAGCAAACAAGTATGAGTGAACAATTTTGTGAGGGAATGGATATGTAAGATTAGATTCCAGAAGACTTTCAAAGCAACAATTGCCTGTGAAGCTTTGACTCGGGTTGTCATTTCGCAAACAACTTTTAAGCGTGTTAAGTTGTGTGGTATTGTTCTGCAAGTGTACTTCAAAAATATGAAGGCATTCATGTGCCCTGATGAATGTGAGAGCACTGAACATTAAACCATCATTTTCCAATCTAAAATTGACCTCTTGACATAGACTATCAAGTTGCCTCTGGGGACTACGGGCCTGAATACTCAACTCAGAGTAGTCCATAAACACTAATCCTGCTACAAGAACTCAAAAACACTGCCCTGAAGATAAGCACACACACAAAAGAGTTTGCTCTCTATTCTAGCAGGAAGCCCAAGGGTTGTCTCCATGACAACAGCATAGACACAGGGGTACTGGTTGCTAAGAAGTTGCTAATACTTGTTTCTTTAGGGATAGCACTTCCAAATCTTTGTGAGGGGACCTGATGTCCTAAACGTTAACAGTACTTAAACCAAAAAGGGAATTTGCCTTGAATTTGATTTGATCTCTTGCATGTAAATCTGAGCTTTGCCGTGACTGCAACGGGCAACAAGACAATATGCTGAGCACTATTTTTCTATTTCTGTGGCACTGTTGCACTGGGTAGCCCTTCCCACTGTGAAATCTTAATTTCGAAAGCTGCACAACCAATTTTTGGGCTCTCTAGCGACACTATTTGAGACAGAGAAACATATAATTGCAAGTAATTTGCGGAGGAGCACTGTTTTGCTTTTTGCATAAGTTGTGTTTCTTCACTGTCCTTCTAAATCTGATAATTTGCAGTTACCTGTGATCACCGTATCAGTTCAGAGATTTTCAAACCCAATAACAGCTAGCAAACACCAGTTTCAGACCAGCACTGCTGAACAAAACCAAATCAGAGTAAACCAAATCATAAAATAAAGCAAATATTAATATTTGGACCATTGTGAAGATGAAAGTATAAACCAATGCAAACTGGAATGTTATCAGACCCTAAACAGAAAGTATAATCTATCAGAATATCTCCACACTGTAAGAGATCCAAAACAGAGATGGATCCTCACCAAATACAGACTCAGTGATCACAGTCTGGCCATAGAAAAAGGCAGACACAGACAAACATGGCTTCCAAAGTAAGAATGAGTCTGTGCTCACTGTGACACTGGTGAGGTCGAGAAATTTACAGTGATGAAAGGCTCAGGTTCTACAGGGGTGCTTGAGGGTGCTAATCACCCTCAAACGAAACTTAGAGCACCCTCAATTGCAGACTAGGGCAAACTATTGCCCGTGGGTCAATTTATCACGAACGTTTTTTTATTACATCTTTCATTTATCTGGCTTGGGTACCTAACGTGCATCCACAAGCTTTTAATATGCTCAGGGTTGCCAGATAATAGATTCAACACCCCAATCAGAGATTTATACTTGCACAAATTGGAAATATTTCAGCTTATGTCATACTTATTTTACGCAATCTGACAACCATTCATGCGAGTGCACACGCTTTCACTCTCCTCTTCAAAAAAAGCTTGTCGCTCAATAGTGCAATATTATGCTAAAAGAAAAGTGTGATGCAGCCACAACGTGTCCATTCATGAGGCTGCATGTGCCGTTTAGTGCCAAGTCTGCAAGCAAACCTTTTCAGTGATGAACTTTAGTAAAATCCCAATGGATCTTTGCATCATTCGCACAAGGAGCGGACACGCGAGCAAAACCAAGTGAGAGAGGAATATATTAATTCTTTGTGTAATTTGTAAAATGCTGAAGTCCCTCACACCTGTATGTGAATGTTACTCTGGCAGTAATAATTTATCAGTGTCATGCAGCCTGTTTTATTCAGTTGTGTGCTGAATGGGATGCCAAACAAACAAGACCCACATCATGACCCATGAGCATGTAAACGGGTTGATAATGTTCTGAGAATAAAACAACTTTATCCACTTTGAGGCAAACATTAAAATAAGCTTTAAGAATCTATAATTTCTGAATATTTTATTTTACTATTAAACCAGACTGATGTAGAGTGTTAAACTGAATACTAAATTACCACTGCATTGAAGTATGGTAAAATAAACAATAATTTTATTCAGCCTTTATTTAGTTTTACTAAGTAAAGCAGCAAAACTTCAAGCAATCGCAGAATGGTCCCATCAGTCTGTATACACTTCAGAAAATTGTGCATCATTCGTTGAGTGCATGAGTGCACTTCTGCTTCTAGGCTTAAAAGATACAAATATGCAGAACTTTCTATCTTCTCTCTTCCATGTTCTTGTTACACCTGAGTTGCCTGCTATCTCTCCTGTACGCCACCAGAGGTCGCCATCCCCTGAGTATTAACTTTTCATGAACTACATTTCCCATAATCCTCCGTTCAGACTGATTACTCTCACACCTGTTCCACATTAACTCTGGTTATTTAGTTCCCTGTTTTCTTGCTTTCAGTGCAAAGTCTTGTTTGCCTAGTCAATATTTCTGAGCGTTATTTACCAATACTGGTTTCCCTGTGTTTTGGCTCCTGACTGTTCCTTGTATTTCCCAGCCTGCTTGTGAGTTTTGTGGATTTATTACCCATTTACTGGATTATCCCTCTGCCTCTTGGATTTACTTGGTTTGCCTTTCTGGACTGTCTGCCTGTGTACCGAATCCTTGCCTGCCTTTTGTTTTCCCTTTATTTTGCTACTTTGTTTTACTACTTATTCTGTTATTAAACTGCACATGGATCTTAACACAACTGCCCCGGCGTCTTTGCTACAGAAGACTTAGCCTGACTTAGATCCAGCAGCTTTCCAACAGTTACACAAGCTTGTTTCAGCGCAAGCAGCCATGCTTGCCAATCACCATCAGCAGCTATGCAAGCTCACCTCAATCACGGAAGAACTCTTTAAATCCATGCAGCCAAACCTGCAAGTATCTCCGAAGGGGGTTTCCGCTAACAACTTAGCCTTCAGCACAATGCACTCTACAACTGTTGTTAATCCTCGACTCTCGCTTCCCGAGAAGTTTGACGGATCACCCAGTAAGTGTCGAGGTTTCCTCTTACAATGTGAGCTTTTTCTGTCTCAACTACCTCCTAATGTATCCCAGTGTTTAAGCTTGTGTTTCCTTCATTGTATCACTGCTGTCAGGAAAAGCATTAGACTGGGCTACGGCAGTTTGGAGTCGTGCAAACATTTTGAAGAGTTCTTTGTCTCACTTCATAGCTCGTTTACGGAGGTTTTTGAGCATTCTGAGGGTGGGAAGGATCTGGGAGAACTTCTATTGCGTTTATAACAGGGGAAGAAGTCTGCTGCCTAATTCGCCTTATCTTTCCACATGTTAGCAGCGCAAACTGCGTGGGTGGAGGACACTTTGAAACTGTTGTTCCATCAGGGGTTAAATTCTGACCTTCAAACTGAGCTAGCATGTCATGATGTGGGGAGATCTCTCGAATTCATCAAACTAGCCATTTGCCTGGATAATCTGATCAAAGCCCATCATCCAGTCAATTCTCTACAGTCATTTCACTCTGACATTGCTGCAACCAGTCATCACGAGCCCATGCAAGTGGGTCTTCTCTCCTCCGAGGAACGATGATGCTGTCTCAGAGAGATTATGTATCTACTGCGGACAGTCGGGACATTTACTGGCTGTCTGCCCAATTCGTCCCCCTAGGAAGGGGGACACTGTGTTGTTCAGAACTTCCAAACTTAATTCTTATTGAACAGTTTGAACTTTGTCACGTTGCATGTTCAAAACAGTGAACATCAATTGTCTACCATTTTAGATTCAGGGGCTGCAGGTAACTTCATTGACCTGGCTCTTACCACAAACCTAAATGTATATTGTCCCTTGTGTCCCTCCTTTACATGTCTCAGCGCTAGATGGATGACCCCTGGGCTCTGGCAAGATTCAACAAATCTCCCAACCCATTCGTCTTAAAGTTGGACTCTTTCATCATGAGGAAATTCAGTTCCAAATCACTCGCTCTAAGAACCAGATTCTTGGCCTGCCTTGGCTGAGACTTCACAACCCAGAGATCTCCTGGAGAGATGGACAAATCACTCGTTGGAGGGCTTCTTGTTTCCAGTCTTGCCTCAACCTTCCTGAACCCATCTCTCTCCCTCCTGTAAGCACCACAATGATCCTCCCTGAAAAGGAGATTTTGATCCTACCACATTGTTATTCGGATCTCCAAGAGGCATCCAGCAAAGCCAAGGCTACACAGCTTCCTCCTCACCGTTCCTGTGATTGTGCCAGTGACCTTCTGCCAGGCTCCTCTCTTCCACGTGGACGGATATACCCCCTGTCTGAACCTGAGACTAAAGCCATGGAGGAGTACATTTTGGAATCCCTTGAAAAAGGATTCATTCGACACTCCACTTCTCCTGCTTCTGCTGCTTTCTTCTTCATAGGAAAGAAGGATTGGGTAGTCAATGCATGGACGAAGATCCGAGGCCTGAACACAAAGTATTGCTATCCTATCCCTCTGGTACCAGCAGCATTGGAGCAGTTACGAGAGGCCAAGATACACCAAACTGAATCTTTGTAACACCTACAATTTAATCCGCATCCGGGAGGGGGATGAATGGAAGACAGCCTTTTCTACACACTAGCCACTACGAATACCAGGTAATGCCTTTTGGACTTTCCAACAGTCCATCTGTCTTCCAAGCCTTTGTAAATGTGAAATGTCAATCTCATTGGCAAATGGGTTATAGTATATATTCATGACATTCTGATACTCTTCCCTCGATGAGCACGTTCAACATGTCAGGTGTTCAACCATCTCATCCAACATCAACTGTATGCTGAGATGGAGAAATGAGTTTCATTTCATCTGTCCGTGGCCTCAAATTCCCCTCCTGAGTTTGGTCAGCATTTTTTAAATTGCTCAACGTGAGCCTAACCTCTGGTTATCACCCCCAATCCAATGGTCAAGCTGAACGTCTAAATCAGGACCTTTGGTAAATTCCTCCAGGCCTATTGTCAAGTCAATCAGCACGACTGGAGCAGTTTCCTTCACTGGGCTGAGTATGTTAAATTCACTGTTCAAACCAGCCACCAGAACCACTCCTTTCAAGTGCATCCTAGGTTTTCAACCTCCACATTTTCCCTGGTCTGGGGAGCCATCCAATGTACCTACAGTCGATGACTGGATGCAGCACAGTGAGGCTGTCTGGGATCAAGCTCACATCCACTTACAGCATGCTATTTGTCGACAGAGAAAACGGGCCAATATCCATCAACGCCCTGGCCCCAACTATGCTCCTGGACAATGGGTTTGGCTATCTACCCGAGATCTTCATCTGTGACTCCCTTGCAAGAAACTAAATCCCAGGTATGTTGGTCCTTTCAAGATTCTTCGTCAAATCAATTGTGTCATTCATGCTTCAGCTCCCTGCTAATTACTGTGTTTCCCCCACCTTTCATGTTTCCCTGCTCAAACCTGTGGTGCCTAAGAGAAAGGAAGGCCCTCAAGACCCCCCAGAGACCCCTTCCATTCCTCATTGATGGAGAGGAAGCCTTTTGGGTACACAAGCTCCTGGACTCTCGATGTCGGGTTCGGACGCTTCAATACTTGGTAGACTGGGAGGGCTACGGACCTGAGGAGCGTCCCATTTCCATAATCCTCCATTCAGACTGACTACTCTCACACCTGTTCCATATTAACTCTGGTTAAGTTCCCTGTTTTCTCGCATTCAGTGCGACGTCTTGTTTGCCTAGTCGACATTTGAGTGTTATTTACCAATTCTGTTTTCCCTGTGTTTTGACTCCTGCCTGTTCCTCGTATTTCCCAGCCTGCTTGTGAGTTTTGTGGATTTATTGCCTGTTTACTAGATTACACCTCTGCCTCACGGATTTACTTGGTTTGCCTTTCTGGACTGTCTGCCTGTGTACCGAACCCTTGCCTGCCTTTCCCTTTATTTTGCTACTTTGTTTTACTATTTATTCTGTTATTAAACTGCACATGGATCTTAACACAACTGCCCCAGCATCTTTGTTACAGTTCTACTTAACAGCTGATGTGGCCCCATACCAAAATAATTGCACACCCCTGCTCAATTCAGGATGTAAGACTAATACTGTAAATTGGCAAGCAGATTTCCTTGAATCCCTGCAAACACAAATTTCTGCATCAGCATATAAACGTGCATGATTTTGCAAATCAGTATGTCCTAATCTGCAGGTGCAGCATTTTGCTGTTATTTTCAGCAACAGATCATGTGGGGGGAAAAAATGAAGCAATAAATGTTTTGTACATTTAAAAAAAAAGACAACTTTTGTTTTAGTAGCATTTATACATGATTTTAATCTATTAAAAAATTGGTAATTACGATACATCTCCGCTTTATACAGGGCACCCCCACTATTTTCAGAAGCACCTTCAGTGATTTTGATCTGGAACTGGGCCTGATGAGAGAGAAATACTTTGACAAACTCTCAAACCTCATGCCACAGTTTTCCAGTTCAGCAGAAACGGATCAAATGCAGGTGTTACTGGGGAGGACAATCATGCATCTGTTGCAGCAAAATTCATTTTTTGAAAGTGCACACCCTCAGAAACCAATTACTGCCTTAATGTACTTCAGTCACTTTTTTTTTTTTTTTTTCCATGTTCATTGTCTTGTTAGATGCTTATTTTATAGTGTATTGTTATTATAGTTTTTATTTTAATTACCTGGCACCTTTAATTCTATTTTTATTGTTACTGTTTTATTATTTGTTTTGTCATTATCTGTGTATTAATGCTTTGGTAATATTGTATGTAAACAAAATCATGCCAAAAAGTACTTTGATTTTCACATGCAGAGCCGGAGTTGTGGTGTGCTGTTCTCACGTTATTATTTTGTTATTTGATAAAACATTTATAACAGATTTTTCATGCTTCGATGAAGATGCACAACATTCTTATTTACATATTCATGTTTGTATTAAAGAACACATAAAATTTAAGGGGCAAATGTGATATGGCTGTGTGGCGGAACGACCAGCCCCTCCTTCTCGTTATCTTTTGAGGGCTGCCCTTCAGCCAGGATCAAAATAGGAGTGGTCAGGAGAGAGAAGTGCAACTTAATGAGCCTTGTTTGGGCAGTGGATGATGAGGTACAACACCTACATCCTGGACCATCTTATGGGCACTCCCTTTTCCTACACAGAGCCCCAGTTCACCCTGAGGGCACCAGATCCCCCTTAATTTTGGACTATTTCCCTCATTTTTGAACATTTTATGTGGATTATTATTTTAAATAAACCCCTCTCCGAGGCTTGATGCCACAAAAACTGCTCTCTTGCTCACCCCACCACAGGCTGATATATGTTTAATGGAAGACTCTTAAATTGACAATTCACAGCCTTATAAGTTACAATATTACGTACTCAATAAAACTGTAAACTAAAAACACACACACAAAAAAAAGGATTGAATAATGTTGTGGATGAAATATACTTTATTAAACATAAAAATAACACAGAAATATGCAATATAACAATTAAAATAAACATTTCCTTAATCGTTTCATTGGCAGTAAAATTACACTCGAAATAATTAAGATTTATGCATTTCAATTCATAACAAAATTTCATCAAATTTAATTGATTCATTTGAATTAAAATAACATTTAAAATCCTAAAATAAAAACCTAAAGACGTTTTAATCATTTAATTTTGTTAAACAACACACAATTGAATTTGATGGAATTATGTTATTGAATTTGAAATGCATAAATCTTAAAAATAGGCCAATATATACATTATATATATATATATATATATATATATATACACACACTACCGATCAAAAGTTTTGAAACACTCATTCTTTATTATAATTTTTTTCACATTTTAGAATAATAGTAAAGTCATCAAAATTATGGAATAACATAAACGTAACTATGGGAAATATGATGTGAATAAAAATCCAAAACAAATAAGAACTGTGTTATATTTTAGCATCTTCAGAGTAGTCATCCTTTGCCTAGAATTTGCAGACATGTACTCTTGACATTTTCTCAACCAACTTCTTGAGGTATCACCCTGGGATGCTGTTTAAACAGTATTGAAGGAGTTCCCATCTATGTTGGGCACTTATTGGCTGCTTTTATTTATTATTTAGTCCAAGTCATCAATTTCAAAAACTTTTTTTTTTTTTATTACATTTTAGTTTTATAATGAAATAAATTAATATGGTGGCACAATTATATTTTTGTCTACAAAACTAATTTCAAACATTTAAGCATACGCCTTCAGATCAAAAGATTTTTAAGATCATGAGAAACATTTCAGGCAAGTGTTTCAAAAGTTTTGACCAGCAGTGTGTGTGTATATATATATATATATATATATATATATATATATATATATATATATATATATATATATATAGTGGCAAGAAAAAGTATGTGAACCCTTTGGAATTAGCTGGTTTTCTGCATTAATAGTCATAAAATGTGATCTCATCTTCTTTAAAGTCACAAGTTTACACAAGCACAATGTGCTTAAGCTAACAACACATAATATTTAATGTCTTCATTGAACACATCCCATTAAACATTCACAGTTCTGTGGAAAAAGTAAGTGAACCCTTGGATTTAATAACTCAATCCTCCTTTGGCAGAAATAACCTCAAACAAATGTTACTGGTAGCTGCGGATTAGACCTGCACAATGTTAAGAAGGAATTTTGGACCATTCTTCCTTACAGAACTGTTTCAGCTCAGCTATATTCTTAGGATGTCTGGTGTGAACGGCTCTCTTGAGGTCATTCCACAGCTGGGCCACTCCAAAGGGTGGATTTTCTTTTTTAAGCCATTCTGTAGTGGATGAATGTTAAATGAATGTTACATTTATTTTAATGTTACATTACAATTTACTTCGATGTTTCAGGTCATTGTCCTGCTGCATCAACCAACTTCTACTGAGCTTCAGCTGGTGCACAGCCACCCTGACATTATCCTGTAGGATATCTTGATAAACATTGGAATCTATTTTTCCCTCAATGGTGGTGCGCCAGGCCCCGAAGCAGCAAAGCAGCCCCAAATCATGATGCTCCCTCTACCATACTTCACCACTGGGATGATGTTTTCATGTTGGTATGCGGTGCCCTTTTTACACCATACGTAGTGCTGTGTGTTCTTCCAATACAATTTAACCTTAGTTTCATCAGTCCACAATTTTTTTTACAGTGGCTTCCTTTGTTATGTCCTGCCATGGACACTGTGTCTGTTTAATGTTTTCCATATAGCAGACTCATGAACAAAGATGTTAACCAGTTCCAATGATTCTTTCAAGACTTTAGCTGTCACTCTAGGATTCATTTTACATCACTGAGCATTCTGTGGTGTGTCCTTTGAGTCATCTTGACTGGACGGCCATGTCTAGGGAGAGTAGCCACATTACTAAATCATCTCCATTTATAGACGATTTGTCTAACTGTGGACAGATGAATATCTAAACTCTTTGAGATAATTTTTTAACCCTTTCCAGCTTTATGCAAAGCAACAATTCTTGATTGTAGGTCTTCTGAGATCTCTGTTTTGCGAGGCATGGTCCATGTCAGCAGATGCTTCTCTGAAAGCAAAATTTTTCAGCTTTTGCACAAATACATTTATTCTCAATGTGAAAATGCATATTAAATATATAGGAATGCATTTACTAATGTTAATGAATAGAACCGTATTGTACAGTGATAACAAAATAAAATATATCAAAATTTAAATTAAAATGAAGCGAAATGATTCAAAGATGTGTTATAGCATAAAATTATAACTAACAAGGTCCCATTTTCGACATATGTGGACATGTTTATCAGCGCGCTGACACAAAAAAATAATGGGTTTTTTAAAGTGGCATATCAAACTAAACGTCTTGGTTACTGTTGTAACTTCCGTTCCCTGATGGAGGGAACGAGACGTTGTGTCGATGTAGTGACACTAGGGGTCGAACTTGGGAGCCCCAATCACCTATGATATATGAGAAAAGGCCAATGAAAATTGCCGAGTGGAATTTGCATGCCACTCCCCCGGACATATGGGTATAAAAGGAGACGACTTGCATCCACTCATTCAGGTTTGTGCTGAGTAGCCGAGACAGTCCCGGCCATTTCAGCGGGTAGTTCAGTGTTGTGGCAGGAGGGACACAACATCTCATTCCCTCCATCAGGAAAAGGAGGTTACAACAGTAACCAAAACATTCCCTAACTGTCAGGTGGTAGGAGGTAGGTCCTACCCGGAAGTGAGGAGCTCTACAAGCACAGTGACTGGTGACAGAGCAGAGCCCTGCCCAGGGGAAGACACGGGTTTGCCATCAGGGAAACCGTATAGTAGAAAATACCTCATATGGGATTACTGACAGGGAACCACCACATATGGAGCACCTATCCCAAGTACAGGGGCTGACCTGACAGGGCATACTTCACGAGTACTGGGCCTGGCCGCCAAATTCGCCTGCATCAGGGTGCTGGGGGAGGAAAGACATCAGGGTTCGCCGGTCCCGGGAACTCAGGTGGACTAAAAAGGTGGACATTATCCCCTCAGGGTTGGGAAAGGCGCTGAGTGCAAGTGGTACACCCAGCCAGCTGCCCACATATTTACCTGTTCGTACCCGCTAACACACGGGACGAAACTGGCTCAACCCAGAGATTGTAAAATCTCACAAAGGTATTGGGTGTCACCCAGCCTGCTGCTCTACAGATTTCTGTTAGAGAGGTGCCATTCGCCAGGGCCCAGGAGGATGCCACACTTCTAGTGGAGTGTGCTCGTACTCTCAGGGGGCACGGCGTGCCCTGGGCCTGGTATGCCAAAGTGATGGCATCCACAGTCCAGTGGGTAATCCTCTGTTTGGAGACAGCCTACCCCTTCTGCTGTCCCCCAAAATAGACAAAGAGGTACTCAGAGCATCTAAAGCTCTCTGTGTGGTCCAAGTAAACATGCAAGGACCGTACCGGACACAGCAATGACAAGGCTGGGTCTGCCTCCTCCTGGGGCAGTGCTTGCAAGTTCACCACTTGATCCCTAAAAGGGGTAGTGGAAATCTTGGGCATATAGCCTGGCTGGGGTCTCAGGATTACGTGAGAGTATGCCGGACCGAACTCTAGGAATGTGTCGCTGACAGAGAATGCCTGCAGGTCCCCAACCCTCTTGATGGAAGTGAGCACAGTCAGGAGGGCCGTCTTCAGTGAGAGGGCTTTTAGCTTGACTGACTCCAGGGGCTCAAACGGGGCTCTCTGTAGGACCAGCAAGACTACAGAGAGGTCCCATGAGGGAGTGAGGCACAGCCTAGGAGGATTCAACCTCCTGGCGCCTCTAAGGAATCTGATGATCAGGTCGTGCTTCCCCAAGGACTTACCGTCTACCGCATTGTGATGTGCCACTATGGCAGCCACATACACTTTGAAGGTCACAACCTCTCCTGTAGGAAGGAAAGCACTGACCTGACTGTGCATCTCTGTGGGTCTTCACCTCAGGAAGAACACCAATTCACAAACAGATGCCACTTCAAGGCATACAGCTGCCTCGTAGAGGGAGCTCTGGCCTGAGTGACAGTGTCTACCACCGCCGGTGGTAGCCCACTTAGGTCTACTGTGTACCATCCAAGGGCCAGACATGGAGGTTCCAGAGGTCTGGGTGCAGGTGCCAAAACGTGCCCCATCTCTGAGAAAGGAGGTCCTTCCTCAGGGGAGTTTGCCAGGGAGGGGCTGTCACGAGGAGCATGAGCTCCAAGAACCAAGTCTGGGTGGGCCAGTATGGTGCCACCTCCATGACTCTGCACAGAATCTGTGAAAGCAGACTCACTGGGAGAAATGCATATTTGCTCAGGCCCTGGGGCCAGCTGTGTACCAATGCGTCCCTGCCAAGCGGGGCCTCGTCAGGGAGTACCATAGCAGGCAGTGGGAGGATTCCTGGGAAGCAAACAGGTCTACCTGCGCTTCGCAGAATTGACCCCAAATCAGCTGGACCACCTGGGGGTGGAGTCTCCACTCTCCTCTGTGCATCACCTGTCATGACAGCATGTCCGCTGCGCGATTGAGTTCGCCTGGAACGAGTGGCCCGCAATGACTTCAGTCGCTGCTGACTCCAAAAGAGGAGATGGCGGGTGAGTTGCGACATGAAATGTGAGGGTAAACCACCTTGGTCGCCATGTTGTCCACCCGGACTAACACGTGCTTGCCCTGGATCAACGGCCAAAACCTCTACAGAGCCAGCAATACCGCCAGCAACTCGAGGCAGTGCAGGTCCTGTCCAGGAGCCCGATGTTGTGTGCCCGTTGCAAACACCACCCCAGCCTGACTTGGACGCATCTGTTGTGCTGAAGCAGTCTCATATGCATCAACCCAAGCACCATAACCGCCACTGAGGATGCCATCTGCCCCAGGAGCCTTTGAAATTGTTTCAGTGGGACCGCTGTTATTCCCCTGAATGACTTCAGGCAATTCAGTACCGACTGAGCGCGCCCGCTTGTGAGGTGCACTAACATCCAGTCCAACTCCATCCTGAGAAAAGAAATGCTCTGCACCGGGGAGAGCTTGCTCTTTTCCTAGTTGACCTGAAGCCCCAATCAGCTGAAGTGTCTGAGCACCAGGTCCCTGTGTGCACACAATAAATCTTGAGAGTGAGCTAGAATCAGCCAGTCATCAAGATAATTGAGGATGCGGATGCCCACTTCCCTTAGCAGGGCAAGGGCTGCCTCTGTGACCTTCGTAAAGACGTGAGGTGACAGGGACAGACCGAAGGGGAGGACCTTGTACTGGTATGCCTGACCCTTGAAGGCAAACCGAAGAAACAGTCTGTGTTGAGGCAAAATCAAGACATGAATGTATGTGTCCTTCAGGTCTACTGCCACGAACCAATCTTGATGCCGGATGCATGACAGAATGCGTTTCTGCGTCAGTATTTTGAATGGGAGCTTGTGCAGGGCCCGATTCAAAGCTCGCAGGTCTAAGATTGGTCGCATCTCACTGCCTTTTCTCAGTACGATGAAGTAGGGGCTGTAAAACCTTTTCTTCATCTCGGCTGGAGGGACAGGCTCTATCGTGTCCTAGAAGGACTGCGATTTCCGCACGCAGAACAGTGGTGTCCTTGCCTGCTACCGAAGTAAAACAGATGCCATTTAACCTGGGAGGGCGCCTGGCGAACTGAATCACATAGCCCAGTCGGATTGTCCTAACCATGCCTCCAGACTCTGTGCAAGTGGCACCAAGGGGACAATAGTCTTTGACATACCTGTGGATGGGGCCTCGTGGCAGGGCGTCTTGAACCCGTGGCTGTTAACTTACCTCACTCCTTGTACCCATCATAGGATCAGTCTGCGACAGGAGGCCGGGCATCCTCGTGGTGCGTCGCATACACCTGATCATGGATATGTGAGTGTCGCAGCTGGGTGTGTGAAGGCAGAGGACTCAGGTCCGCTGTGCCCCTGCTGTGAGTGTTTGATGTACGGCTGTTGTGACACTGGGGGATGGAATGGTCTGTGTACCACCTCCTGGTTAACAGCGGGTCTCCTCACCCTGGGTCGCCCATCTCAGGGATGCTTCGAAGCCCTCCTGGGGTTCTTGGCATCAGGCGGAGAGACGGGGGTCATCATCTTCCTGTGGGAGGCTCTACACTGAGGCCGAGCTGTCAGCTTGGGCTGTCAGCTCGGCGATGAGCAAACGGGGTGTGGGATGCTCCTTGACTGCCGAGAACTGCTGGGCAAAGTCCTCGACAGTGTGGTCGAACAGGCTACCTTGAGAGATGGGGGCATCAAGAAAGCGAACCACGTCGGCGTCCCTCATCTCTGCAAGGTTGAGCCACAAGTGGCGCTCCTGGACCACTGTAGTGGACATCACCTGCCTGAGAGCCCATGCCATGACCTTCGTCACTTGCAGGGTGAGGTTGGTCACCGAGCGTAGCTCCTGCATCAATCCCAGGTCAGACTACCCTCGTGCAGCTCTTTCAGTGCCTTGGCCTGGTGGACCTGCAGGAGGGCCATGGCATGCAAGGTGGAGGTGGCCTGTCCAGCAGCACTGTAAGCCTTGGCCATCAGGGATAACATGAACTTACAGGCCTTGGACAGGAGCCTAGGATGATTCTGCCAGGTGGCAGCGTTTTGCGGGCACAGGTGCACCGTAATCGCCTGTTCCACCTGAGGAACCTCCGTGTACCCCCTGGTCGCCCCGCCATTAGGGTAGTGAGAGTGGAGTAACTGACGAAACGGGACCAGGCAGTAAAAGGTGCCCGCCACTATTTTGTGAGCTCTTCATGCAACTCTGGGAAGAAAGGAACTGGGGCAGAGCGCAGCTGTGTGTGGTGCTCTGAGCCCAGGAACCAATCATCCAGCCCGACACTCACAGCAGCCCGGGCATGCATGGCCGTCAGCTCCGCGTCGGCCTCTGACTGGGCGATTGCACCAGACGGTGGGAGCCCGGCCGAGTCCTCGGTATCAGACTGTAAAAGCCCGCTCTCCGATGCTGTGATCGATACCTCGTCCTCTTCTCGAGCCCCGAATGAGACGTTGAGCTCACCCTGGGGTGAGCCGCCTGACCCATCCATGAACTCGACCACTGGAAATGAGCATGCTGGGGAATGGGAGGTCCGTGGGGATTCACCCGGCAGAAATGCTCCCATTGAAGCCCCCAAATTGTCCCCAGTGCTAGACACTGCGGCCTTGTGAATGCAAGCTGAGCGGCTGGAGTGGCTTTCCCTCTATGAAAGAAAGAAAGCCGCGACCACAACATTGGCATGGTCATGTTCTTGCAGTGAGAACATGAACCATCCACGAATGCTGTCTCAGCATGACTACGACCCATACACGTGAGAGAGCGACTGCACCCAGGAACTGCACATAAACGGAAAGGCATCTTTAAACAGACGCTTTCCGCCAGTGCTTACACTTTTAGAGAAAGTAAACTCTTTTAGTGTGGCTGCCGAAGCACCCAGGGGCGTTCTCTGTACTTATCTGTGCGAGAAGGGAGAACCCGCTGTAAAATTCGCCGTATATCCAACAGCCTAGCACTTGCAGAGGTGAAAGGAACGGCAGTGGAACATTTTTCACACTGATCGGCTTCGAAAAACAAATCTGAATGAGTGAATGCAAGCCATCTCCTTTTATACCTGTATGTCCGGGGGAGTGGCATGCAAATTCCACTCGCCAATTTTCATTGGCCTTTTCTCAGATATCAGAGGTGACTGGGGCTCCCACTCGACACAACGTCGAGTGAGTGACAGATAGGGAACTAGACTACTCTTTACAACCAAACAAGTTTCAATCAAAAAACTTAGAGGTTTCTTACCAGAAGCACTTTTGTTGGCACTGTGCCCATAGTAGCCGAAATCGACGTCATGCTGTTGTGTCACGTGACGTGGTGCAACAGAAGTTTAACCCTTAAATGACAGTGTAGAGTCTTGTGAACAGTATTCAGTTGATTTTAATGAATTAAAAGTATGCGTTGCTTATAGCGAAGCCAAAATACAACGTCCACACATGTGGCGCAGGGTCGCACAAGGTTAATAAATGAAAATCTCAAAAAATAACAATAATAAACTGTAAGTGGTGTACAGCATGAAACTAAAAAAATACAAGTCATGTTTTTCTTCAAAGCTTTATTTATACAAAAAAAAAATTTTTTTACTGACCAACCATTCTAATGCAAACTTAAAAACATCAACATTTAAGAAAAATTCCTTACTGTACAAGGAAATGTGAAAACATGAAACAGCCACCGAAGAATGTGCACATCGCCTACTGTTTCAGTATCATTTAAATAAAATACACTTAGTATTTGGGTAAAACTTGGTACTTTCCTCTTAATATACTGTATTTTCAGTTTAGTTTACTTTAATACATTTAGGTTGTGTTTAGTATGAATTTGTGAATTGTTTAATTTACTGTTAATGTATTACTGTTATTAATAACTTGTATAGAAGATACAGATTCACGTTCATTAAAACATCATGTTGTAGATCGGGGGACATTTCAAATAAAAAGTCAAATAAAATATGCTGTGTGGACACAGTGAATAACATACCTCTACACTGGTGATGGTGAATATACCTGCATGCTTTCCTTACGAGAGCTGATGTGATTGTTGGTGTAGATGATACAGTAAGGTGGATCAACATTTGCTAGATGTTATGTTGTACAATAACACACTTTCTTGTTTGAAAACGTAATGTTCATCTATAGAGAAATTCTCCATGATTTCATTGAGGGACTGAAGTATGCTGTAAGTATTATGTGTTTTTTTATTTTGTGTTGTTGACAAGATGTGACATGCAGTGTGCAAGCAGCTGCACACCCTCTAATGGCTGATGACCGTATAGACAGTTTTTTCTATATCTGCTCGCATGTTTACTGAATGCATTTCTGCTGGAATTAATTAGTTGAAGATTCTTTATTGTTGAGGTGGGTGTTAGATTAATGAACTATCTTACATGGCGGACAAATTGTTTATTAATACTGATAAATGTAACTATTCATTGAACGTTGGTGTCTTAATCATTCTGTTTTGAGAACACCCCAAACCTCTGGCAAAATCACTCTACAGCACAGCCTCGTGGCTTATTGCTTTATTGGAAAATGAGTTAAATCACAGAGCTCTCTGGTTGGTCACTCAAGTGTTTGAGCTTTAATTATGATATCAGTTATGGTTTAGCGCAGCCATTGAGACCAGAAGATCGGATCAATCTGTCTATTACAAACAGATGGAGTTTTGATCAGAAAGTAGAGAGAAAGTCTGCATTAAGGGATGGCAGAATTTGTGTGCGAGAGAAATAGAGTAAGAAGCAAAGAATGGGATAGAGTCAAAGAGAGCAAGGACTAATGTGTTAGGTTTTAGGAAGAACTGAGTATGTGTTGGTGAATGGGAGTAAGTGGAAAGAAATTATTTGTTTATGTGTATGAGTACATGTAAGCTTGTGTGTGTGTTACAAAGTGTGCCACAAATGGCGAGGTAAGGTCGCACACCGTAATCATTTCTGAAGCAAGCTGCAGTCTTGTGAGGCTATTGAGAGATAATTGCCTCATGATACAGGGTGACTAAGTAAGACCCAGAATAACTAAACAGACAGCAGTGAGAAGTTTTTCTGACTGTGATAATTCTGCTGGAAACCCCTGAGACGTCTGGGATACGCGTATGAGACAGAGAATCGAGAAAAAGAGAATGCATATTTTACTAGGCAATAGAGTGCAACAGTCTGGTTCTGGTTCTCATTAATTTTCTCCATAGGGGAATAGATTATTAACGATAATTTATAAACCTTTAAAGACAGACCTACTGTGAGCTCTGAGGTTGTTAAGAGATGGTATCTGCTTCTGTTGAAGACATCAGTCTGCGTTGTTTCAACTTCATTTTTAATAAATCGTGTTAAGAGTGGAGTTTGTGGTTACTACAATAATGATGGTCCTGAAGAGAAACAATCCGCCAATTGGAGAATCACAGCAATCAAAGCATGCCAAAAGAGCTCTGCAGTGACTGCCCACTTCCATTATGCACTGTGAATGACAAAATCAAGTCGCTCTCCTTACACTACTAAACTACTGATATATTTGTATTTATCTGAATATTTTGCAATGAACTTAAAATGTATTTAATCAACAACTTTAAATCAGTTTTTTTTTTCATTTTAATTTGATTACATCATTCACAATGCTTTATGGTTTTTGTAGGTCATTTCCTCATTAAAGTCGTTAAGTACCTTGTATCTTTGTCTCTTTGTCTGATTTTCAAATACTTTTTTGCTTCAATATTTCAGAAGACGAAAGACAAACAGAGCTGAATTTCTTGGCAACATTTCCACAGAAGAGCAGAGCAGCTACATTGACAGATTGCGTGTCTGTTGCTAGCTGCAATCATCCAGTCATTGTTATGGACACCACAAATATGCAAATAAGAACATTTACCCAGGGTTTATGAATGTACAGTGTGAAACATCGGAACATGAATACCCAGGATTAATTATTAATCCAGAATAAAGAATGAACAGTGTGAAACATAAAACAGGACAACCCAGGATTCCATTTACCCGGGGTTTAGAATAACCCAGGGTTAAGGATTTCAAGTGTGAAAAGACCTCAAGAGATTGTCAGAAAAGTTAACAGAAATGGAAGATTGCTCCAGGAGGAGGAATCTCAGAATAGCAAACCTTCCTGAATCTATAGAGGAACAGAAACCATGAAGAAACTCTGAATTGATTCTTGAACTGTTGGGGCCCGCATTACTGCTGTCTCCACTGGAACTGGATCGATGCCATCAGGCACTAATGCCGAAGCGCCCTCACCAAGTTATTGTGTGTTTCCACCGATACCAGATTAAGGAGCTGGTTTGGCATGCCATCAGAGAGCATGGTGAGCTTGAATACAAAGGAAATAAACTGCAAATCTTCTAGGATTATAGTAGTGAGGCTTCGCGGAAACGTAGTGAGTGCAGGGATGTAATTATGAAGTTTTGGGCTAAGGGTCTGATTTTGGGCTAAGAGTCAACGACTCTATATCCAGCTACCATACACTCCAGCAAAAGGGTGTGATTCACTTCTGTTTCAGAAGCAGAGCATTACTATTCTAGGGAATTTGAGAAAACACCTGCCGAAATCCCAGTGAATGAATGTGAGAAGATGTAGTCCATGATACTAAAACTTGACAGATGCAGACAATGAGACCTCAAACTTTTATTTGTAGGACTTGCTCTTATGGACAAACAGTGTGATTTGTTTTAAGGAAGAGGACAGTTTTTTGAAGTACTCATTCTAGTAAGTTTTCTTTCTTTTTTTTTCTCCCCCCATTGGTAAGTCAGCTTCTGTTCACATTCTGTCTGACACTAATTCTTGGGGCATGTGCCATTAACGTCATAAAAAGAGGTATTTTAAGTTATGTTTAATATATGTTTAATAAGGAAGGGAGGGGAGTGGAGGAACCCGCCAAATTCCGTGTATTTTTGTTTGGGGTTTAAGGTGCTTCTTTTGTATCGCTCAGTAAATTTATTTTACCCTTTAAGATGAAAGAGGGTTTTGATGGTATTTTATATTATACAGAATGTTTGAGCGTGAATGTGTACAGTCCCTTTGAATTTGAATATGGTTAAAAGACACTTTACTATTGTAACCTGGGATGTCAGTGGCTGTGCGAATCCAATTAAGAGGAAAAAGATTTTGTCTTATTTTAAGTCCAAAAATGTAGATATAGATTTTCTACAGGAAAGTCATACAACAAATGAGGAAACCCTTAAACTTAAAAGGGACTGGGTAGGACAGGCTTTTCATAGCTCGCTGTCAAGTCAAAAGAACAGGTTATTCTAATGCAATTCTAACATCTTAATTTCATTTTTAAAGGAACATAAAGACAATGATAGTAGGGTAATCTGTATTGAGGCTTTAATTAATGGTGTTAAGATGATATTGTGCAACATTTATGCACCCATTAAGGTGAACACAGACTTTTTTATGAGGTTAAAAAGATAATTGGAGGTTTGAAGGGTTAGGCTGGTAATTTTTAACCAAGTGAAGGGCAGGATCATTGATAGAAGAAACCCACAACCAATACATCTCAAGGATAGGGAAGCTACAGTATACATTTCATTTGTGAAAATTTGGGGTTAACTGATATATGGAGGCTGATAAATCTTAGAGAAAGGTAATATAACTTTTATTCCCACCCTCATAAATTGTATTCTCGAATAGATTTTTTCCTGATTTCAAAGTCATCAGGAATTCCGTTCAAGATGCATTGGGGCTATTGAAAAAGAAAGAATATATGCAAAGAATGACAGAGACAGACAAATCAATATGTGAACTTGAAAAGAAATTAGCAGCTCAATTTACAAATAAAGACTATCAAGACATATGCAAACTTAAGTTTCAGCTATATGAGATTTATAATATAAAGGCAGAGTATACATTGTTCCGGCTAAAAACAAACATTTACGAGGGAGGGGAGAAGGCCGGGAAATTGCTTGCCCAGCAATTAAAGCAAAAAGAGTCGACTGGCATTATCCCAGGCAAAAATATGATCAGGCAATCTTTTCAACAAAGGGATAACATTATGTTTTTTTACTAATTTTATTAAAATGTATACACATCTTCTTCTACATTTAGTCAGGAGGAATTTGACAAGTTATTTGAGAGTATTACTTTGAATAAGTTGACAGCTGAACAGTCAGAGGCCTTGGGGGCCCCTTTTTCTCAAGATGAGATTCAATCAGTTATAATGCAATGAAAGTGGGGAAATCACCAGAGGTTGATGGTTTCCTGATCAAATATTATAAAAAGTACATGGAAATTTTGACTGAAGTAAACAATGAGGCACTGCAGAGAGTACTACTTCCTAATACATTTAACGAGGCACTAATTTCCCTTATTCCAAAAAAATAATTGCATCTAAATAAAGCATTATACTCCCAAGCATTATACATGCTGATCAAACAGGATTTGTGAAGGATAGGGCCTCTACAGAAAATATGAGGAGGCTATTGCATTTAGCATAGTTCAATTACACAAAGCATGTCCTGTGTACTGTCATATCCTTTGACAAACGGGATGAGGCATGCAATCCTATTATAACACACTCCAGAGAAGTATGGTACTAAATTAATAAATCATGGGAATTTCCCAAATAATTCCAACAGTACTATGCTTCACTCTAGTACAACTCTAAAATATCTACTGGATAAAAATCAGTATACTGGAAAGAATGGAACAGTTCTGGAATTCATACAATTTGGTATTTATTTCATGATGGGGTCTTAATGACCTTTTCAGACTTACAAAAATAGTATAACTTTAGGAATAAAAGAAACATTTGGAAATATCTTCAAATTAGCGTCATGGTTACTGGTGTAACCTCCGTTCCCTGATGGAGGGAACGAGACGTTGGTGTCGATGTAGTGACACTAGGGGTCACTCTTGGGAGCCCGAGACACCTCTGGTCTTTGATAAAAGGCCAATGAAAATTGGCGAGTGGTATTTGCATGCCACTCCCCCGAACATACGGGTATAAAAGGAGCTGGTATGCAACCACTCATTCAGGTTTTACGCTGAGGAGCCGATATAAGGTCCGGCCATTTCAGCGGGTAGTTCAGCGTTGTGGCAGGAGGGACCAACGTCTCGTTCCCTCCATCAGGGAACGGAGGTTACACCAGTAACCATGACGTTCCCTATCTGTCACTCACTCGACGTTGGTGTCGATGTAGTGACACTAGGGGTCCCTATACAAAACGCCACAAGGCTGAACTGTGTTACGTGAACTGGCGGTGTGTGGTGGGCAGACTTGCTGTGTGCCTCATAGCCAGCACACCAGGTCGACACGTAACCTCCCCCAACACAGTTATGAGTGTCGAACGGCCCTTTTTGGGGACAAGTCGACTACCCAGAGATAGAGACAGGCTTAACCCAGTCATGGCCTCTTTCCCCTTCTCTTTTTCCACTCCCTAAAAAGAAGGGGGATTATCCGACTGGGCCGCCAGGTCTAGTCGGGGGGTGTCCCTCCCAAGGGGAGGACACCGCGGAGACCACACCTCGCCCCAAGAGAGGGGGGATATTTAAGTGGAAGAATACATCACATGGTCTTTCCAACCATGTGGAGAGCCTTCAAGGTAGATCCTACCCAATGGGGGAGGAGTTACTACAACATGGAGACTGAGGGGCTCTGCCCAAGGAAGACGCAGTTTGCCAGTAGGGAAACGAACTAGCGGAAGATATAGATCGCATGGGGTTAGCCTTACAGGGAACCGCCACATGCGGAGCACCTACCCCAGAACCGGGCTCTTAGTTAGCGCGTGTACTGGGCCGGCAGCGAGTCTCTCCGAAAACTCGACTGCCACAGGGCTCGGAGGAAGTCAACCAGGGAACAACCTTTGTGAACACTACTGGGAATTAACAGCGCACGTCTTCAGCTCAAAAGGAGGTGGAAGGCGCTATGTGCAAGCGATACACCCGGCCGGCTATCCCGGGCTTATCCACTTGTGTTGCGTGCCACTACCTGGGACGAAACCGGTTCCACCCGGAGGTTGTAGAACCTTGCAAAGGTGTTGGGTGTTGCCCAGCCCGCTGCTCTGCAATGTCTGTTAGAGAGGCACCTCTGGCCAGGGCCCAAGAAGCCGCTACACCACGAGTAGAATGGGCTCGTAGCCCTACCGGGGGCGGCATGTTTTGGGCAAGACATGCCATAGTTATGGCGTCAATGAGCCAGTGGGCGATCCTCTGCTTGGAGACAGCGCTTCCTTTCCGCTTTGCACCGAAGCAGACAAAGAGCTGCTCAGAGAGTCTAAAGCTCTGCGTGCGATCCAAATAGATGCGCAAAGCGCGCACCGGACACAGCAACGCCAGGGCTGGGTCTGCCTCCTCCTGGGGCAGCGCTTGCAGGTTCACCACCTGGTCTCTAAAAGGAGTGGTGGGAACCTTGGGCACATAGCCCGGTCGGGGGTCTCAGGATCACGTGAGAATAGCCCGGACCGAACTCCAGGCACGTTTCGCTGACAGAGAACGCTTGCAGGTCACCTACCCTCTTGATGGAAGTGAGCGCAGTCAGGAGGGCAGTCTTCAAGGAGAGTGCCTTAAGCCCGGCTGACTGCAAAACTCAAAGGGGGCTCTCTGTAGACCCTGAAAAACTACGGAGATCCGATGAGGGAACAAGGCGTGGCCTGGAGGGATTCAGCCTCCTGGCGCCTCTTAGGAACCCGATGATCAGATCATGCTTCCCTAAGGACTCACCGTCGACTGCGTCATGGTGTGCTGCTATAGCAGCAACGTACACCTTCAAGGTGGAAGAGGACAGCCTCCCTTCCAACCTCTCTTGCAGGAAGGAAAGCACTGATCTGACTGCGCACCTCTGGGGGTCTTCCTGATGGGAAGAACACCACTTAGCGAACAGACACCACTTAAAGGCATACAGGCGCCTCGTAGAGGGAGCCCTAGCCTGAGTGAATGTGTCTACCACCGCAGGTGGGAGACAGCTTAGGTCTTCCGCGTCCCATCCAGGGGCCAGACATGGAGATTCCAGAGGTCTGGGCGCGGGTGCCGGATGGTGCCCAGGGGGAGCTGTCACGAGGAGCGTGAGGTCCGAGCACCACGTCTGGGCGGGCCAGTAGGGTGTTTACCAGGACGACCTTCTCCTCGTCCTCCCTGACCTTGCACAGGGTCTGTGCGAGCAGGCTCACTGGGGAAAACGCATATTTGCGAATGCCAGGGGACCAGCTGTGTGCCAGCGCGTCTATGCCGAGGAAGGCCTCGGTGAGGGCGTACCAGAGCGGGCAGTGGGAGGATTCTTGGGAGGCGAACAGGTGCACCTGTGCCTGACTGAATCGACTCCAAATCAGCTGGACCACCTGAAGGTGGAGTCTCCACTCTCCCTTGAGGGTAACCTGTTGTTACGGCGCATCCGCCGAAGTGTTGAGGTTGCCCGGGATGTGAGTGGCTTGCAGCGACTTGGTGCTGCTAACTCCGTTGGAGGAGACGGCGGGCGAGTTATGACATACAGTGGGAGCGCAGACCGCCTTGGCGGTTGACATATGCTACCGCTGCCGTGCTGTCTGTCCGAACTAGCACGTGCTTGCCCTGGATCAACGGCCGGAACCTCCGCAGGGCGAGCAGAATTGCCAGTAACTCGAGGCAGTTGATGTGCCAACGCAGCTGCGGACCCGTCTAGAGGCCGGCAGCTGCGTGCCCGTTGCCAACAGCGCCCCAGCCCATTTTGGAGGTGTCTGTCGTGACCACGACGCGCCTGGAGACCAGTTCTAGCGGAACACCTGCTCGTGGAAACGAGAGGTCGGTCCAAGGGCTGAAAAGACGGTGACAGACCGACGTAATGGCCACGCGGTGTGTCCCGTGGCGCCATGCCCGTCTCGGGACTCGAGTCTGGAGCCAGTGCTGAAGCGGCCTCATATGCATCAACCCGAGCGGGGTGGCCACCACCGAGGACGCCATATGCCCCAGGAGCCTCTGAAAATGTTTCAGTGGAACCGCTGTTTTCTGTTTGAACGCCTTCAAACAGGCCAGCACCGACTGGGCGCGCTCGTTCGTAAGGTGCGCCGTCAAGGAGACTGAGTCCAACTCCAAACCGAGAAAAGAGATGCTCTGAACCGGGAGGAGCTTGCTCTTTTCCCAGCTGACCCGAAGCCCTAGTCGGCTGAGGTGTGAGAGCACCAGGTCCCTGTGTGCGCATAACCCGTCTCGAGAGTGAGCTAGGATTAGCCAGTCGTCGAGATAGTTGAGACGGGGCAAGGGAAGCCTCTGCGATCTTCGTAAAGACACGAGGAGACAGGGACAGGCCGAAAGGGAGGACTTGTACCGATACGCCTGACCCTCGAACGCAAACTGCAGGAAGGGTCTGTGTCGAGGATGGATCGAGACGTGAAAGTACGCATCCTTCGGGTCTACCGCCGCAAACCAATCTTGATGCCGGACGCTCGCTAGAATGCGTCTTTGCGTCAGCATCTTGAACGGGAGTCTGTGTAAGGCCCGGTTCAGTACTCGCAGGTCCAAGATTGGCCGCAACCCACCGCCTTTTTTCGGTACAATGAAGTAGGGGCTGTAAAACCCCCTCTTCATCTCGGCTGGAGGGACAGGTTCTATCGCGTCCTTCCGTAGGAGGGTAGCGATCTCCGCGCAAGGTAGCAGCGTTTCCATCTTTCACCAAGGTGAAGTGGACACCGCTGGACCTGGGCGGATGCCCAGCGAAGTGAATCGTGCAGCCGAGTCGGACGGTCCGGACCAGCCCTCACGACGGACTGGAAAGCGCAAGCCATGCACCCGAGTTCCGCGCAAGGGGGACCAAAGGGACAACGTCATCGGATGTACCGGCGGGTGGGGCCTCGCGGCGGGGCGGAGCTTGAGGTGCCACACCACATCGTGGCCGTGCTGAGTCCGAGGACATCGAAGCACTTACCTGGCTCCTTGTGACCACCCCCGGAACAGCCTGGGATGGGGGAGGAAGAGGCCTGTCCTCATGACCCATGGAGACTTTCACAACAGGGGCAGATTTGTGCCACAGCTGGGCGCTCAGGGCGGGAGACCGCCGCTGGAGCGCCAACCTGCCAAATGGAGTGGTGGACGGTGGTCGTGATGCCAGCCGTACACACCGAATATGTGACCCAGGGAACAAGGAAACCACTCTTGCGGAGCTCTTGAGTACTGCAGCCACTTGGGCATGCAGCGCAATTAAATGCAAAAGGTAACAAAAAGAAGATCTGCTTACCAGCTCCAGAGCAGCGGGTTTCGTTGTCCCTGGGTCGCCCGTCTCAGGGGCGCTTCGAAGACCTCCGTGGGTTCTTCGGTGCCGGCTGTGAGACGGGTGGCGTCGGCTTCCTGCGGTGGGCTCCACGCCGGGGCCGGGCCGGAGGGGCGGGCTGCGGCGGAGCTGGTGCAGTCACCGCAGGGGGACGCCCTCGGCGATGAGTAGATGGGGGGATCTTGAGCCACGCCGGGGCAGGACAAGCCGGCGAGCATCCATCTACTGCTCTACCATCGAGAACTGCTGGGCAAAGTCCTCGACAGTGTCGCCGAATAGGCCCGCCTGGAAAATGGGGGAAGCAAGGAATCGTGTCCTGTTGGCCTCACCCATCTCGACCAGGTTGAGCCAAAGGTGGCGCTCCTGGACCACTAGTGTGGCCATCGTCCGCCTGGGAGACCGCGCCGTGACCTCCGTCACTCGGAGAGCGAGGTCGGTCGCCGAGCGCAGTTCCTGCATCAATCCCGGGGCAGAACTACCCTCGTGCAGTTCCTTTAGCGCCTTGGCGGACTTGCAGGAGAGCCATGGCGTGCAGGGCGGAGGCGGCTTGTCCAGCAGCGCCGTAGGCTTTGACCGTCAGAGACGACGTAAACCTACAGGCCTTGGACGGGGGCTTTGGGCACCCACGCCAGGTGGCGGCGCTCTGCGGGGATAGGTGCACCGCGAGCGCCTTTATCCACTGGGGGATTGCCGAATAACCCTTGGCCGCCCCACCATCGAGGGTAGTGAGAGCGGGGAAGCTGAAAAGATCGGGACCGGGCAGTAAAAGGTGCCTCTCGCGATCTTGTCAGCTCTTCATGCACTTCCGGGAAGAAAGGAACGGGGCGGGGCGTGGCTTTGAGCGGCGCCGCGAGCCCAGGAACCAATCACAGAGCCGCGAGGGTTCAGGGAAGAGCGGTGAAATCCACTCTAACCGACGCTCGCGGCTGTCCGGGAAAGCATGTCGTCATCTCCGCGTCAGCCTGTGACTGGGCGATCGACCCCGAAGGGAGGAGCCCAGCCGAGGCTTCCGACTGGACGAGCCCGCTCTCCGATGCTGCGCTCGAGAGCTCATCACTTTCGCGGGCTCCGAATAAGAGGTCGAACTCGCCGTGAGACGAGCTGGCGGACTCACCCGGAAGCCCGATCGGGGCAGACGAGCGTGCTGGGGAATGGGAGGTCCACGGGGGGATACCCGGCGGAGGCGGTCCCATTGGGGTCCCCAAATCGCCCCCAGTGCTAGCCGCGCTGGCCTCAAACTCGTGGGTAAAAGGACCGAGGCGGGAGCCTCTGGGGTGGCTCGCTTCCTTACGAAGGCGAGCCGCGACCGCAACGTTGCCATGGACACATTCTCGCAATGAGAATGTGACCATCCACGAACGCTGTCTCCGCGTGAGCAGTGCCCAGACACGAAAGACAGTGATCGTGACCGTTAGAAGGCGAGAGATAACGAGCACAACCAGGAATAACACACAATCGGAAAAGCATCTTTAAAAAGACGCGTCTTTAAAAAGACGTTCCGTGTGTGCGCTCTTTTAGAGAAATATATACTCTTTTAGAGGGGAAAAATGCTCTTTCAGAAAATATACTCTCTAGTTTTTCTGCCGAAGCGCCCAGGGGCGTTCTCTGCAGTGCACCAGTGCAGAGGAGGGAGAAGCCGCTGAAATGCGCCGTCAGATCCAGCAGGTGAATGAACAGTAGTATTCAGCTCAATGAGCATGACCGTTCGGCTCCGAAGAGAAAATCTGAATGAGTGGTTGCATACCAGCTCCTTTTATACCCGTATGTTCGGGGGAGTGGCATGCAAATACCACTCGCCAATTTTCATTGGCCTTTTATCAAAGACCAGAGGTGTCTCGGGCTCCCAAGAGTGACCCCTAGTGTCACTACATCGACACCAACGTTGAGTGAGTGACAGATAGGGAAAGATTGTTTAGGCACTAGATATAAAGTGAATGATCATGATAATCAGTTATGTAAATATTTCAGGCTTCCTCCAGAATGTCACAAAGCAGCAGTGTGTTACAGAACTTTTAATGGAATCTTTAGGAATCCCTGTAGCAATCTTAGATTTGTATGGCAAACAGATCTTGACTGTGAGGTAGAGGAGGGAGTGTGACAACAAATGGTTTCCAATGTAGGGCAGTACATAAGAGATGCAAGAGGAAAGTTTACTCAGTACAAACATTTTCACAGGTATAATTTAACTCCTGTAAAGCTGTGCAGAATGGGTCTAAGCAAAATTAAGGAATGCTGGAAAAGGTGCAAAGATAAAGAGACACATATGCATGCTCTTTGGGACTGCCACTTAGTCAACACATTTTGGAAACAATTCTAGATATATTGAGCCAGTGGCTGAGATCTACCATTCCAGTGTTGCCTAATCTTTGCCTGTTAGGTGTTTGAACAGAGCTACCTCACATTTCAGTTGGTGAAATTTCTGTGATTATGGTGGGCTTTATTACAGCAGCTAGAGTAATTCTGCGTCATTGGAAAAGCATATCTGCCCCACAGCTGAAAGAATGGGCCATCCTAAGACTGACACAGCATCTTATGAGTGTATGCTGGCTAGAATCGATGGTAGTAAGGAAAAAGTGTCAAAATGCTGGAATAATTTCTTCACTGCATTTCCATGGCACAAGATTTTGGACATGATTACAATTAAATGTCTTAATCATATTAAGGATGTATTACTGCTCATTATCATGCTTTGTCACATTTGTCTTATGTTATATTTCAGTAATATGTGAAATTAACAAGTTGTGTGAAATACACACAGTTGGTGTATGTATATGTAAACAGTTTTTTTTTTTTATTTTTTTTATTTTTTTTTATGATTTTAAATTTGTGAAAAATATAATTAAACATTTGAATTCTGGGATAACACACTGAGCTCATTAGCCTCATGTGTGCTTTAAGTACTGTATGTTTAACACTACAGAGAACAGAGCTGCACACATACAGTAAGTGCAGCGAGCGGCACATGAAGACTATTTATTTAATAAAATTGCAGCACTTTAGGTTTATAACATCATATTGCAATTTAGATTTTATTTCGATTTATTGTTCAGCCCTATTCCAAAGTATGTTGTTCTAGTGTGGATGAGAAGCATAAACATAAATTAATGTGTTTTCAAACAAAAATGTGTTAGTGTGGACATGGCCTAAGTTAAGACCATTTTGAACTAGGTGTTTGAAACCAACATAGAAACGTACATACTTTTTGATGCTAAACCTTATTATTACTGAGATATAGCACCTTGTGACAACTGCCAATAATCAGAAGAAGCTTTTTCCATGCTAGTGGTGGTGATTTTCATTCATCTTAGTGACACGAGTCTTTTGATTCCGTTCACCAAAAACATTTGTTAAGATTTGTTTATTGATTCGCACCCTGACCATTTCTGACAATTACAAATTTGTTCCAGTAGATGGCACCAAATGACCATCTTTTATGTTCCATCTGGTCATGAATGAGTCATTCATGACCAGAACAAGTCTAATTATCCTTTATTAAAATTAGGGCTGTCAACTGATTAACATTTTTAATCAAATTAATTACATGGTGTCCTGATTAATTAATCGAATTAATCACATATATAAATATTTGCTGAGAAAGCCCCTCAAATAACAATTATTCAATATACAATGATGAAATAATTATAAATAGTTATCTTTAAAATGGGTATGGGGCTGGGTAGCTCAGCAAGTAAAGATGCTAGTTCGAATCCAGGGCATGCTGAGTGACTCCAGTCAGGCTTCCTAAGCAAACAATTGGCCCGGTTGCTAGGGCGGGTGGGGTCACGTTGGGTAAACCTCTTTGTGGTTGCTATAATGTGGTTCTCGCTCTTGGTGGGGTGCATGGTGAGTTGTGCATGAATGCCGCGGAGAATAGCGTGAAGCCTCCACATGCGCTACGTCTCCGCGGTAACACACTCAACAAGCCACGTGATAAGATGCGCGGATTGACGGTCTCAGACACGGAGGTAACTGAGATTTGTCCTCCGCCACCCAGATTGAGGCGAGTCACTACGCCACCACGAGGACTTAGAGCAAATTGGGAATTGAGCATGCCAAATTGCGGAGAAAAGGGGAGAAAAAATATATATTTACAAATGATATTTACGGTACTGTGCAAAAGTTTTAGGCACTTGTGAAAATATTTTCATAGTGAGGATGTCTTCAAAAATAATGAAATGAATAGTTTTCATTTATCACTTAATGTTATACAAAGTCCAGTAAACATAAAAAAGCTAAATCAATATTCAGTGTCACCACCTTTGCTTTTAAAACAGCACCAATTCTCCTAGGTACTCCTGGACACAGTTTTCTTGGTTGTTGGCAGATAGGATGTTCCATGATTCTTGGAGAATTCGCCACAGTTCTTCTACCTATTTAGGCTGTCTCAATTGCTTCTGTCTCTATATGTAATATCAGACAGACACGATGTTCAGTGGGAGGCTTTGTGGGGGTCATGACATCTGTTGCAAGGCTTCCTGTTCTTCTATTCTAATCTTTTCTATTGCAAAAGTAATATTTGGGAGTCTAACATTTATATTTCCTATTGACACACTAAAGCTGAAGATATAAATAAACATCTTATGTGCCTAAGACTTTTGCACAGTACTGTATATATATATATATATATATATATATATTATGCATATACAGTGTAACGCTGGTGGCCACCCTAATCTTAAATTGTTTTTATTTATTTATTTTTATTTGATTTTTTTAAATGTTCGGGCGCCAGACAGTTTTATGCTTGTCACAATGTAATTTAACCCAGGATAGCATAAGAAATCCACCTGTTACATACAACAAAACTAAAATGTACAGGGAGTCTGAATTTTCTTCCTTTCAACACTTAAAAGGCTTTAACCAACACCCCTCAAATAACAAAGTCAAAAGTTAATTTGATAAAAATAAATAAATAAATAAACGATCATTGAACAATAGTTCCAGTCCCAACTACTAATTTATTTTCTTTTTCTTGTTGTTTTCTTTTTCACATTCATACAATACATAGGATGCGAATCCGTGCAGATATGGGTCACAGTTTGAAGTAACCGGGTTTCCACAACAGCAGACTCACATGTCCACATTAACTCCAAATTTGTACATGTAAAAGAACACATTAAATAAACAATAAGTAGAAGAAGGGGTACAAACCAAACAAAAACACACTCACAAAAAAAAAAAAAAAAAAAAAAAACAAACAATATTGCAGTAACTTTCACTTCTCCCCAATAGACACACATCAAAAGTGTGGATTTGAATGGTAAGTGTCTGTGTCTGAGAGCGTGTGTGCTAGAATGTTTGTGTTATAGAACAGCTTTGTGTCACTGACCAAGTTTAGCAGATTGGTTACTGGGACCGCAGTGGGCTCAAGGATGATCCTATATCCGACCATGCATTCACATTTGGATTGCTTAAGAATAAAGCTGGTTCGTGAAAGTGCGTCGCCCCATTTCACGGACTCAGTGAAGACAGCGTGTCTGGAAGCATCAGGCCGACAGGAAACATAAGCCACATTCCACACGGTAACCCATACTTTTCACTCCTCTCCAACAACCCTCTCACAAGAACTGCGTTCACTTGTGATGTCCCTCTCCTGGTGCGCTAGCCTCGCCCTTATATTCGTTTCTCCTTTTATTGACGTATACCTCCCTTTACGTCACTGAATTGACAAAGTGAAAGTAAAATAAAATTTGAAATGGCAAAAGGAGTTTTCCGTGCTGCCACACTCTCCCTCCCTGGAGAAAACAACCCATGTTTGTTTGAAGAAGTGTGAAACATAAAAAACCTGTGAATTCTTCATCTTCATCAGATGAATCTTGGAATTTTTCCATACGTTTTTGTTTTTCCTGGGCCTCCAACTCTTCGGCTGTCGGAAAACACTGTTTCAGATTGCACACATGTGCCGTGCGAACATCTTCTCCAAGGCTCCAAGGCTTTCCGGTAGTTTACTGGTCCCAACTACTGGATGATGCGGTAAGGCCCTTTTCACCGTGGGGCTAGTTTGGCACTGAATTTGTTTTTTGCACTGGATTGTGGAAAGTTTCTAAGCCATACTCGTTCCTTTTCTTGGAAAGTGTGATCTCTTCTATTTTTATTGTAGCTTCTGAGTTGTCTCAATTGAGCTTTTTTGCTGCATTCTTTGGCTTTTGATTGTAGATGAGCCAGATGTTGGACGACGTCATAGGTAGGAATGTCTGGAGTAAGATTTCTCCCATGCAGTATTTTATCCATTGGACCCTGCAACTTTCGTCTGAGCTGGAGTTCTGCAGGGGTCATTCCAATAGTCTCCTTCACTGCCATGTTTATAGTGAAACAGAGTCAGGTAAGAATTGGTCCCACTTGCTATGATTGTCATTCACATAAGCTGAGATCATCTGCTTGAGGGTACGGTTAATTAGTTCAGTCATGTTGGTTTGAGGAAGATAAGCTGTGGTTAGTTTGGGTGTTATGTTCCACTTCTCACACAATTCCCTAAATGCAGAAGACACAAACTGTGTCTCTCTGTCCGAAAAGAACACACCATCGGGTCAGAATTTCCTTCCTAAGGAGAGATGCAATGGTCTGCGCATTACAACTAGGCACAGGAAATAACTCAATCCAGCATGAATAGTAATCAGCGAAGACAAGGAGGTACTCATTTCTCATGATGCTGTGTGGTAATGGTCCCATTATATCAACTCCTAACATGTGGTGGTGATAGGTTGTAGTTTCCCTGCGTTTTTTTTGGTTGTCACTCTTCAAGGTTTGACATTTCACACATCTTTTTACGTGATTTTTTTTACATCCTTGTAAACTTTACATGCTTGGCCAAAATACTACATCCTGAAGATGGTTGTATGTCTTGAAGATTCCTACATGGCCACTCATGGGATTTGAGGGGTAATGTTGGAGAACCGTAGGAATAAGGCTGCGAGGGAATTAACTCGGTATCTAAAAATTGTTAGATGAAAGCCGAGTTTTGTGGTAAAGCTTATCTTCAATGATCTCATATCGTTTGTTCAGGATATTGTGATTCTCTGCCAGTGTTTTGAATATGTTTGTGATTTCAGGATCCTTGTGTTGTTCTTCCCAGATAACAACAGCAGAGACTGGGATTTCAGGATCCTCCTTTTGGCTGGAGTACAGGCTGCAGTCCGGTATGATCGGAATTCTGTTATCCTTACGATACTCAATGATGAAATTAAATCTTTGCAGTCGCAGGGTCCATATGATGAGGCGGCTGGTGGTTTTTACACAACTCAGTACACACTGTAGCACGGAATGGTCAGTCACCACTGTAAACATCTTGGGTTTGAGGTAATGTTGCCACTTCTCTAGTGCCCACATGACTGCAAGACATTCCTTTTCCGTTGTAGAGTAATTTATTTCCGCTTTGTTCAAGCTTCGGCTTGCGTAAGCAATCACCTCTTCTCCACTGTGGTCTTTTCGTTGTGTCAGTATGGCACTTAAACCACTGTCGCTGGAGTCCATGTACACAATGAAAGGGAAGCTGAGATTTGGGTGTCCAAGATTGGGAGGTGAGGTTAGGCATGCCTTCAGTTCTTTAAAAGCTTGTTCACACTGGGGGGACTAAACAAATGAATGACCACTCTCGCTCTTGGGACAGCACGAGATGATTACCCTCGTAACATCGCTGGGTGCCTTCTGGGCCCTGGCACCCAAATTGTCAATGTCATTCCCTGGGTCATTCTCCAATGCTCAGCACCTCCGGCCCTCATGCTCGAGACGGCCAGGCGCTGAAAGTCTCTCCGGTCAACGAGCGGGATGCGAGTATCTCGCGTTCCCTTGTTTTCCGTCGAGAGAAAGCTGGCAAACAGGTAAGTGCGGTGGTTCTTGGGGCCGCTCACCTGCCCCGGCTGCCGGCCACTGTTGCGGGCTCGTGGGGCAGCACGCCTCCCCCAGACGATCTTCCCGGTGGGATGTCTGCTCTGTCTTGCCGCAAACCACCCGAAAAAAAAGACCCTCACGGCAGCATGACCTGATCACCAGGATCCTCAAAGGTGCGAGGAGATTGAATCCCCCTAGACCGCGCCTGATTCCCTCTTGGGATCTCTCTGTGGTCCTATCTGCCTTACAGAGAGCCCCCTTTGAGCCCCTGGAGCAGGCCGAGCTCAGCACTTTGTCGCTGAAGACGGCCCTCCTGGTGGCTCTCACTTCTATCAAGAGGGTTGAGGACCTGCAGGTGCTCTCTGTCACCAGCGAATGCCTGGAGTTCGGGCCGGCATACTCTCAAGAGACCCTGAGACCCTGGCCCAGTTACATGGCCAAAGTTCCCACCACTCTCTTCCAGGATCAGGTGGTGAACTTGCAAGCGCTCCCTTCAGAGGAGGAAGACCCGGCCTTGCCGTTGCTGTGTCCAGTTCGCACCTTGCGCATCTATCTGGACCGCACGCAGAGCTTTAGATGCTCGGAGCAGCTCTTTGTCTGCTTTGGAGGGCAGCAGAAGGGGAAAGCTGTCTCCAAACAAAGGTAGTCCCATTGGATTGTGGATGCCATTTCTCTGGCTTACCAATCACAAGAACTGCCATGCCCTTTGGGAGTCCGGGCACACTCACCAGAGGTGTTGCATCTTCCTGAGCACTGGTGAGGGGCGCCTCTCTAGCGGACATATGCAGAGCAGCAGGTTGGGCTACACCCAATATCTTTGCGAGGTTCTATAACCTGCACATAGAACCGGTTTCGACCCGAGTGTTACGGGGTGACAACAGGTAGGCCGGGCAGGCCAGTCGGGTGTATCGCTTGCATTGTGCCTTTCCCCTTTTTTAAGGTGATAATGTGCACTATATTGTCCACAACAGTTCCCCACAACTGGTGAACACTGGACGCCTCTTTAATCTTTCAAGCACTATTCGGTGCCGAACTCGGTGGAGGAGTAATGCTGCCAGGCCCAGTACTCGTGACATGCCCCTTTTCAGGTGAGCCCGTGTACTTGGGCTCAGTGCTCCATACGTGGTGATTCCCCCCTCGGTAATCCCGTATGATGTGTTTCCACTGTCCGGTTTCCCCTCAGGTGAACCCTGTGTTTCCCTTCATCAGAGCTCTGCTCTGCCTCGGCCACTGTTGCTGTGTACCCTCTCCATAGATAGGGTCCTCCCCAGTGGCATCATTCCATATGTGAACTTCCCCATTGGTAAGTCCATGTGTGGTATTCTCCACATGTTAACCTCCCTCCGGTAGGATGTGGTCTCCGTAGTGCTCTCCCTCCTGGAGAGGGAAGAGCACTTCCCCAGCACTATTCTAGCAGGTGCTCGGTGGGAAATTGCTTAATACAAAAATTAGGGAAGGCCGAATTACTTAGCCGAAAAAGCAACTGCACTACTCATTAATTTAACTTTACCTAACTTTCTTATCGTTTCTCTGCTCAATGGATTCAAAATAATGTCTATATCAGGGCTCTCCAAACTTTTTTTTTGGGGGGGGGGATTTTCTCCCCTATTTCTCCCCAATTTGGAATGCCCAATTCCCAATGCCCTCTAAGTCCTCGTGGTGGCTTAGTGACTTGCCTCAATCTGGGTGGAGGAGGAAGAATCTCAGTTGCCTCCACGTCTGCATCAATCCGCACATCTTATCACGTCGCTTGTGGAGCGTGTTACCGCGGAGACCTAGCATGTGTGGAGGCTTCACGCTATTCTCTGTGGCATCCACGCACAACACACCACACTCTCCACCTAGAGCGAACCACATTATAGCGACCACGAGGAGGTTAACCCAATGTGACTCTACCCACCCTAGCAATTGGGCCAATTGGTTGCTTAGGAAGCCTGACTGGAGTCACTCAGCACGCCCTGGATTCGAACTTGCGACACCAGGCGTGGTAGTCAGCGTCTTTACTTGCTGAGATACCCAGGCCCCCCTCTTCAACCTTTTTTGAGTGAGGGCTACCTGAAGGGATAAAATAATTTAGAAGGCTACTTGTTTATAATAAAAATAAACATAAACCCGGTGGTGATTTACAGCGCCGTTTCTGACCATTTTGGCGCCCTAGGCGAGATCCCTTTTGTTTACATTGGGGAGGAAGTGTATTAGCAACTTGCGCTGCGATCTTGTTATTGGTGTATGTGTTCTCCAACTTGTAAATGCAATGGCAGTGTTCACTCTTGTTTCACTCCATTCTCTGTCTCTGTGTCTTTTAGCAAGTATTCGAATTTTGGCTTTAACATCTGTAGACAAAGCTACAGTTCTTTTCCTCTGTACAAGTCTGCCATGGTTGTTCATTTTCTCCTGGCTGAACAGCTAGTATCAGTAGCCATGCCCCAAACTCATGCTATAGGCTGAGCAAGAAAGGGATTGGTGGAGCTGAGCGAGCCACTCAAAATATAAACATCAATGTTTTGATAGTGCCTGCAAGGCTCAGGCTTTATACTTTTTGGGGAGGTAAACCCATGAATGGCTAACTTATAGTTGTCAATGAACAATAAACTGGGAAAGTAGAAGGTAGTTTGACATAAAAAAGTTGCACACTTCACCTTGCTCACAAGCATTTTATATAATTTTTTAATGAACAATCAATCCTGGAAAGTCATGAACACATATTGAAATATGTACATTTATAATTTTCTCTCTGTAAATCACATTACACTTTCCCTGAATATTAAATGCCATAAGATTTCAAGAGTCACTTGCCACAGTTGCAACAATAACTCTTTGAGTTTACAGTTACTGTGTTTTGTTTTGTCATGTCCAAATTAGCCTACTTTTATGATAGGTGGAAAGAAAAAACTGTTGTTCTCTAATGGCCTTTTAATGGGAATCTTGGCATTGCATAATGTCCACAAGTGCACTATAATCAGGAGTTTAACCTGACACTGCAACTGTAATTGAGTCTTTCAGATATGCATCAGAAAGGCATGTTCTGTGTTTGTTCTTAATGAAATTCATTTCTGAAAAGGTAGATTCACACAGGTAAGTTGAACGAAAAAGACAGGCAACTTTCACGGCTGCTGCGCAAACATTTCTGTACTTCTCTGGGTCAACAAAGTTCCAAAAGTTTGGAGCCCCCTGATGGGCTTTGAGGTGAATGTCATGTTGCAGAATCTCAACCTCACTAGAATCCAGGTTAAATGTATCACTTAGTTGCTCAGAAATGCACAAAATGTCCACTTGCATGAAAGGATTTGAAATGAATGACACACATGGTTCCAGTTTATCAAAGTCATTGAATCTGTCCTCAAATACTTGTCCAAGCTGCATCAAGAGTTCAGAGTACTTATTTAAAGCTCTGTCAAAGACCCCAGATGCAGAAGCATTGTCATTTAGCATTGACTGCATGGATGGAAAGTGATGCAATTTCTTCCTCTGCAAATACTCTACCAGTGATGTCAGTTAGGACGGCAAGGTCCAGTAGCCACTCTGTGTCCTGCAGCAGGAAGGTGTCCTCCCCTATGGATTCCATGAACAATTTGATTTCATTAAAGTGATGAAAAACACTGCAAAATCCTTCCCCTGCTCAGCCATCGGATTTCATTGTGAAGCAACAGGTCACCATATTCAGCTGACAGCTCAGTTTCACTTCGGATCGGATGCTGTTGATGATTTTAACAACTGGAGTCATGATGTGATAAAATCCTATCATTTTGGAGCACATTGCCTGCTGGTGTGTAATGCAATGGTAATGTAGAAACTTTGAAAAATCTGGGTCCCCTCTGCATAGCGCAACAAGGCCAGTCATTGCAGGGGCTCCATCAGTTGACACCAACTTTTCAAATGGTACAATCTTTTCAAGAAATAATGCTTCACTGCATCATAATAATCAACAAATCTCGTTGTTGTCTTCAGGGGCAGTAATGGCAGGGATTCCTCTTTCACAGAACAATCACTGAAAACCATTCTGATAAAAACATCAACTGCGCTGTACTACTAGAATCCACAGACTCGTTATACTGGATGGAGAACCATTTGCACAAACCTAAATATTTTTCCAGCTGCTCCGTTACGTTCGCTGATATAGCCATGACTCGTCTGGCAATTGAGTTAGCCCCCAGCTGTATGTCGGATAGTGCAGACATGATTTCATTCCCCTTCTTGTGATCTTTAAACAGAGTGTTCACTATCACAGTCATTGCTCCCTTGACAATAGGTGTGTTTGTATGGACCCTAATAATCCGTTTGTGATAGGACTAACAGCACAGTCTGACTAAAAAAGTTGGCCAAATCTGATGTGGACTTCTTTCGGATTGTGAGAGGTGGTGTAAACCTTTTATAATCTGTTCAAGAAGAAAATATTTGCTATGTAAATGCTTGATCGGATTGCTTTCTAAAGCTGGGACATTGTACGCATGTCCATAACTGACGCAGTAATGATGTCATGACGAACTCTGAGAAGATGTGTGACTGAAAAGTCACACACTACTGACCTCTAATATTACAAAGCTAGATGTTTTTTTTTTATTGTTGCTGGATGGTAAGTAGGCAGTATATTTGAACATTTTGAATGATTTTTTTATTTGTGATGTATTGTTTATTAAAAACCAGAAGCCCTCATGCAACATCATATCCTCGTTCGTTGCATTGTCCAAAATAATCTCACATGCACATAGTCTAGTGTGACCACCCCTTCAGCTCTCTTGAGAGCACATGAAGATGAACTGTGTCTCAAGTGCTCTGATGTGCGTGCCGTCTACAGAGGCTCAGGCCAAACTCCCGCAAAAATATAAATGAGGTATAAACTTATCAAATATAAACTATAATAGTGAACACAAAGCACTCAAGATTCACCTTAATTTAATGACTGTGTAATGGTGAATGTCCATGGTCATTGCGGGTTTATTCACACATTGTTGAACAGCGCCCTTTCAAATGGCGAGGGAATGCTGTATGCATGCTGTATGTAGCTACATGCGGTTGCAAAACAAATAATAGCAATATAATAAACCTGAAATAAATCAAAAACAAATCAACAGAAATAACAACTAAATGAATTGACACTGTAGCAACGAAAAATAACAACACAAAAAGGAAAAAACACAGCACACAGAGCAAACAAAGGGAAACAAACAAAACTACACAAACAACAAAGTGAAGCTGATATGCAGCACAGCAAACGTGAGGCTCGTAAACATACAGCCCAAGCGAGCCACAAAGCAAAACAGCAGAAACAAATGCCTGTAAGCAAAACAGCAGAAACAAATCCCCATAATCAAAACAGCAGCGGTATCACATGTAGCATCTTTGGCTAGGGATTTGTCTTAGAGAAGATTTGGATGTTCAACTCCCCACGCTTAAGATTGGGTTGAACAAACACCAGACGCAAAGTTGTATGGTTACTCACAACAGGTACCGTGGCTCAGTATACCGGCCATCATTCAACCACCTGCTAATGTTGCTGTTAATGAAAGCGACCTCTGCTGCCAACTCGCCACAACACACACACCACCAGCTCCGCTCTAATCAAACTGTACAGAAACGGAAACGGAAATGCCAGGGAGCGAGGAACCCAGAATCACCAGGACACGTAGACACCCGTCAAATTAAGGGTCCTTAAATAGAATGGTAGCTCCCACCTCACTGGTCTGCCAAAGCCATACCCCAAACAGGGCTAATAGGATGGTTAATCACTTATCCTGCCACATTCTACCCCCTATTTTTTTTAAAACGGCATCTCGATGATGACCCAATGAAACACACCCCTGGACTATTGCTGGCTTGCATCCCATGGCCTAAACCAAACCGAAATTCTATTAAATGTAGGGCAGCTCTCATGCCCCCCTCCTCAACGGCCCGTGATAGACAGTATGGGTTCGAATGGTGGCCCGCAGTGGCCCACCCAGTTCTCCACAAGGGGATGCCATCCGTACATGATCGGCCCTTCGGCAAACAATCATGCCCTGATGGTGTGCGTGATACAAAATCAGGAACCCCAAGGCCTCCAGAGACTGTGGCCCCCTCGTCAACACCTACCGGCCTACTCTGTGATGGAAAAGGGCCCAGAGAAACAGGAACCTGAGGAACTGGCCCCCAACTTACCGGAGACTCAACATCAGCAGATCAACATCCTCTGATGACACTTCTACTGAAGGCACCTCTTCCTCCAAAACAGGGGGATCTGTTGAGACTGGAACCGGACAATCCCTCCAGATCCGGGTCTTCAAGGCCGACCGATGTACGCATGTAACCTTGCCCAAGTCATCCAGTGGTGCAATAATGTATACTGCCCAACCCGTCTTATGTGCCTTCACGAACTGATACACCACTGGGCTCCACAGGTCCTGAATTTTATGATGACCTCTAGCGCCATGCTCACATAAATAAACTAACTGGCCATCCCCCAGTGGTGCATCATGGACGTGGGTGTCATGTTGTGCCTTACGGCGACCAGCAGTAGCTTCCAGTCATTCCCATGACCCCTCAAAAGCCACTTGTAGCCTAGCCTGATGTTCCCTCATCCACTTGTGCACACTACCAACCCCCACCTCCTGGACTCGACCCAAAAATATGTCCACCGTAAGTCGTGGCTCCTGCACGAACATTAAAAAATATGGAGATTCGCCAGTCACCTGATGAGGGGTAGTATTGTAGCAGAAAAGCACCTATGGGAGACATAAGGCCCAATCTGTCTTCCTGGACACAGGTAGGGCACGTAGAAAGTTATGCAGCGTCCTATTAAAGCGTTTGCACTGACCATTACCCGCTGGATGGTAAGGGGTAGTGCAAGACTTTTCAACGTTATACAGTGCACAAAGCTGCTGTACCAGGGAGGACTCAAAGTTACGGCCCTGGTCTGAATGGATACGACCAGGGACACCGAACTTATAAAACCATTCCACCACCAAAACTTGGGCCATGGTTTCTGCCCATTGGTCCCATGTAGGCACAGCCAAGGTGTACTTTGTGAAGACATCTGTCATAACCAGCACGTTCTCCAACCCTGAACGAGTCGGCTCTATCACAGTGAAGTCTATTGCCAATATTTCGTTTGGCCTAGAGGCCAATAGACGGCCCATGAAGCTACTAGGAAAAGGTTGCGTGTCCTTGGCGACCTGGCACCGTTCACATTCTCGACACAATTGTGCCACATCGGATGTCAGGCCCGGCCAATAACAATGCTGCCGCACCAACTCAGTGGTGCGTTGAACTCCTTGGTGCCCATGCTCATGATGTAACTGTTAAAACTTCACCCTGCAATAGCGATGGTAGCACCAGCTGAAGTCCCTCTTCGCCACATCAGAGTAAAACACTCGGCTATGCAAAAGCCTTGGGCAGCTGCCGGTGCTTCTCTGCACTAGGAGGAACCCCACGCCTCCAAAACATTAGAGCCTCACCTATAACAGGATCCTCTTCCTGCAAGGACTATACATCCACAGCCAGACTGGGCAGCGCAGTAACTACTGCTTGAGAAACCACCCCGTCTTCCCAGCCTGCCTTACGCAGGCAGGGAGTACTGTGCCAGGCAGTAACTCTTCTAACTCACCATGGCTTGGGGGACCCTGCCGGGAGAGGGCATCCGCATTCCGTTTGCTCCTTCCAGAGCGATACCTCAGCTCAAAATCAAATGCGGCCAATTGTGCAGCCCACCACTGCTCTGTGGCCCCGAGCTTGGCGGTAGTCAGGTGGCTGAGGGGGTTGTTATCAGTGAAGATGACACACCTCTTCCCGAGCAGGTATTCTCTGAACTTCTCATTCATGGCCCACTTAAGTGCCAAGAATTCCAACTTCATGGAGCTGTAGTTTGACATATTGTGCTCAGTGGGACTAAGACTGTGGCTAGCATAGGCTATAGGCTGCACCTTCCCCCCTTGTTCCTGGGACAACTGCTCCCAAACCTCCATGGATAGCATCTACCTCCAAGATAAAGGGAAGGGAGAAATCAGCCTAAGCTAATACAGGGGCAGAGGTGAGCCTAGTCTTCAACCCCTCAAAGCTCGCCTGACACTGCTCTGTCCACGGCGCACCAAAACTCAACTCTGCTTGAGCCCTGGGCTTACGACCAGCAACCAGCCGGTGCAGAGAGGCCGCCAACTTGGCGAAACCCTCTACAAACCGTCTATAGTAACTGGCAAACCCCAGGAATGACCGGAGTTCTGCCACCCCCATAGGGCACTGCCATCGCATCACTGCCTCTATCTTGCTTGGATCTGTTGACACCCCTTTGGCAGAAATTACATGTCCCAGATAGCTTACCTCCTGCTGGAAAAACATGCATTTAGCTAGTTTAGCCTTCAACCCCTCTCACTCTAGCTGACTCAAAACCACCTCTAATAGCTCCAGATGTTGGGTCACGGAGGAGGAAAACACCACAATGTCATCCAGGTACAAAAGCAGGGACTGACAGTGTGAAACTTTAACAGCAGAGACTTCACCTGTACTTGTTCAGTCACTGTCAACATAGACTAATCAAGATTCTTCATTTGTTCCTGCACTGAAGAAAGAACAGTAGGAATCTGAAGATTCACTGACGCAAAAACAGATTTAACTTCCGAAACGCCATGGGGCAAGCTCACAATAAACATACTGTGCAGCGTGCCCAAAACGGAGTTCCGAAAAGCATTATGTCTGTTTTACCTACATTGATGACTGGTACATAGAGGGTACCTCGAGTCACTCTTACTAGTGCAAACGTCACCAAAAGACCTGCAGGCAACCCAAACTCTGGGGGTTCAAAGAACACAGTTTTCCCAGCAAAGTGCCCCGAGCAAGTTGCGGCTACATCTTTCATATGACACGACATGCTTTACGACCCCACAACCGGACCCTGCCTAAACAACTAGCTTGGGGGACAGCACTCACCTGGCGACAATGTTGTAATGCTTGAAACACTGACTTAGAGGCTCCTGACGCAGCATCAAAGAGGGCAGGACCATGCTGCCCAAAGAGCTCCTGATAGCACCGGCTCAACATATTCATCCCCAGAATACCAGGGACTTGAGCACCTGTGCCACCAGGAGGATCTCTGATGACCAGTACTCAACATTCTGGAATTACCTGACCACAAAGATCAACATTCAACTCCATATAGCCAACATATGGTATCAACGACCCATTGCCGCATGGAGCTGCAACCACTGACATGCCTGAGATGATCCTGGCCCCATGGTTCAAACTGTTCTAAAAAACAACTTTCTGTGATCGTAGACACCATGGAGCCAGTATCAATCAAACAGGGCACCTGTACCCCCCCATACAAACAACGAGGTGTGGACATGATGCCATGAGATGCGGCAGGGGGCCTGATGGACCTAAAGTCATTGAGCCATGGTCTTCCCCTACCGAACTATGACTCTGCAGTTTGGCGGGACCTAGTTTTCCGTCGGTTGGGGAAAAGTCTGCCCAGCCCTCACTGTAGGGGGCGTCTCACGACGAGCTAGGGAGGGATGAGGGAGAACACGTTCTCCATCAAATTCACAAGTGAAATGGCCTGGTTTTTGACACCGATGACAGAGTAATACCTCAGTATGGGATGGCCGATGAACATGCTAAGGAAACCGCAAATATGCAACATTCTGAGTGAGTTGATCTAACTGTTGCTGCTGTGACTTTAACATCTCCCGCAGCTCCCTCAACTCCGACTGAGAATGTCCTTGCACCCCATACTGGATGCCATAAGCCATTGGAACTGACTAACTCTGGCCCCTCGCACCCTCTGGCATTCCCTCCCACTCCCACCTAATCGCTTCACCATGTACTTCCAATAAAGCAGAGGTGGGCTGATGGCGAACTAATTGCTTCAGCTCCCGGCGGAGGGTGCTATCGGTGACATATTTGACAAACCGATCACATAACACAATTTTGGCATTAAGGATAGCATTAGGTGATTGCTGTTTAACCCTCTCCAGGAGAGTCATCAAGGCCAGGGAAAACTCTAGCAGAGATTCCCCGTCCTGCTGCCTCCTGGAGAAAAAGGCTTATTGGAGTACTACACATGATTGAGAACAACCATACAACTCACGTAGAATCGCAATAATCTTATCCGGATCTCCCTGTTCCTCACCGGGATGGTGTCTAATCTCCTCCCATGCTTCACCCTCTAAGTGATCAAAGAGAAAGAATGCTTTGTCAGCTTTGGACAAATAATGAGCCCGCATGCATGCCTGAGCCTCCTCCACCCACTCGTCAATGCCTGTGCCAGATTTGCCACTAAATTTTGGACATCGTCTGTCTCTGGGCACAAAAACAAACCATTCTGGCACAACAGGATCAGCATCAACTGGTTGGGGAGGGTCAGGCGCTGCCATGGTGGCAACAAAAGGAGCAGTGCTAGGACCAAGTAACTCACCTGGCATCTGCTCACGACGCAACTGGTATTGTCTGCTCTCAACTGCGCCACTAATTCTCGCAACTCCTGCATCTCCTCCTCCATACTTGTAACCACTACGCTCACCCCACAATGGAACAGGACAACGGATAGATTCCCCAAAAGGTCAAAACGCACACTGCTTTTTTGCTTCTGAAAAAAACAAAAAACAAATCACAATCAATATTAATCGAACACAGAATTACACCCACGTCACACTTAGACGAATCTTTGCCATACCAGGTAAATCCTGCCAACTATACGCCAAAAATGTGGCATTCCCAAATGGAGGGAAACGTGAATAAAAATTAAATTAAATCCAACTACGCCACCCTGGGAGAGAGCCAGGGAAATACTCCCTATAAGGGCACACAGGTAAGTCTTACCAATTGAAGGCAAAGAAATAAGAGAATGTGAGACGTGCATATCAATACAAAAAATATATATTTTATTATAACACTTAAGCATCATTAAAAACTTGATATCATATAAATATAGATTCTCTCTAGATCTAGAATTTTAAAACTGACAATTCTCCAGGGCCAGGCTTAGCGGGGAACAAGGCAGGCCAGCCGCAACTCGGGAGGTCATCCAAACCCACCTTAATTCACACCAAATCGTCAAACACACACATACACACACACCATAAGGAAGTTGTTGTGACAGCACTCAGCACACGGTGAAGCACACACCACCGAATGAAGGCAGCTAGCCTCCCCTGTTCCCGACAGAGACCTCACTGGCTCCTGGAGAGAAAAGAGACACAAATTAACCGGGGATTTCACAGAAATGACACTAAACAATAATAAAAGAAAGAAAACAAACAAAATAAATTTTACAGATACCGCGGTGTGGTAGCTATAGCACTCAGGCCCACTGATGCCGCCACATGCCGCAGAGGCGGTTAAACAGCGCCAGAGTAATGCCAGAATGCTTGATGGCAGTAAATAAAATAAAAATCACTAAACACTATACAGTAGAAACAATATGACACAACAACATACACCACATCAATAGTAAGGTGACAGGGTGGGAAAACGAACCTGAAATAACGGGTTCGAGGCCAAGAAATGCACTGATTTAGCAAACCCTCACCCTACATGTGGTCAGAAAACAAATAATAGTAATATAATAAACCTGAAATAAATAAAAAACAAATCAACAGAAATAACAACAAAATGAACTGACACTGTAGCAATGAAAAATAACAAAACAAAAAGGAAAAGACACAGCACACAGCGCAAACAAAGGGAAACAAACAAAACTACACAAACAAACAAAGTGAAGCTGATATGCAGCACAGCGAACGCGAGCCTCGTAAACAGACAGCCCAAGCGAGCTGCAAAGCAAAACAGCAGAAACAAATGCCTGTAAGCAAAACAGCAGAAACAAATGCCCATAAGCAAAACAGCAGCAGCGTCACATGTAGCGTCTTCGGCTAGGGATTTGTCTTAGAGAAGATTTGGATGTACAACTCCCCACGCATACGATTGGGTTGAACAAACACCAGACGCAAAGTTGTATGGTTACGCACAACAGGTACCGTGGCTCAGTATACCGGCCATCATTCAACCACCTGCTAATGTTGCTGTTAATGAAACACACACACCACCAGCTCCACTCTAATCAAACTGAACGGAAACGGAAATGGAAATAGAAATGCCAGGGAGCGAGGAACCCAGAATCACCAGGACATGTATACACCCATCAAAATAAGGGTCCTTAAATAGTATGGTAGCTCCCACCTCATTGGTCTGCCAAAGCCATACCCCAAACAGGGCTAATAGGATGGTTAATCACTTATCCTGCCACATTATGCTAAATAGTGCATAATAATATAAATAAATGTTATGTTATGCTAATATGCTTTAGTGTTTACTGCATTATGAAGCGTGTAGTAAAGAAACCGTGAAAAAAGTCGGGGCACCCTTTCTGCCAATCCTACCTAAACTTGCATTGAATCTAAATGCAAACATTATGATAATTCTGAGTTATTTTAGTAGAAGGCCTACCTGTTAACTGAGCTGCTTCAGTCAGGTTTTTTGTCATTTTACATATTGCAATGCGATGAACAAAACAAAATGCGGTTCAGGAAATATACAGTCTAACAGCCACATCCAAGCAGACAGATGCAAGTCATTGTCAGACCCGGGGGAAAACAGGACCCAAACACAAGGTAAAGTTCACTAGTCTTTAATGAACAGTCAATACAAAGTGCTACAGCACTAGCTTGGTCAAGCTCAATACGGAAGCCACTAGGGTGAGGATAGTGTGTTCGTCAGTGTGTGTGCTGTGGAAGTCCGGAACAATCCGTTGAAGTGTGGTGTGGTGCAAAGTCAAGTCCAGAACCAGTCTCCCGACACACGGGCAGAAACCAAGGAGTCCTCCTTGAGCGCAATCACCAGGCAATGGCGATCTGATGGGCAAACACCACTGGAGACAGAGCAACCAAAAGAACGAAACTTTGCACTAAACAGGAGAACAGCGTTAAGGTACAGCAAACAATAAACCAGAAAACATACAGGGAACACACGAGGTATAAAGTAGGGAGTGTAATCAGAGAAAGACAGGTGGAGTGTGTGAGAAAACCATTACCGTAATCGATGCCTCCCTGGGAACGCTGATCACGCTTGCTGACTCCACCTGTGAAACACGAGGGAGAGAGAAAAACAAACAACAGAGTGAACTGGCAAATGCCAGAGCCATGACTGTCATGGGCTGCATACATGGTAGTGAATTAAAAGTCTATAATAAAGATGTTAATACATTTAATATAAGACAATAAGTATTTACATAACAGTGAATATAGGACTATGATTTGAGGAGACAAGCTCAGATCATTCCGACCATCCCCTATTTTTAAATGGGAATATGGGTAGCCTATAATGGGGCATAGAATAGGAGGCTACTACATGCAGGATTGTGTGCCTTATTATGGGACAAATCTGAAGGCTATGTGTAAATTCTGATTTTAAATTCACTGGTCGAGCTTTTGAGAGATGAGCACATGTTAACTTCATATGATGAGAAAGTCGCTCCCAAGCGCCCTGTGAGTGAACGCTTGCTCTCACAAAAGTAAGCCTATTTCCTTACAGTGTAGGTCTATGCCTCTATAGTCTTGCAGATTTATTGTTATTTCCGTTATTTCGGTATTGTAGTTCTAGAGTAAGTGAGGCTTGCCTCAGAGATGCATAGACAATGAAATTGTAGTATTTGTGCGCATGATGGGTATTGTAGTTCTAGAGAGAATGAGCCATGCTTATCAGCGATGGGCAGAGCACAACAAGTAGTCTTTTATCCCACCCTGAGATTTATGTTTTAAAAACTGATAAATATCGCTGGTAAAGGAATGTAAATCTGAACGCTTCGGTGCAATCCAGTTGTACTCATCATTTGCAGTGGTGGATTTGTTGTGTGCTGGAGCTTACGTGAGCAGCTGTCATAAACTTTGCCTTTGTCATGACAATCAAACCGAGAGTTAAATGTGTCCTCATAAGTGAAAGTGGTATGTGAAACTTTGTTTTTTGTGATTGATTTATGTACGTTGCATTTAAAATTGTGTAAACACACATTTGCGTGGTATAATATATCAAAGGCATAAGCCGGGAGAAGTCTTCCTGTGGCCACGACATGATTATAGTTACATACAACATGGAACGATTGCTGACTGTTTGTGCTTCCAAATTGCTTTTTTTTTTTTTTTTTAGAGTTGCCATAACTACTGCCCTAGGATCAGTTTGCATCCAAACTGCTCCACTTTAAAGCATTTAACATTCAACATTCGGTTTAGTAAAACATGATTGATTCATGTGCAAATACACACTACATTAAAAAAATCAGTAAACACATTTAGGCAGAGGGATTATAAGACTAGCCTTCCACTGGCCACTGCGTGATACACAGGGTGAAATACTCGCTCAATTCACTGACTTACACAGCCGAACTGCTCCGTGTTACAGCTCCCTGTAACTGGGAGAATGGGACTCTGGATCAGTGGCTGCAAGCAACGTTCTACATTGATTGTATACGCAGAGAAAATGTCTTAACTTCTAAAAGGATTCAACATTTTTAATTTATAATAAACAAGTAGTTTGATTTGTGAAACAAACCATTTTCCTGACATTTTGGTAGCATTAAAAACGATCTAGCTGTCCATCACTCCAACACCTTATCCTTGAGTAATCATGCTAAACTGCTAATTTGATACTAGAAAATCACTTGCCATTATATCAAACACAGTTGAAAGATATTTGGTTCATTAAATGATGCTTAATTTTGTCTTTGTGTTTGTTTTTGTGTTGCTACAGTATGCAATAGACTGTTGCAATAGACCATGCAATAGTTAGAGTAGGCAAAGAAACAATATAATACAACAGATAATTGGAAAAGAGTGTTATGGATCTTAACCCCATTGAGTTTTGTGGGATCAGCTAAACTGTAAGGTGCGTGAGAAGTGCCCGACAAGACAGCCACATCTATGGCAAGTGAAATGTCACCTGAGTGTCTGGACAAACTGACAGCTAGAATGTCAAGGATCTGCAAAGCTGTCATTGCTGCATGTGGAGGATTTTTTTGATGAGAACTCTTTGAAGTAGTTTAAGAAGTTTTTTTTTTTATTTATTGTAATAGTAATTTTTCACATTATTAATGTCCTGACTATACATTGTGATCAGTTGAATGCCACTTTGGTGAATAAAAGTACCAATTTCTTTCCATAAGAGCAAAATCTGTACATTATTCCAAACTTTTGGCAGCCAGTGGATATATAAACTTTTATGCAACAGTATACAAATGTAATCCATTGTCTTATATACTCAGTATTTTATTGGTAAGGCTGTGGTATTTAATAAGGCGTTTCCCTTTTCAGATCTTTGAATTCCTCAGCCCCATTGACTGGTTGATTGTATTTACACCTGTGACCCATTTGTGCACGACACTCTGAGGAAGGCTGTTTGCAGAAATGTATCAGTGTGCAGTCACTGTTTTTATTTTTATTTTTTTTTTATTATTATTTTTTTTTTTTTTTACTGTCCTGATGTGACTAGCCAATTGAAAATAAAGGCTTTTTAAAATTTTCTACCAGAAGAAGTGCCTTGGACTATTTCCCTGAATTCCTATAAATTCAGAATCTTGGCTCATTAAAATGTAATGCCTGGTTCTTGAACTGATAGGTCTTGGTCTGGATCTGGGTCTTGAAGGGTCTAGTCTTGTTCTGGGTCTCGAGGGGTCTAGTTTTGGTCTGGGTCTTGGAAGGTCTGGTCTTGACTACACCTCTGGTCCATACAATGCAACTGAATGGTGACCAGAACTTTGAAGCTCCAAAATCCACATTAGGGCAACATAGAAGTACTCCAGACGACTCTAGTGGTTAAATCCATATCTTCTGAAGTAATATGATAGGTGTGGGTGAGAAACAGATCAATATTTAAGTTTTTCATTTCATTGTGTGTGATCAATTTACATTTGTAAAATGGAAGTTTACTTAACTCATTTGCGTTGGGACAGCTTAATCATAACCAGATGTCTGTGTAATGTCAGGTTCCTAACATGCACCGCAGCATGAGTAAAAATGGCAAATAAAAGGAATATTCAATACAAGTTAAGCTCAATCGACAACATTTACATAATATTGATTTCCACAAAAATTAATTTCAACTCATCCTTCCTTTTCTTAATAAAGCACAAGTTTGTGTTCCAGTGAGGTGCTTAAAATGGAAGTCAATGGAGCCAATCCGTACACTGTAAAATACTCGCTGTTTCAAAAGTATAGGCACAAGACGTAAACAATATGTGTGTTAACATGATTTCAGTGTGATAAAATCACTTACTAACTTTTTCTGTGTAAATGTGTGTTGCATGTTAAGGACACCGCATGCCTGGTTGAAATGCTTGCTCTAAAATTAATCTGTAAGAAGTAATGTCCTATTACTGATACTGTATGTTTATAGACTGTTATACTTGCAATAACAAATATTTGGCAAAAAGTCAAAATCGTACAAATAAAGGTGCCTCAACATAATTTCTATTATGACTTTGGCATACAGTATTTTCATCTAGTATATGTAACAAGATGAATTGAAGTTTGTTCAACGAGACTAGATCAAATCCAGTCAAACTTATTAGTTTTTGTTAAAAAAAAAAAATTTTATTGCATGGAAAGATTTTCCTTAATTTTACAAAAGGTGGCCATTTATCAGCGATCCACGCCATGAGACCTGCAGGACGTAGCAGTTTGTTTTATGACTCCCTCTTTTTTGGACACAACTTGTTTGGACCCTTTGTTTGTTAAATTAAACAGCGTTTATTGTTTCTGATATGACTGGAGTCTTCATCTAATGTGTGTACAACATTTTCATAATATTTCTAAAAAATGCTATTCATGTCTTAACTTATTGAGTGCACCTATACGTTCATTGAACGTTTTGTGTGTGTGTGTGTGTGTGTGTGTACACAACAAGTTTCCAACTTCAGGAAAAAGTAAACAAAAAGGTTTTGGGGGTATTTCCTTGTTGCCCCTCATCCTTGATTTTGTCATGATTTATATGTAAATTTGCCCTCTGTCTTCCATTAACAAAAACAGGTTCTCTGCTCAAGCCATGATACTCTGTGCCATGGGCAGCATGTGTTTGACAGTTTAAGCAAACAGAATGCTGACCAGTGGTGTGGTCAGGGCTATACATAAGTATATGCCGTATGCTTACTTTTTCTCCAGGGCTGTTTGCATATAACAGCTTCTAAAGATCAATATTTGCTTATACCCTCAGTATACCCACTTGTTTTGCAGCTTCAGAAGTCCATAATCTATTGTCGTGTTAGTTTTCCTTTAACTGAATTGGATGCTGTTTTATGAAACTGGTGATTCTTTTTTGTGATTGTTGCATTATCATTTGAATTTTACCATTCCCCGCCCTTGACAACCGCTGCCACCACTGTCATCGACTGAGGGAATGCATGGAAATGAGTGGAGAGAGAGTCACCCTCACGCTGAAGCAGTAGTATCAGGTAAAATTAATTTACAAAATATATGTTGCCAAACCTCCCGTAAAATAAGGAATCGTCCTGTAATTAAGGGAAAAAATTGTGTTCTGTATGAAATCCATACGCAATGCCGTTTGTCCAGTATTTTAGCGTCACACACCAAAATTGCTGAGGATGTTTCAATTGTCAGCAATTCTCAGCAACAAATCGAGAGAAATGGACCTGAAACATACACAACGTTCGTGTGAGTTGTGTAAGATATCAGCTGTTTTAACACGGATGGCTTCACACTGAATGTGTTTTTGCATCCATCCACTCTGTTTTTCAATGTTAAGCAATGTCTCATGCAGGAGCGCCTGTATAAATGGGTCATTCCTACAAGTCCCCAGTACAAGTGTGTGTGGTATTTATATCATTTCATTTCACACAATTGCAATTTTGATTGGCTGGTTAAAAGGAATAAAGGCTTTTGATAATGTTACACCCTTCTGTTTGCTTAAAAGTTACATTTTAAATAATTGAAATTCTTTTCAATTGCACTGTGTCATTTCCTCATGTCCCCATGAGTTTAGTATTACATTCTGTCACAAATCCCACCTCTGAAGTTCCTCCCACTCACCCCCTGAGGGCTCCATCACCTGAATACTGACTTTACATTCTGAACTCCATTTCCCATAATCTCCATACCTGGTACTGATTACCTGCTCACCTGTTCCTCATCTACTCAGCTATTTTAGTCTCACTCTCACTTGCTATCATTGCGAAGTCTTGTTTTGCCCTGGCTGACATTTCTAAGTGTTCTCTGAGGTTTTGCATTATCTGTGTAAGATCCTGGACTGTTTACCCTGTTTTGAACCATTGCTGCCTGCCTACTATTACTGCCTTGTTTACCTGGATATAACCTGTGATTGTCTGCCACCTGCCCTGACCTCTTGCCTGTTTATTGACTACCTCTCTGGATTGCCTTGGATATTACTGTTACTGATGATTGACCCCTGCCTATCTGTATTACTACGTTTATTGTTATTAAAGCTGCACATGGATCTCAACTCTTCTGACTCATTACACATTCTCTCACTAACATGTATTCATTTGTGGTAAATGTACAATTTTAACACTGATAGTGGAGTTTTTTTTTTTTGTTTTTTTTTTGCGTGTCCCTTGATTTATTGTCCACCCTGTTATGTTATGATACTATGACCTTTTAAGATATACAGCATGTTAGGAAATGACATCACACACTCTGGAGGTGGACATCAGCCATTCTGAAAAATTATTTTGAGTAATTTGAAGTTTGTAACTCTTTAGGCTTATTTATGTTTTTCTTTATTTTGTGGTGTCAAGCATAACATGTCCACCCTGTTATGGGAAGATATATGGGAAATTAATATAATTTTAAAATTTCAATATACAGTATGTAAACGAAATGTTATGTTAAATAAAATATTAGTTTACAGATATGTTTGCTTTATCAATAATAGACCATGTAGTGGCTAATTTATCCACTGAATGTCCACCCTGTTATTGTCCACCCTGACGCTGCCCATTTAACTGGATGGATGTCTGAATATTTTTTGTAATTTAGCTTGTCCAGTATGACTAATACAGTCTTTGACATGTCCCTGTAATGATGAAACATGAAGATACTTGTAAAAGTTTGCTTTATTTTCAAAAGTTTGTGAAATGGAAACTTTACATCGCCCATAGGTGAAAGTGAGAGTGTGAATGTGTATGTCTGTGTGTGTTAGCCCTGTGATGGACTAGCCACCTGTCCAGAGTGTTTCCCTGCCTTTGGCCTGAGTAGGCTGGGATAGGCTCCAGTACTACCCGTGACCCTGCATAGGACAAGCGGCTACAGAAGATGGATGGATGGAATTCAATGAGTTATTGCATTTTAAGGGAATTATTTTCTGTTTCCGTTTCTCATTACCTGTGCATTATTGGGAGCCGCGAGATAAATAATTCCTATCATGCATAACTATTTCTTAGCATTTAATTAACTACACTATGATGTTTATGTTAAATACATAAAATTACTGGTAAAAGAAATTATTTTATTTCTAGCACATATTCTATCTATGATAGGGTGAGCATATGTCCTCTTTTTCCCAGACATGTCCTCTTTTTGCATCCAGCCAGAATTTCAGCCTTTAAATGACAGGGTTTAGGCTTTGTCTTCATATTGATGTGCTCTCTACAATTAGGACTATCATACATTTGGAGTTTTTGATATGCACATCAGTTTTCATGCATATACGTTTCCTTATGTAATTATTCTGGCATAGAGCGGCAGAGCGCACACTATTTCAAAATCCTTTTTTTTTCACACATTCTCTGTTGACCTCTCTCATCAACAAGGTGTTTCCATCCACAGAACTGCACCTCACTGAATGTTTTTTATTTTTCTGAGATGCGGGTTGGCGCTGTTTTGGCAGCACGAGGAGGACCTACACAATATTAGGCAGGTGGTTTTACTGTTGTGGCTGACTGGTGTAGATGCCATTCAATTATTGCAGAGTTATAGAATATGAGAATTGCTTCCAGTTCCGGCAGCCCTAACTAAAGCAGCAGAACTATGAGTTGTTTGATAATTTAGGTGTATGCCTGGCTGAATAGATGAGTCTTTAGTCTAGACTTAAACTAAGAGAATGTGTCTGAGTCCCGAACAGTGTTAGGAAGGCTAGTCCGTGATTAAGGAGCCAAATGGGAAATCCTCCTTTTGTGGATTTTGATATAGGTACTATTAACAGGCCAGAATTTTGCCATCGTAACGTGATGGAATATAGCATAATAGAAGGTCACTTAAGTACTGCAGAGCTATACCATTCTGCGCTTTGTACGAAATTAACAGAATATTAAAATAAATACAAAATTTAACAGGTAGCTAATGTAACGACGATAAAATGGGGCTAAAATGATAATATTTCTTGGTTCTAGTCAACACTCTGGCTGCTGCATTTTGAACCAATTGATGTTTATTTATTGAATTTGCAGGACATCCTTCCAGAAATGCATTACAAAAATCTAGTCTTGAGGTTATGAATGCATGAGTTAGTTTTTCAGCATCAGAAACATCCTGGTTACTTGCGTAACCTCCGTTCCCTGATGGAGGGAATGAGACGTTTTGTCGATGTAGTGACATTAGGGGTCACTCTTGGGAACCCGAAACACCTCTGGTCTTTGATAAAAGGCCAATGAAAATTAGTGAGTGGTATTTGCATGCCACTTCCCCAGACATACAGGTATAAAAGGAGCTGGTATGCAACCACTCATTCACGTTTTATGCTGAGGAGCCATTGCTACTCTCCATTCCGGGATGGCTACAAATCCCTCCCCCGCCCACCATTTCGCAAATCGGACCACTCTTCCATTCTGCTTCTGCCCGCTTACAGGCAGAAATTGAAACAGGAAGCACCCACCCTCAGAACGATCCAGTGCTGGTCGGACCAATCAGACTCTATGCTACAAGACTGTTTTGATCACACGGACTGGGAGATGTTCCGGTCCGCCTCTGATGACGACATCGAGCTTTACGCTGATAGCGTAATGTGTTTCATCAGAACGTGCGTAGAGGAAGTGATTCCGACCAGAACTGTACAAATCTATCCGAATCAGAAGCCGTGGATCAATAGCGATGTTCACGCGGCACTTAATGTGCGGACCTCCGCTTTTAATTCCGGGAACGCGGAGGAGCATAAACAAGCCAGTTATGCCCTCCGAAAAACTATCAAAACAGCAAGACGCCAGTACAGGAGCAAAATTGAAGGACAGTTTAACACCACCAACTCTAGAAGCATGTGGCAGGGAATTAACATCATCACGGACTTTAAAGGGAATAAAAACTCCGCCATGAACACCGCTGCCTCTCTACCGGATGAGCTAAATACTTTTTATGCTCGTTTCGAGGGAAATAACACCACCCTCGCGGAGAGAGCTCTCACGGCCGAAGCTGCAGTGGTTAGTTCACTCTCCGTCTCTGTAGCGGATGTAACCCGATCCTTCCGACGGGTGAATATCCGCAAAGCCGCGGGCCCAGACGGCATTCCGGGCCGCATCATCAGAGTGTGCGCGAACCAGCTGGCTGGTGTTTTTACGGACATTTTCAACCTTTCCCTCTCTTTGTCTGTAGTCCCCACATGCTTTAAAACATCCACCATTGTGCCTGTACCAAAACAATCAAAAATAACTTGTTTAAATGACTGGCGTCCTGTTGCTCTGACCCCCATCATCAACAAATGTTTTGAGAGACTAATCAGAGATTACATCTGCTCTGTATTGCCACTCAATCTTGACCCGCTACGGTTTGCTTACCGCAACAACCGCTTCACTGATGACGCCATTGCATCTACAATACACACTGCTCTCTCCCACCTGGAAAAAAAGAACACTTATGTGAGAATGCTGTTTGTAGACTACAGCTCAGCATTCAACACCATAGTGCCCTCCAAGCTAGATGAGAAACTCCGGGCTCTGGGCTTAAACAGCTCGCTGTGCAACTGGATCCTGGACTTCCTGTCAAGCAGACGCCAGGTGGTTAGAATAGGCAGCAACATCTCCTCATCACTAACCCTCAACACTGGAGCCCCGCAGGGCTGTGTTCTCAGCCCACTACTGTATTCCTTGTACACACATGACTGTGTGGCAACACATAGCTCCAATGCCATCATTAAGTTTGCTGATGACACGACGGTGGTAGGTCTGATCACTGACAATGATGAAACAGCCTACAGAGAGGAGGTGCACACTCTGACACACTGGTGTCAGGAGCACAACCTCTCCCTCAACGTCAGTAAGACAAAGGAGCTTGTGGTGGACTTCAGAAGAAAAGACAGAGAACACAGTCCCATCACCATCAATGGAGCACCAGTGGAGAGAGTCAGCAGCTTCAAGTTCCTGGGTGTCCACATCACTGAGGAACTCACATGGTCCATCCACACTGAAGTCGTTGTGAAGAAGGCTCATCAGCGCCTCTTCTTCCTGAGACGGCTGAGGAAGTTTGGAATGAACCGCCACATCCTCACACGGTTCTACACCTGCACTGTGGAGAGCATCCTGACTGGCTGTATCTCCGCCTGGTACGGCAATAGCACTGCCCACAACCGCAAAGCACTGCAAAGGGTGGTGCGAACTGCCAGACACATCATCGGAGGTGAGCTTCCCTCCCTCCAGGAAATATATACAAGGCGGTGTGTGAAAAAAGCTCGGAGGATCATCAGAGACTCCAGCCACCCGAGCCATGGGCTGTTCTCACTGCTACCATCAGGTAGGCGGTATCGCAGCATCAGGACCCGCACCAGCCGACTCCATGATAGCTTCTTCCCCCAAGCAATCAGACTTCTGAACTCTTGATCTCCCACGATCAAAATACATAAGCACTGCACTTTATTACCCTTACTCTTATATCTCACACCGGACTATTATAAATTATATTATTATTATTATATTATGTTCTCTCTTAACAACTGACTATCAACCGACAGCCTGAATGTCAATACAGTACAATACTGTACATTCTATATATATATATATATATATATATATATATATATATATATATATATTTATATATATATTTTTTTTATTTTTATTGAATAATGTGTATCTATATAGTAAAAAAAAAAACCCCCCCCAAAAAAACAAAAACAGCGTATTGTATACTGTACCGTGTATGTTATTATTTGTATATTGTTGAGTGTAATTATGTGTATAACAGATGTTTAAATTGTGTTGTGTTAATTTGATGTTATTGTAAATTGGTATATGTCTCATCACTGTCACGACTGCTATGTTGATCAGAACTGCACCCAAGAATTTCACACACCATTGCACTTGTGTATATGGCTGTGTGACAATAAAGTGATTTGATTTGATCTTATGGAGTTTTGTGTTCCTTGCCACAGCTGCCTTCGGCTTGCTCACTAGGTTTCTAAATTCAATTATTATTTAATTATTTATTTTATACACACTTCATAATTGTATTAAATCATCTTACATAATGATGACTTCATAGATATTACGGTATCATTTTCTGTTAATGCATGATTTTCTGTAAAGCTGCTTTGAAACGATGCGTGTTTTGAAAGGCGCTCTACAAATAAAAATACCTTGACTTTACTTTTTTTCCTGTTTCTCGACACCACATGACATTTTTTACTATAAACCCCAGAAAAATACCAGTATGACTTAAAATTAAAAATGGAAAATATGATCATCATAGAAGAGGTGTATTCAAGTAAACGTTTAGTGTGAATTGCATTTTTATGTATTTTTAGTTTAATAGATCTGGACAAAAAAATGAGCATCACGTCATTGACCCTTGTTACACATGGCCATAATATGCACCTGTGACCCTCTGTTGTTGTATTTTATGATTCATTTTGTGAATAGGATCCACATTATGATCATGAAAGAAACAGACACATGCATTTTTTTCTACTCCAATAACTAAACTAATAACGGAAGTTTGGGCTGTTTCTATGAAGGATGCTTAAACAGTGGTGCAAAAAATTGATCTACACACAAAAGTGATTTATGGGTGAAACCCTGAAAATTGTTTGAGTTAAAAACATGTAGGTTTTAACTGTACACTTGTCATAGCAATATCTTACCTTCTGTTTTCTTCTTTTTAAAGAAAGACATAAGATTTCCTCTAACTGTTCTCTTGGTCATTTTTGCAAGTCCGCAAAACTCTTGAAAACATGCATTACCTTCAGTGGTGTAAGTTTCATGTGAACAATAGGAAGGACAAGTCAACCCCTTCGTCACTAAAATCCATCTCCGACATACATTTTTGCCTGTGTTTTCAGAAAAACGGTTCCTTTTCGCAGTGAGAGAGTTTGCATGCTCAAGGTTGCCAGATTACACAACTAAAGCGTCACAGTGGCAGAGAATATTTTCAAACTGTGCAAGTGTACAGATCTGATTGGGAGATTTCACCTCTTGAAATCTGGCAACCCCAAATGTGTCGAAATCTAATTCTGATCTGCTAATCGCCAATATTTAATGTCTGTTATTTATCAAATGTAGTGAAATAATTTTTTTACTTGCATGATTAGTTCTAAGTAATACATGACACAATTGATCTAAAGGGGATGGTAAGGGAGGGATGGTGGTTTTATCAGGGGGATGATTTTTGGTATTTCTAGCAACAAGGGGGATGGCGTCCCCTCACATCCTCCCTCAACTCGAACCCTGGATCTACCTGATCAATAATGTGGTGTAGATTGAGTGACATTAGCTAATCGCAGCATACAAGAGACAAGGTAATGATCTGAGATGTCATCGCTCTGCGGCAGATTTTTATGTTACGTTTTATGTTATGTTTATGTAATTAACATTTTTATGTTATCAACATCAACCCCATATGACAGAACTAAATCTAGCGTGATTATGGTGATGAGTTGGTCCTGTCACATTTTGTCTAACTCCGGTAGAGTTGACAATATCAATAATTGCTAATCCCAATTTGTCATTTTCATTATCTATGTGAATGTTGAAGTCACCAACAATTAAAGCTCTATCCACAGTAACTAGATCTGATAGAAAATCTGCAAATTCAACAAGGAAATCAGAATATGGCCCAGGTGATCTAGATACTGTAGCAAGGGCAAAAAATGACAGAGATTTTTTATTTATATCGGACGATGTCAGATTAAGCATTATTAGCTCAAAAGACTTAAACTTGTATCATGTCCTCTGAGTAACACCAAAAACATCACTGTAAATTGTAGTAACACCCCCTCCATGACCCTTCAGGCAAGGCTTGTGTTTATAACAATAACCTGGGGGAGTAAACTCATTTAAATATATTCAAAATGTTCTTTGCTTCAGCCTATTTTAAAAATGCAATAAACAAAAGTAGGAAGTGTAAGTTGTAAATCACATATATGTATCAAAAAGTCCTAAATATACAAGAGGGTGCAAGAAATACATAATAAATTAAACAGCACTGTGTTATTATTGAGAAAAAAAAATAAAAATACATCTTGTTAAAAAAGTGCAAAAAGTGTAAAACTAAAGTGCAGAAAAAAGGATTTAGCTTGTTTGTAATCTAACTTGCTAAAGTGAAATTAAAAGCAAAATGAGAGGGAAAAAAACATAAACAGTTCTCTGTTAACCTGGTGTTGCACTGGTAAATATCTAAGCAAATATGCTTTAAATCTTTAAATTCAAGACCCATTAATTAAATAGAGAACAGAGTGAACATTGCTTTAAGTTTTCAGTTACAGTAGCAATTAAACATTTAAAAAAGTAATCTATTGCAAAATAAAACTACTTAAATGATTGACATTCTTTACTGTGTGATTATTAGATATACATTAATACTATTTTGATGCAGTCAGAATGTCTGAATGCCTATAACAGAGAGCAGCTATATTTACACATCGCACACATCCAATATTTAGAAATATACTATTTTTGTCCCATCTGCTTATACATTAACAGCTGTGTTTACTTTAATATTGAGTCAGGAGGGGCATTTTGACTGAAAAAGATCATTTGGCTGTTTACGCACACAGCTGCATTAATCACAGGACACTAGCAAACAGGCAGACCTAGGCATGTGAGCGTTTAAAAGTAGCCAGCTGAAATAAAACCGAACTGAGTCAGAGCTTGATACTGCCGGTATTTTTTTAGCATCAGTTGCTATGAAAATATTGAATTGAGCAGAGATTTCATAGCACCCTTAGCCAGTCTTTAGACGTTTTTGGCCATTGTGTTTCCTAGTTTATACAGCATCTCATGCAGGAGTACTGTTTTTTAGATGCCATATCAAGTAAACAGAACTTCACCCTTTGAAAATGTGTCTCGACGTGAATTTCATAATTAAATTTGACCACCTTATAATGGTATGGCACTGGAACGTTAACATACATAGCTGAATCATTGTCATTTAGGAATAAGATTGCATGGGTGTCTGAATCGAGATTGTGATCTTTTAACTACTAATCGTGTAGCTCTAATATAATATATAATACTTGGCTCAAAGTTCTTTATGTTGATATCCTCAAAAACAACTGCAAGCTGTTATAACTGCACAAGTTGAGCCTGAAATAGTTTTACTCAAACTAACACTTAAAATGCTAGTTTTTCTCCATCTACATCGGTTTGTGGTTTTTACATCACTTCTCATGAAGACCGGAACCAGAAAACAGTCCAGCAGCAATCAGAATCATCATGCCGTTGCCCAGTGGTTGGTCAGGAAAACTGTGGATCTGCAGCACTGCGTCAACTACACTTTTTAAGCGCAACGACACATTCAGTGTGAACGCACATGTTCATCACCCAGACGTCTATTTGATGTGTGTATTTACATCTGAAAGATGGGATGGAGCACAAGTTGTCTTTTATGCAAATAACCTCTTGCTGTATGTCTTGGACCCTGAAAATTCCATTCCCCCAGTGTTAGCATTATTGGCAGAGTTTGGCCAAATTTCAGGCTACAAGTTAAATCGAGTTGATACCAATTAACACTACTGCCACAGAGTATTCTCTGTCCTCACTACCGTTCAAAGCATCTTTACATAGCTATTATAAGTATTTAGGTATATGCGCAACAAAAAGCTTTGCAGATTTATTTGAATTCAACTTTGTCCCGTTACTCAAGGGTCTTGCACGGGATTTTCAGCATTGGTCCTCTGTCGTTGGCCGGTAGGATCAATTGTATCAAAATGAACGTGCTTCCTAAATTTCTATATTTTTTTCAATGTATTCCTATCTGTACTTGATTGCTCTATTTCCTAGTTCATTTCAAATAAAAAGAACCTGAGAATCCAAAAAGGCATCTTGCAACAAACAAAACAATTAGGGGGTCTTGCACTCCCTAATTTTTATTCTACTACTGGGCAGCGAATATGCGTTCCATGATTCACTGGTCTCACTTTAGTAAACTAGACAATACCCCCTCTTGGTCTTCCTCTCTTACGGCTCTGTTATGTCTCCCTATTACTTTGCCCCCATTTAAATATTCAGACAACATAAAAGTACTAAACAGTCTCAACATTTGGACTAAATTTTTGTGTAATTTTGGTCAGCAGGGTATGCCCATGTCATCCCCTATACATTCTAATCCTCTCTTCTCCCCTTCCAATTTGGATGGTGGTTATGCTGTTTGCTCCATTTAAAAAATGGGCAGGATGATTGCCTCCTTGCAGTCTTCACCTTCTGGCAATTTGTGTGTCATCTGGTCCCAAGACCTTTACGTTGATAAAGATGAGGAGACATGAAAAGCAATTTTGGACAGGGTCCACTCCTCATCAATTTGTGCTAGTCACAGGCTTTTGCAATGCAAGTTTGTTCATAGAGCATACTGGTCTAAAAGCAGATTAGCTCTCATTTATCCAACGATAGGTGTCACTCAGGTCCAGGCACATGACTTCATATGTTCTTGACCTTCCCTGCCCTGTCTTCTTTTTGGGGGTCAGTGTTTGATTCTCTTTCAGTCATCACTTCTACAGATATCCCACCCTCACCCATTACTGGCCTATTTGGGGTTTTACCCATTGGGCATTCTTTGCCCTCCCATATCACATTTACATTTACATTTACTCATTTGGCAGACGCTTTTATACAAAGCGACTTACAAGAGAGGAAAACATAAACAAATCATCTTAGGAGACAGTGGTATGAAAAGTGCTGTATTGCAAAGTATCACTAGCATCATAATAGTATTCAAAACAGAATAAAGTGCAACAGAAATATTTTTTTATTTTATTTTTAATGACTGGTTAAGTGCTCATGGAAAAGATGTGTTTTTAGTCATTTTTTGAAGACAGAGAGTGAGTCAGCTTCACGGATGGAGTTGGGAAGGTCGTTCCACCAACGTGGTATGATGAAGCTGAAAGTCCTTGAAAGTGTTTTGGTGCCTCTTTGTGTTGGTACAACAAGGTGACATTCCTTAGCCGACCACTGACTTCTAGTGGGCACGTAGCTCTGCATAAATGAATTTAGGTATGCTGGAGCAGACCCAGTAACTGTTCTGTATGCCAGCATCAGAGCCTTGAACTTGATACGTGCATCAACTGGTAGCCAGTGGAGAGAGACAAGGAGTGGTGTAACATGTGCTCTCTTTGGTTCATTAAAGACCAGACGTGCTGCTGCATTCTGGATCATTTGGAGGGGTCTAGTTGCACATGCAGGGAGGCCTGCAATGAGAGCGTTACAGTAGTCCAGTCTAGTTATGACAAGTGACTGAACAAGCAGTTGTGTGGCATGTTCAGAGAGGAAGGATCTTATCTTCCTGATATTGTAGAGTGTAAATCTACATGATCTTGCGGTCTTTGTGATGTGGTCTGTGAAATTTAGTCTGTTGTCAATGGTTACCCCTAGATTTCTGACCGATTTGGAAGGCGTTACTGTAGTTGCACCAAGCTGCGCGGTGATGTTGTGTTCAACATCAGGGTTGGCTGGAAAGACAAGGAGTTCAGTCTTGGCTGGGTTGAGTTGCAGGTGGTGCTCCTTCATCCAGGCCGAGATGTCCGCCAGGCAGGCAGAAATTCGAGCAGTCACTGTGGTGTCGTTGGGGTTGAAAGACAAGTAGAGTTGCGTGTCATCAGCGTAACAGTGGTAAGAGAAACCATGTGCCTGAATGATGGGTTCCAGTGATGTTGTGTATATAGAGAAGAGAAGTGGCCCAAGCACTGATCCCTGAGGTACCCCAGTAAGTAGCTGATGTGGCTTGGATACCTCACCTCTCCAGGTTACCTTGAAGGACCTACCTGAGAGATAGGAATTAAACCAGTCAAGCACAGTTCCTGTGATGCCCAGCGAGGAGAGGGTAGAGAGTAAGATCTGATGGTTGACTGTATCAAAGGCTGCAGAAAGGTCCAGCAGAATCAGGACTGATGATCTTGATTCAGCTTTCGCCCGTCTCAGCGACTCGGTGAAAGACAGCAGGGCAGTCTCGGTGGAGTGTCCACTTTTAAAGCCTGACTGATTGTCATCCAGCAGCTTGTTCTGTGAGAGATAGGAGATTTGATTGAAAACTGCCCTTTCAAGTGTTTTTGCCATGAATGGGATGAGAGAGACTGGTCTGTAGTGTTCTATTTGTGTGGGATTAAGTGTGGGTTTCTTCAGCAGTGGGGTTACTCGAGCCTGCTTAAATGTAGTGGGAAAAGTGCCTGTAAGTAGAGATGTGTTAATTATGTGTGTGAGTGCAGGTAGGATGGACGGAGAAATGGCCTGGAAAAGGTGAGAAGGAATGGGGTCAAGGGAACAGGTGGTGGGGTGGTTGGAGAGGAGGAGTTTAGAGACCTCAGTGTCAGTCAGAGGAGAGAACATGGAGACAGAAGAGTTGCATACAGGAGACAGGTGTTTGACAAGGTGTGGTGCTGAGAATGTATTGCTGATAGCTGTAACCTTATTAGTAAAAACTGTGGTGAAGACATCTGCTGTCAGTGATGTGTCAGGCAGTGGAGGGGGAGGGCAGAGAAGTGTATTGAATGTTCTAAACAAGCTGTGAGTGTCTGTGGTGCTGTTGATCTTGTTCTGGTAATAGGAGGTTTTTGCAGATTTAACTTTATCTGAAAAAGTTGCAAGCAGGGACTGATATTTACCTGGATCTTTAGATTTCCACCATCTCCTCTCAGCTGCCCTGAGGTCAGTCCGATGTTCACGAAGGACGTCAGACAGCCAGGGGCTGGGTGGTGTAGTACGTGCTGGCCTAGAGGAGATAGGACAGAAGTTGTCTAGACACGTTGTTAAAGTAGAGCTTAGTGTGTCTGTGGTAGTGTTTACATATCACAGATCATGTTGCCTTTTTAACACTGTTGGCTAGGTGTCACATCTTATTGAATTGGAGAAAAAAAAATGCACCCACCATCCCACGTTCAGTGGATAAAGGATGCACTATATTGTATGAAACTAGAAAAGATCAGGTATTCTCTTTGTCAAACCAACACCTCATTCACTAAAGTCTGGCAGCCCTTTTTGACATATGTCAAAACTACCCAGCTTGGACCAGTACCTATTGTTTGAGTCAGTTTGACCCCCTTACCTTGACTGGATAACCTAAACCTACACTATGTAACTTTTGGCCCTCTTGCGGTTAAAAATAAAACTGCATGTTTCTTGCAGAAGAACATTGTTTTGGTAATTACATAAGTCGTACTTCGGCTCTGCAGCTCTGCGCGGATAATGTGGTTTGAGGCAGCGGTGTACACTGGAGACAGGACATCTTATCAGAGCAAATGGACAAATAAATTATGAAAGAAAGGAAAAGACGAATATCTGAAAATGTCATCTGAGCAGATAAGTGCCATATCTTATGCTGTTGTTTTGACTTATTGGAAACATTGATGTTTTGAAATAAATGACATTACAAAAGTTAGGCAATGTTTTTTTAACATTAGACACGATTGCTAGTCTGATAAGGTCAAACATTGTAACGTTTTTATAACTACAGGATACTCTGGCCAAATAGACCACGATAGTAACTAATTCATATATTGTCATTGTTACCAACCAGTGGTCAACATAGTTTCAAGACTCACATGTCCTTGGCAAGTCTTGGACTAAAGGATTTATTTATATAAATTATTACCGTTATAAAGAAAAATACACACGTGTGCTAGCAAGTGAAAATTTGTGCACCGATTACAGTATAATTCTTATATTTCACAACACATACACAGACCTGTGTGTGTGTGTGTGATTACACAACTATACATAACCATATCAATAAAATATCTTACCTGTTGAGTAAGAAAAAGCCATCTCTGGGTCACAGTTGGCGCCACCTCTGAAAAACCAAGCTGATGTTGATTTGGGTTTTATTATGGACTCTATCGCTTTCCCTTTTTGCTTGTAGACTCTGCTCTGTTCAGGGTTTCTTTGTTTTTACAACCGGTGATTTCACAGAGGTTTGCCGTTTTGAATGATCCCTGGTCAATTTTTCTCATTCGCTGTGACAATAAATGTTCAGGTTCAGGCTACTCCCACACACGCGCTACAGTAGCTGGAGCTTATTTTCTGTGTACGGATATGACGTCAACACGCATGGGTGAATGACGTATGTATGCAATTTCCTGAGAAATCTGACCAGACAGCTCTAAAATATAAATCATTATTATATGTTTATCAAAGTGTATTTGGGTAAAGACATGGTTTGGAGGATGGATTTTTGTTGAACTCTCTCATTAGAGAAAAATTATTTTTTTAATTAACATTTTTATTGATTCATAAACATAAAACAAAATAAAAACACAACATATATACATTGAATCAACATTTAACATTTAATCCCCCAATACCCCTACCCCTCCCCAATCATCAACCCCACCCTAACCCCCAACGAACACCCCTGTGGTCACAAATAGATACACACACACACACACACACACACACACACACACAAAAAACATAATAATCATATATAATTAAAACTAAACATCTCTTTCCAAAGCCCCTCGCCGAGAGTCCCCCCAAAACACCAAGTAATTGCCCCACTTCCTGTCAAACAAATTCTAAACCCCCAGCCTTCTGCTTGACATCTCCTCGAAAGCAGCTACCCTCCCCATCTCTGCACACCACTCTGGAAATGAGGACGTTCCATCCGACTTCCATCCCCTTCAAATAATTTGCCTGCCAATCATAATGCTGGTCAGAACCCAATTTTTTATGAGTATATCCCCCAAATTTATGACCGCCCCATCGCCCAAAATACAGAGTCTGGGGCAGAATGAAATTTGAGTGCCCAAAACATCACATATAAAACTCTGAATCTTCAACCAAAATTCTTGGATCTTAACACACCCCCAAAAAACTTGGGTTGTGTCTCCATCTTCTGATTTGTATTGCCAGCAGGTGGCTGTGTCTTTAAGACCAAGCCGATACAATCTAGAGGGGGACCAATAGAAACTATGTAAAATCTTGAATTGCATAAGGCGAAACTTTTCATCTCTAGATGCAGACTTGACATTTTTTAGAATCCTAGCCCACACTCCCTCCTGCAATACCAAATTTAATCTTTCTCCCATAATCTTTTGAGAGAAGTTCAAGCTCCGTCCCCCAGACTCTGAATTAGCAGGGAGTAATACACTGATGCCTCATGACCTTTTCCAAAAGCAGTAATCACCTCTCCCAGAGTATCTGCCGCTTTGGGGTGGGGGGGGGGTGGGTGGGGGGGTTGTGCTACTCCCAAAAACAATACAGAGCAGGTGGCACAGCTGTAAATACCTATAAAACTGAGATCTGGGAATCCCAAAAAAAATCCCAAAATGTTGAACCAAATTTTCAAAAGATCTCAACACTCCACTCTCATATAGGTCACCGAGTGTAGTAACCAGTGGCGTCGTTAGGCCTGGGTTTAAGCCCCGGGTCTTTTTGTACTAGCCCTGGGTCTTTTGATCCAATTCCAATAACATATTTGTACTCCAATTATTTACCATAATGGCATTGCTGCGCGATTATATACAGACGTCTACTTGCGTGTCTTGCAATCATACGAATGCACCGCTTACTTCGCACAACTCCTCCCCTGATCAACCCCTTGCCCGTTTTTCAAACCCGGAAAAAACGAAAACGTGTGCATTAACCCCGCACACAACAGCGCCAACTGGTGTCCATCCCTCTAAACTCAAATAGTCCATGTATGCCTTCGAGAGCCCCCATGACACTTTGCCGTCGGATTGCTCGAGTCCGGTACTTCTATACTTGTGAGACAGAATTATACAACAGAAAATAATCTATAAAAGAAAATCATAGGAACAACCGCCTTTGTTGTTCCTCCCGCTCACCACCAGAGGGCTCCATCACCTGGGGATTGACTTTAACTCTCTGGACTCCATTTCCCATAATCCCCATACCTGTCACTGATTACCTGCTCAGCTGTTTCTCATTTACTCAGCTATTTAAGTCTCACTCTCACTCTCTATTATTGCGAAGTCTTGTTTTGCCCTGGCTGACATTTCTAAACGTTCTCTGAAGTTTTGCATTATCTGTGTATGATCCTGGACTGTTTACCCTGTTTTGACCCATCTGCCGCCTGCTCTGACCTCTTGCCTGTTTATTTTCACCACTCTGGATTGCCTTTGTTATAACTGTTGCTGGTGATTGTCTGTATTATGACGTATATCATTATTAAAGCTGCACATGGGTCTCAACTCTGATGACTCATCATTACAGAAGACTTCACCACAAGCCGATCCAATGGCTTTTATCAACTAACCACAGAGGTCTCAACTTCTTCATCGAACCCAGTGGCACACCCGGCCTCATCTAGAACAATTCACCGCACCATGGATCCAGCAGCATTCTTTGTTCAACTAAGCCAGGTGAACTTATCAATAAGGGAGTACTCCCATTTCTTTTCCACCACTGCCGCCCACACTGGTTTTGATGATGCTGCTCTGAAATCCATATACCAGATCGGACTCACAGCACGGCAGTGGAGGGAATTGCCAAACTCCAGAGACTACACATGGGAGATATATGTGAGGCTAGTACATGTCACACTCGCCACAGAGGATCCTCCTCTCACAATCCCGGTTCCAACTTCTAAGTCAGCCACGTCTGAGTCTGCTCCATGCCATGTCACAACCACGCCTCAGTCTGCTCCACAACATGTCACAGTCAAACCTCAACCTGCTCCATGCTATGTCACAGCCAAACCTCAGCCTGCTCCATACCATGTCACAGTCAAACCTCAGCCTGCTCCATGCCATGTCACAGCCACATCTGTGTCTGCTCCATGCCATGTCACAGTCAAACCTCAGCCTGCTCCATGCAATGTCACAGCCACGCCTCAGCCTGCTCCATGCCATGTCACAGCCATGCCTCAGTCTGCTCCATGCCATGTCACAGCCAAACCTCAGCCTGCTCCAAGTCATGTCACAGCAATGCCTCCGCCTGGTCCATACCATGTCACAGTCAAACCTCAGCCTGCTCCATGCCATGTCACAGTCACGTCTGAGTCTACTCCATGCCATGTCACAGCCACGCCTCAGCCTGCTCCATGCCATGTCACAGCCATGCCTCAGCCTGCTCCATGCCATGTCACAGCCACATCTGAGCCTGCTCCATGCCATGTCACAGCCATGCCTCAGCCTGCTCCATGCCATGTCACAGCCATGCCCCAGTCTGCTCCATGCCATGTCACAGCCATGTCTGAGTCTGCTCCACATCATGTCACAGCCATGTCTGAGTCTGCTCCACATCATGTCACAGCCATGTCTGAGTCTGCTCCACATCATGTCACAGCCACGTCTGAGTCTGTTCCACACCCTGTCACAGTCAAATGTATCATTACAAAGACTTGTTTTGCCCTGGCTAACATTTCTAAGCATTCTCTGAGGTTTTGCATTATCTGTGTATGATCCTGGACTGTTTACCCTGTTTTGACCCATTGCTGCCTGCCTACTACTACTGCCTTGTTTACCTGGAAATAACCTGTGATTGTCTGCTGCCTGCCCTGACCTCTTGCCTGTTTATTTTCTACCACTCTGGATTGCCTTTGTTATTACTGTTGCTGGTGATTGACCCTGCCTGTCTGTATTACGACGTTTATCATTATTAAAGCTGCACATGGATCTCAACTCTGATGACTCATCATTACACCTGTGCAAGACCCTTGAGTAACAGGACAAAGATAAATTCAAATAAATCTGCAAAGCTTTTTGTTGCACATATACCTAAATACTTAAAGCTATGTAAAATATGAGACATAAGCACAAAGAATGTGTAGATTCATCCACATAACTGTCCCGAAGGTGTGTTCCTCCACAAAACAAGCTCCAGCCGTTAGCGGAACCAGCACAAAAAAAAAGGGGCGTTCAGTTTCCTCGGGCAGTCAAAGGAATGTTCAGTGAGCCGGCCCATTCGGCTGTTACATGAGTGTAACACATGCCCTAATCACTCTAATGATTTGCAAGAAATATTCCACAAAACAAACTCCATCCAATAGGAGGCATAAGCACAAAGAATGTGCAGATACATCCACAGACTGTCCCAAAGGAGTGTTATTCCACAAAACAAACTCCAGCCACTAGGCGGAACCAACACAAAAAGAAACAAAAAAGGCACTCAGTTTCCTCGGAGAGTCAAGTGAATGTTCAGTGAGTAAGATCCACTCGGCTGCATCAAGAGCACACAATGACTTACTCATTCCATTGACTTTATGAAGGACATTGCTTGCTGTGGGCATGTAAATATTTTGCGGCCATCCTTAGTATCTATTCTCAATTTTGCCAGGAACATCAGTGCAAAAGCGACCTTCCGTTGATGTAAGAGTTTCTTGCATTCCTTGAATCGATCACGTTTCTCTCTTGTAAAATTCGCAAAGTCTGGGAACAAGAAAATGCTATGGTTCTTCTAAGAAAGCCTTCCTTTACTCCTCGCCTCACGTAACATGAGATCTTTATCGGATGATCTCAGAAATTTGGAAAAAATTGATCGGGGCCTGTCTCCCTCATCGGATCGCCAAGCTGGAACTCTGTGAGCTCGCTCGATTTCCAGCTTATGGCCTGTTATGTCGAGCAGACTCGGGAAGAGCTCGTTTAGGAATTTCACCATATCTCTGCATTTTTCATTCTCAGGAATTTCAACAATTCAGACGTTGTTTCGCCAGTTACGATTCTCAAGGTCTTCCAACTTTTCCCAAACACGCTCCAAGTCCATCTTGGTCGCTAGCGGGTTAGCAGCTAATTCAATCTCCGATGACTCCAGATAATCTATCGGTTTCTCGACGTCCCCCACTCTTGTAACCAACTCAGAGAATTTCGTCTCCATGGCAGTGATCGAACGACGTATTACAGCAAGATCCTCCAAGTCAGCAACGACCTTCACCAGTATTGCCGACATGCTCGACAGTTGACGCTGAATCTCTCCCACTGCACCGTCCAAACTGAGTCCCCGGTCTGCGGCCCTGTCAGGGGTATCAGTTTGAGCACGTAAGTCTCCAGAGCCTGAGGATTTTGAATTCTTTTACATATTGTCTTCATAGAGCAGTTATGGATCAGAGTGTATCGAATCTCACCGGTTTATGACACAAAAAGTATGAAAAACTAGCAAAGTGTGCAGGGCTCGCCAGTCTCACGTCCAACCCTCGCATGGCTCCATGGGACTCCCGCACTTTCTCATTATTTAACATTTTGTTATTTTTTACAAAAAAAAGTTACAAGGTGTAGCGTTAAGTATTAATATATATATATATTTTATTTAGTAAATTCATTTAGTTAAATACTTGATACTGCTGTTAGACACCTGAAAGACTTAAATACATTTTTATTCTGTTTCTTGTATTTGTTTCTTATTTTATCAATTACCATTTGTCTTGAATAATTGCGTGAGAATTTGAAACAATCTTTACTTAAGGCTAAATGCCGTTGTGTTGATGTAATATTTTTATACAAAATTTTAATATAAAGAGTATACAATAACATAGGGTACTACTTTTTGTATCGAGAAGTGTGAATCAGCAGCAACAGTAATAACAAAGGCAATCCAGAGTGGTGAAAATAAACAGGCAAGAATGGATTGGTATTGAATACTGAAATTTTGTGTGTATTAATGTGAAGACTTCTTAGGATGGTTGATGATCAGCTATTATATAACAAGTACAAGTAAATACAGTACTGTCTAGTACAGTTGGACATCAAAGATATTTTAAGTGACTTGTCAAAGTAACGTCATGGTTACTGGTGTAACCTCCGTTCCCTGATGGAGGGAACGAGACATTGGTGTCGATGTAGTGACACTAGGGGTCACTCTTGGGAGCCCGAGACACCTCTGGTCTTTGATAAAAGGCCAATGAAAATTGGCGAGTGGTATTTGCATGCCACTCCCCCGAACATACGGGTATAAAAGGAGCTGGTATGCAACCACTCATTCAGGTTTTACGCTGAGGAGCCGATATAAGGTCCGGCCATTTCAGCGGGTAGTTCAGCGTTGTGGCAGGAGGGACCAACGTCTCGTTCCCTCCATCAGGGAACGGAGGTTACACCAGTAACCATGACGTTCCCTATCTGTCACTCACTCGACGTTGATGTCGATGTAGTGACACTAGGGGTCCCTATACAAAACGCCACAAGGCTGAACTGTGTTACGTGAACTGGCGGTGTGTGGTGGGCAGACTTGCTGTGTGCCTCATAGCCAGCACACCAGGTCGACATGTAACCTTCTCCAACACAGTTATGAGTGTCGAACGGCCCTTTTTGGGGACAAGTCGACTACCCAAAGATAGAGACGGGCTTAACCCAGTCGTGGCCTCTTTTCCCCTTCTCTTTTTCCACTTCCTAAAAAAGAAGGGGGATTATCCGACTGGGCCGCCAGGTCTAGTCGGGGGGTGTCCCTCCCAAGGGAGACTGGGGCAGAGACTGGAGACTGGGAGACTGGGGCAGAGGGGCTCTGCCCAAGGAAGACGCAGTTTGCCAGCAGGGAAATGAATTAGCGGAAGATATAGATCGCATGGGGTTAGCCTTACAGGGAACCGCCACATGCGGAGCACCTACCCCAGAACCGGGCTCTTAGTTAGCACGTGTACTGGGCCAGCAGCGAGTCTATCCGAAAACTCGACTGCCACAGGGCTCGGAGGAAGTCAACCAGGGAACAACTTTTGTGAACACTACTGGGAATTAACAGCGCACGTCTTCAGCTCAAAAGGAGGTGGAAGGCGCTATGTGCAAGCGATACACCCGGCCGGCTATCCCGGGCTTATCTGCTTAGGTTGCGTGCCACTACCTGGGACAAAACCGGTTCCACCCGGAGGTTGTAGAACCTTGCAAAGGTGTTGGGTGTTGCCCAGCCCACTGCTCTACAAATGTCTGTTAGAGAGGCACCTCTGGCCAGGGCCCAAGAAGCCGCTACACCACGGGTAGAATGGGCTCGTAGCCCTACCAGGGGCGGCATGTCTTGGGCGAGATATGCCATAGATATGGCATCAACAAGCCAGTGGGCGATCCTCTGCTTGGAGACAGCGCTTCCTTTCCGCTGTGCACCAAAGCAGACAAAGAGCTACTCAGAGAGTCTAAAGCTCTGCGTGCGATCCAAATAGATGCGCAAAGCACGCACCGGACACAGCAACGCCAGGGCTGGGTCTGCCTCCTCCTGGGGCAGCGCTTGCAGGTTCACCACCTGGTCCTGGCCTGGCGAACTGAATCGCGTAGCCGAGTCGGACGGTCCGGATCAACCACCGCGATGGATTGGGAAGCGCAAGCCATGCGTCCAAATTCCGTGCGAGAGGGACCAAGGGGACAATGTCGTCGGACATACCGGCAGGTGGGGCCTCATGGCGGGGCGGAGCGCGAGGTGCCACAGCACATCTTGGCCGTGCTGAGTCTAGGGACATCGAACCACATACCTGGCTCCTTGTGACCACCCCCGGAACAGTCTGGGATGGGGAGGAAGAGGCCTGTCCTCACGACCCGTGGAGGCTGTCACACCGGGGGTGGATTTGTGCCACAGCTGGGCGCTCAGGGGCGGAAAGGGCACCGCTGGAGCGCCAATCCTGCAAGATAAAGCCCGTGGACGTAGTCGTGGTGACGACTGTACACACCGGGTATGTGACCCAGGGAGGAAGGAAGCCGCTCTTTTGTTGAACTGTTGTGTACCGCAGCCACTTGGGTGTGCGGCGAAATCAAACAAAAAGGCAACAAAAGATTTTCCACCCAGCCCTCCACCGGGGGATGGAGTGGTCTTTCTACCAGCGCCAGGTGAGTGGGTTCCGTCGTCCCTGGGTTGCCCGTCTCAGGGGCGCTTCGAAGACCTCCGTGGGTTCTTCGGTGCAGGCTGTGAGACGGGTGGCGTCGGCTTCCTGCGGTGGGCTCCACGCCGGGGCCGGGCCGGAGGGGCGGGCTGCGGCAGAGCCGGTGCAGTCACCGCAGGGGGACGCCCTTGGCGACGAGCAGACGGGGTGCGGGGTCTTGAGCCGCGCCGGGGCAGGATGTGCCGGATTGCCTCCGTCTGCTTCTTTACCGTCGAGAACTGCTGGGCAAAGTCCTCAACGGTGTCGTCGAATAGGCCCGCCTGGGAAATGGGGGCAGCAAGGAACCGTGTCTTGTCGGCCTCGCCCATCTCGACCAGGTTGAGCCACAGGTGGCGCTCCTGGACCACTAGTGTGGCCATCGTCCGCCCGAGAGACTGTGCCGTGACCTTCGTCGCCCGGAGGGTGAGGTCGGTCGCCGAGCGCAGTTCCTGCATCAAATCTGGGGCGGAACTACCCTCGTGCAGTTCTTTCAGTGCCTTGGCTTGGTGGACTTGCAGTAGAGCCATGGCGTGCAGGGCAGAGGCGGCTTGTCCAGCAGAGCTGTAGGCCTTGGCCGTCAGGCACGACGTGAGCCTACAGGGCTTGGAGGGGAGCTTAGGGCGTCCACGCCAGGTGGCAGCGCTCTGCGGGCATTAGTGCACTGCGAGCGCCTTATCCACTGGGGGAATCGCCATATAGCCCCTGGCCGCCCCGCCATCGAGGGTAGTGAGAGCGGGGGAACTGCGGAGTCGGGGTCGGGCAGTAAAAGGTGCCTCCCATGACTTCGTCAGCTCCTCATGCACCTCCGGGAAGAATGGCACTGGAGCGGGGCGCGGCTGGTCTGAGCGGCGCCGCGAGCCCAGAAACCAACCATCGAGCCGCGAGGGTTCAGGGGAGAGCGGAGGGTTCCACTCTAGCCCGACGCTCATGGCCGCCCGAGAAAGCATGTCCGTCATTTCGGCATCGGCCTGTAACTGAGCGACCGTCCCCGAAGGGGGAAGCCTAGCTGAGGCTTCTGCGTCCAACTGGACAAGCCCGCTCTCCGATGCTGCGCTCGAGAGCTCATCATCTTCACGGGCCTCGAACAAGAAGCCAGACTCGCCGTGCGACGAGCCGGCGAACTCATCCGGAAGCCCGATTGGGGCAGACGAGCATGCTGGGGAATGGGAGGTCCATGGGGGGATACCCTGCGGAGGCGATCTCATTGAGGTCCCCAAATCGCCCCCAGCGCCAGCCGCGCTGACCTCAAACCCATAGGTAGGAGGACCAAGGCGGGGAGCTGCTGGGGTGGCTTGCTTCCTTACGAAAGCAAGCCGCGACCGCAACGTTGCCATTCATAAACGCTGCCTCCGTGTGGGTCATGCCCAGACACGAAAGACAGCGATCATGACCATCCGAAGTTGAGAGAAAACGACCGCAACCAGGAATAACACACAAACGGAAAGGCATCTTTAGAAAGACGCGTCTTTAAAAAGACATTCTGTGTGTGTGCTCTTTTAGAGAAATATACTCTTTTAGAGGGGAAAAATGCTCTTTTAGAAAATATACTCTCTAGTTTTTCTGCTGAACCGCCCAGGGGCGTTCTCTGCAGTGCACCAGTGCAGAGGAGGGAGAAGCCGCTGAAATGCACTGTCAGATCCAGCAGAGGTGAATGAACAGTGCTATTCAGCTCAATGAGCATGACCGTTCGGCTCCGAAGAGAAAATCTGAATGAGTGGTTGCATACCAGCTCCTTTTATACCCGTATGTTCGGGGGAGTGGCATGCAAATACCACTCGCCAATTTTCATTGGCCTTTTATCAAAGACCAGAGGTGTCTCGGGCTCCCAAGAGTGACCCCTAGTGTCACTACATCGACACCAACGTCGAGTGAGTGAAAGATAGGGAACCATGGTACTCAAATTACTTTAAAATCCTTTATTATTCCATGACTGTAGACAAATTTGGGAGTATTATAAGTCTTGTCTACAGCCATGTGATAATAAAGGATTTTTTATTGTAAGGAAAATGCCATGGCTATTGGAATTTTTAGAGCAATTTTCACTGTTCAAGCAAGACTTTCTTTTTTAATATTCTGTTTATATTTAGTATAGGCAATATTAATTTTTGAACCAATAATTTTATTATTTGAATCAATGTGTACACTAAATGATATTAATATTTAATTATATATAAAATTATATTTATATACTGTATGTAGGTAGGTTACATAGCACTCTTCATGGGGTACAGAATATGTATGGTGGGGGCCCACATCAGTATTCTTTAGGCGGCCTAGAATTCCCTAGCTATGGCCCTGCCAAAGAGCATCTTGTGCGTTCATTGGAAGCAAAGAAATCTGACAGTCTGTACAAAGGAGTTAACATAGATGTAACAAAGTTCACAGTTAAGGGAAAAGGAGGAAGCAGCAGACGGCAAATCCAACTCATCGCGCTTTTCAGCAGCACACTCAAAAATCACACTTTTCAGTGGACACAGTTCAGTACAGTCTCTGGGTGCATGTGGTAACTCTCTCCCCCTCACTGGCGTCCGGCTCGCTCTTAAAGCCCGTTTCCACTCTCACTGCAATGACTAACAGCTGTTAGAGAAAATCATTGCCAGATGATGATCCTTACCGATCTCGCTTTCCATTCACAAGCCGGCACTCAACCACGCCCCATCACCACAATACACTAACATATCCGTCCTTCGGATGAGACGTTAAACCTAAGTCCTGACTCTCTGTGGTCATTAAAAATCCCAGGACACTTCTTGTAAAGAGTAGGGGTGTAACCCCGGTGTCCTGGCCAAATTCCTCCCATTGGTCCTTATCAGTCATGGCCCCCTAATAATCCCCATCCATTAATTTGCTATATCATTCTCTCCTCTCCACCAACAGCTGGTGTGTGGTGAGTGTACTGGCGCACTATGGCTGCCATCGCATCATTCAGGTGGATGCTACACACTGGTTGTGGTTGAGGAGATGCCCCCGCTACTATGTAAAGCGCTTTGAGTGCCTAGAAAAGCACTAAATAAATGTAAGAAATTATTATTTATTATCATTAACATGCTGGATGTCACAAATTTGCTTATTCAATCAACGACCAATGTAGCAGCTTCATGTAAACAAACCTTAAACTGCCTCTAACTGCCTCTTGTGACTCATCTCTAAAAAAACAATCCAAAAATTCTTGCATCTTGACTTTTCTTTTGATGAAGATTCAAAGACTTACAAAGAGCAAAATATTGAGTCATACAAGACATACAAGTTAAACAGTAATAGACAATATAAAACGATAAACAACATTAGACATAAAAAAAGTGCTCCAAACTCACCCCCTCCTTCCCAGTGAGCATGTACCAGCACAGTTGTTTTAACCCCAAATTGTGACTGACACACATCCTTCATTGTGTGTGCACGCATATTTGCATTGCTTTAACCCCTCTTTGTAAGTCCTGCCTTCTCGCACACCAATTGGTCGATTATAAGAGGCTTGCAGCATCTATTGGCCAAATTCCTGCCTGTCAATCTCTCCGCGAATGCACGAAGCGCTGTTGTGTTCGGCATCAAACAGTTGCTTGACAGTAGCAGTACTTTTTGCGACCATGTAAAATTGTTATCACATTGCTTCATTTTCATGGCCATTCAAAATAATAGTAATAGCAAATTAAGGTACACTCATGGCATCAACTATTTTATTTTAGTACATGTACATCCAAAAGAATGTTGGAAATTTTTAATTATTTATATATATTTATGTTATGCTAATAGAGTGTCTTTTTTTAATGTATTAAAGTTTGCATTCAGAGTAACACTCTTTTGAACCCTATTATTGCAAACCCCCCCCCCCCCCCCACTTGGCACACTTTTTTGGAAGTTATTGCATGAAAGTGACCTTTTTATGCATGCTGCTATACCAACATATCAATGATTTATAATGCATTTGTAAATGGCAAATTGTGAGAGCAATGCAAAGTTTTACCCAGCAAGTTTTATTTTAATGAAGCTGCATCTCTTGCAGAGAATCCCAATCCACCTTTAGCACCACGGACAGCTCTGAAAAACACGGCAACTCTACCTGCTCGAAGGACAAGAGATCCGGATCTCTAATCTGTTTTACTGGAGAAAGAAATTATGAGAGTGAAGATGGAAATGGAGAAGTTAAGCATGGAAAAGGTGAAGCTTGAGCTCGAGAAACAGAAACTTGCCTTAGAAATCCAGCTATTACAGCGAAGGGCCAGCTACACAATCGAAAATGACTGTGTTTTTATAAACAACTAAATAATCCCAACACCCCATTAATCTAAATAAATATACTGTAAATCCCTGAATAAACACAATTTAATCAATAAATAATTTATTTACAGGCTGGCTACAGAAATAATATTCATCAAATTAAAAATAAAAACATTATGCCTGCAATCGTTTTACACAGCTTGACATTATTATTCACTTTGCTTATGCTTTGCGACAATAAAAAAATGTGAAATGTTGATGTAACAAAATTATTAAAGATGATATTTCTCTTTCATCCAAAAAACAAAAACAAAAAAAAAACATTCTTTTTACAATTCTTTTATAGATTGATCAGTCGAATTATATTTCTTCTGATGAGAAAAGCCGTCACATCCTCCTCTGCGGCTTGTTCTCTGATATGTTCCACCTGTGCCTCCACTGGTCCCAAATCCTCCATTGGGAGAGGCACACTCTTGGCTAGGCAAATGTTGTGCAGCACAACTGCTGCACACATTATGGTGCATGCTCTCTCTGGCTCCATCCTAATTTCACTGTGCAAGCAGTGGAATCTAAAAAAAAAAAGTAATTAATATGCCTACATGCAGTAGCTATGCATCATCCCATAACATTACTCCCTAATAACCAATACCAATTTAAGTGTAGGCTAAAATAAACAGGGGGTGGACATGTTTCATATTTAATATAAACATAAGCCACACACACCTGTGCTTGACCACACCTATGCAGTGCTCAATGATCGACCTCGTCCGTGAGTGCGTCCGTGAGTGCACGTTGTATTGCCTTTCCTGCTCTGTCTGGGGTACCATGACAGGTGTCATCAGCCACTTCTTTAAAGGGTAGCCACTGTCGCCAAGCATTATGCCAGAGAGCCGTCCCTCCTCACACACTCTTGCAAGTGCATTCTCCCTCAAGATGCTTGTGTCATGGGCAGATCCATACCACTGCGCCACCACATCAATTAATTTCATGTCTGCATCGCACACAACCTGAACATTAATTGAGTGAAAACCTTTCCTGTTTAAAAAAGGTACTAGTTTTTAGATGGGGCCTGGATGCGCACATGAGTACGGTGATAGCTTGTCAATTAATTCTAACAATTCAGCCCTGCTGAAATGAAATCTTTGAATGAGCTCTCTAACCCCATATATACACAGAGGATTGGTAGTCTCTCATTATTCTTTCATGCCTGAAAGCCCGCTGATCATGTAGCCTGTATATTAGTTGCGGCATTCTATCAACATTTTTATTTAGTTTTTATTGTCACTGGAAACTAGTCAAGACTTTTCACTTTACACCTACCTTTGATGTAGGCATAAGATTTAGTCCCATATGTAACACTACGCCTAGATGGTGCAACAGGTATAAATTCTACGAAAGACTTAAGGCGCATTTTACATCCAGCCTAACCTTACAACTGGGTGTATGTCCAGCTGGTGCAACTGGCCTCAGCCCGGGGCCACGTCCTATCTAATCGCATGTGTTTATGCAAATTATTATTGTGATGAGATCTGCGTCCTATCCAATTGCATGCATTTATGCAAATGAGTCTCCTGACGAGATCTGCGTCCTATCCGATTGCATGCATTAGGCCGTAGCAGAAAAATGCAGTGAGCAGCAATATAGATACTGGCATCTTTTGCTAAAATACACTGCAGAAAACAAGAATGAAGCAAAGTGAACTTCATGTGTCTGAAATGAATCCGACCGTTCAGCAAAACCAGGTTTGTGACAGGACAACGTGCTTCCACAGTGCCTTTTTCCATCTAAAATTGCCTTTATTATGATCAGCATGTTTAAAGTCTTTCACAAACGTATTATTTTTGTGAAAATTAATCAAAGGTGTCATCATCTCTGGCATAGATGGTAAGGAAAAACAACAAGAAATTTGATATTACTAGTAATGTAGTGGAGTTCTCATGAGAATGTTTCCATTACTTGATATTTATATTCCATTTATAGGCCTAATTAACTTTAGCCAATAGTATTTTAAGCTTTACTATTGTGATGTACATTGTTTGTTGTTGGTAGATTTTAATTTTAAGGAAAATATAAAAATGGTCCATTTAGACTTGTACATTTTCCACATTTTCTCTCGGGGGTACCCCTGAACCCCCATAATGTATCTTTCTTTAGTCACAAGGCCTGCTATGCCCCATGGATATCTAAAAATATTCAAACACAAATACTGGACTGCTGTCATTCAGCATCAAAACAAACAGTTGATTTAATCTTTTAATATTCATATCAAAGTACACTCGGTTGATAAACTAATTTAAATATTTTAATCTTTTGATAGAATATTCCCCAAACCTCACAACTTTGGCTTTGTCTCTGGGGACCCGATGTCATAATCCTTGCCTAATTTTGAAGAGACTGTTTTGACTTTATGATTTGTTATTTTATATTTTACAAAGTAATATTGCTGCCAACTTGTAAATTTATAATAACTATTTCAAAAAATTGATTAAGCATAACTTATGTCATTTCATAACTACAATATACTGACTACTGACACCATGTAAGCTATTGTCCGTACCTTTGCTGGGAAGGAAATATAGAGATCAGACCTCTTGGAACTTTAATTGAATACCCCTGTTATAGTGTAAATTTGCCAGCTCGTTTCAGCTAAGAAAGCCTTCATGAGGGTACAATTCCCCAGTACAAAGAGGAACAATATAGTTGTGGCTATCAATGAAAACTTCAAGTACTGATAACAAGTGAGAGTGGCTCATAATCTGGCTGTAAGGTTGTCAAATATTCTGATGAAGTAAAAAATAACCAACAAATAGAATACTTAAACAAATCAACAACAAAAAAAGAAATACACACATACTGTATATCTGGACCAAAAAAAAAAAAAAAAGAGAGAAGATTTATATATATATATATATATATATATATATATATATATATATATATATATATTATATCAATTCATATCAGTATTTGTAAGAACCTCCAAAAAAGGTGTCAAATCTATTTCTTCATTAACTCCAGGCAACGTTGTGGCACGGTAGACGTTTTAACCACCTCTTATCGAACATGGGATAGATTCCATTCCGAAGTCACTCGAAGGGAGCTATCACTGCAATGGCCAGCTTCCTTAAAATGATTTTCCGTTAGATATTCTAAATTGGAAGTACGAATGACATATTTGTGTTCAGCCACTCTCGTGTAAAAATGACCACATTGCCATTCCTTTTAGTGGAAAACATAGGAAGAATTACAATTGATGAAAGACTTGGGGTGTATTTTGTTTGAGAAAACATCAGTATATCCCAATTACTGTAGATTTTAGGATTTTTTATTTGTGCTGATTCACAATTATAGGCTGTCACTAAGTGCAGAAAATTAATCGAGTGCTGTTGTTTTCAGTAATTGCTTTCTGTTCATAGATCTGACCATTTCAGTGGTGAATGTAAGGGTCTGTGAATCATATCCCTTCTGATGGAATCTATGAGACATTTCATTCAGCTGACTTTCAAAATCATGCTCAAAATCACAAATTCATTTCAAATCTTTAAAACTGGCCATATGGTATATTTTCAGTCAACCAAGACAGATGGAAGCTGTTGGTTCTGGGGATAGTTTTATGGTCCGTTGGTTTTATGAAAATCAAGGTATGTAAATCACCATTAGGATTTCTGATTATTTTCAAATCAAGAAAATGCATCTCAGTAAATGAGTATTCCAAGCTCAGTTTCAAGTTATTGTTGAGACCACTAACCATGCAATTTTAGCAGGAAGATGTTGGTCGAGGAATAAATAAACCTCTCTTCCCACAATCATAAGAATGAGTTTGCATAATTTGGCACAAAACAAGCACCCATGGTCGTTCTCTTCACTTGTATGTAAAACTGGTCTTGAAATAAAAATAAATTGTTTATCAGTCCACTCAGATTGTAGAATAAAAGCAGTAGATTGCATATTTTCAGGAGGACCTGTGCTCAAGAAGTGTTCAATGGCTTCAATCCCCTCTGCATGGTAGACAAAGGTTCTACATCCATTGCAGAGAGAAAATCCTATACTGTTTAATTTAATTAATTCTGTTGAGCAGATAAGTGCTGTCCTGAATGAAGGATCGAAGACCAGGCACAAAAGGTCAAGGAAAAAGTCAACATACTGAGATGCTCAGTCAGAGTCACTGGCACTGATTATTGGCCTACTTGGTGGAGTTTCTTGATTCTTGTGAATCTTGGGCAACATGTTACTCAGACCCTGCTATGTTGTGATATTGACACACTTTTACTCTAATGCACCATTTGAAAAATGATACATTTTAATGCTTGCATTACAGACTCACCTATATACACACTTATTACAATGTGGTTAGTTTGCACATTAGCACACATCATAGAGCATTGAACTTTAAACTCGGAAGACAAGAGCACAGCCAAAACACAAGTTGAACACAGAAGTCGAAAGTGTCATAGAATCGACATGAAATGGCATGATTGCTTCAGAAAATGTGCTTTTCATGTTGCTTTTGCATTTTTGCATTAATTATCGGTTAGGTTTAGGTGTCAGTTAAAAGTAAAACCAAGAGTTTGGTCATAAAACCAACGAACCGTAAAACTTTCATCAGAGCCAACAGCTTCCATTCACCTTGATTGATTGAAAATATACAAATTAGCCCGTTTTAAAGACTTAAATGAATTTGTGATTTTGAGCATGATTTTGAAAGTCAGCTGAATGAAATGTTTCATAGATTCCGTCAGATGGGATGTGATTCACAGACTCTAACATTCGCCACTGAAATGGTCAGATCTATTAACAGAGAGCAACTAATCGTGTGCACTTAGTGACAGCCTATAGTCGTGAAGCAGCACAATTGAAATAGAAATCTAACTGGGATGTTGTCAATAGTGATAGTGCTCTTTTTGCTGTTTCTCATCTACAGTCAGTTACAGACATGCACCTACTATTAGGGATAAGTACAGTACAGGTACAGTAGTTCATTGCTATCTCTCTGCTCCTGAAATGAGAACATGGTTGAGGCCCTCAGCAGGCCATCATAGTTGTGGGGATTGCAATCACGGCAGTAACATGGTTAAAACAAAAACTTTTACTAATGTTTTCTCAAACAAAATACTCCCCATCAATTCATTAATTGTAATTCTTCCTGTTTTCCACTAATTGTAATATATATATATACATATACATATACATATACATATATATGTACACAGTTGTGCTCAAAGGTTTGCATACCCTTGGAGAACTGGTAATATATGTACCATTTTAAAAGAAAACATGAGTGAGCAGGCAAAACACATTTCTTTTATTTCTTATGGGATTCATATTCAACTGTAGGTTATAACAGAATGACACAATCATAAAACAAAACATGGCAAACAAAGAAAAAAAGAAATGACCCCTGTTCAAAAGTCTGCATACCCTTAGTTCTTAATACTGTGTATTGCCCCCTATAGCATAAATGACAGCATGCAGTCTTTTGTAATAGTTGTCTATGAGGCCACAAATTCTTGCAGGTGGTATAGCTGCCCATTCGTCTTGGCAAAATGCCTCCAGGTCATGCAAAGTCTTTGGTCGTCTTGCATGAACCGCACGTTTGAGATCTCCCCAGAGTGGATCGATGATATTAAGATCAGGAGACTGTGATGGCCACTCCAGAACCTTCACTTTTTTCTCCTGTAACCACTGGAGGGTCAACTTGGCCTTTTGCTTAGGGTCATTGTCATGCTGGAAAGTCCAAGGGCGTCCCATGCGCAGCTTTCGTATAGAAGAATGCAAATTGTCTGCCAGTATTTTCTGATAACATGCTGCATTCATCTTGCCATCAATTTTCACAAGATACCCCGTGCCTTTAGAGCTCACACACCCACAAAACATCAGTGAGCCACCACCATACTTCACAGTGGGGATAGTATTCTTTTCACTATAGGCCTTGTTGACCCCTCTCCAAACATAGCGCTTATGGTTGTGACCATAAAGCTCTATTTTGGTCTCATCACTCCAAATTACAGTGTGCCAGAAGCTGTGAGGCATTTCAAGGTGTTGTTGGGCATATTGTAACTGGGCTTTTTTGTGGCATTGGCGAAGTAAAGGCTTCTATCTGGCAACTCGACCATGCAGCTCATTTTTGTTCAAGTATCATCGTATTGTGCTCCTTGAAACAACCACACTGTCTTTTTCCAGAGCAGCCTGTATTCCTCCTGAGGTTACCTGTGGGTGTTTCTTTATATCCTGAACAATTCTTCTGGCAGTTGTGGCTGAAATCTTTCTTGGTCTACCTGACCTTGGCTTGGTATCAAGAGATCTCTGAATTTTCCACTTCTTAATAAGTGATTGAACAGTTCTGACTGGCATTTTCAAGGCTTTGGATATCTTTTTATATCCTTTTCCATCTTTATAAAGTTCCATTACCCTGTTACCATTACTGCTTCCCATGGCTCAGTATCTAGCCTGCTCAGTGCATCCATATGAGAGCTAACAAACTCATTGACTATTTATACACAGGCACTAATTGCAATTTAAAAAGCCACAGGTGTGGGAAATTAACCTTTAATTGCCATTTAAACCTGTGTGTGTCACCTTGTGTGTCTGTAACAAGGCCAAACATTCAAGGGTATGCAAACTTTAGATCAGGGCCATTTGGGTGATTTCTGTTACCATTATGATTTAAAAAGGAGCCAAACAACTATGTGATAATGAATGGCTTCATATGGTCACTATCCTTATATAAAATACATTTTTTTCGCATGATCAGTCATATTTTCAAAATCAATGCCAAAATTTCACAATTTCTACCAGGGTGTGCAAACTTTTGAGCACAACTGTATATATACACACACTGGCAGCCAAAAGTTTGGAAAGAAATTGGTACTTTAATTCACCAAAGTGGCATTCAACTGATCACAAAGTATAGTCAGGACATTACTGATGTAAAAAAACAGCACCATCACTATTTGAAAAAAGTCATTTTTTATCAAATCTAGACAGGCCTTATTTACAGCAGCCATCACTCCAACACCTTATCCTTGAGTAATCATGCTAAATTGCTAATTTGGTACTAGAAAATCACTTGCCATTATATCAAACACAGTTGAAAGCTATTTTGTTTTTTAAATTAAGCTTAACATTGTCTTTGTGTTTGTTTTTGAGTTGCCACAGTATGCAGTAGACCGGCATGTCTTAAGGTCAATATTAGATCAAAAATGGCAAAAAAGAAACAGCTTTCTCAAGAAACTCATCAGCCAACCATTGTTTTAAGGAAGGCTATACAATGATTGAAATTGCCAAAAAACTGAAGATTTCATACAAAGGAGTACATTACAGTCTTCAAAGACAAAGGACAACTGGCTCTAACAAGGACAGAAAGAGATGTGGAAGGCCAGATGTACAACTAAACAAGAGGATAAGTACATCAGTCTCTAGTTTGAGAAATAGATGCCTCACATGTCCTCAGCTGACAGCTTCATTGAATTATACCCTCTCAACACCAGTTTCATGTACAACAGTAAAGAGAAGACTCAGCAGTGCAGGCCTTATGGGAAGAATTGCAAAGAAAAAGCCACTTTTGAAACAGAAAAACAAAAAGAAAAGGTTAGAGTGGGCAAAGAAACACAGACATTGGACAACAGATAATTGGAAAAGAGTGTTATGGATCTTAACCCCACTGAGCATTTGTGAGATCAGCTAGACTGTAAGGTGCGTGAGAAGTGCCCGACAAGACAGCCACATCTATGGCAAGTGCTACAGGAAGCGTGGGGTGAATTGTCACCTGAGTATCTGGACAAACTGACAGCTAGATTGCCAAGGATCTGCAAAGCTGTCATTGCTGCACATGGAGAATTTTTTGATGAGAACTCTTTGAAGTAGTTTTAGTATTTTTTATATATTTTTTTTTTAAATTTTAATAGTAATTTTTCACATTATTAATGTCCTGACTATACATTGTGATCAGTTGAATGCCACTTTGGTGAATAAAAGTACCAATTTCTTTCCATAAGAGCAAAATTTGTACATTATTCCAAACTTTTGGCCCCCAGCACAATAAACAAGCACATTCAACAACACTCAACAGCCTGGCTTTTCAGCAGTCATTGTGACACAGTGCGTCTCTCTCTCCCCGTCTGCTGCTGTCTTCTCACCTTAAATACTCCCACCATTCCTTCCTGGAACACGAGACTGGTGTGGCGCACAGGTAGAACTCGTTTACCACTTATCTCTCTACGCCCTGCTCGCCACATACCCCCATCGCCAAACTCAGGCCTGGGAGTCACTGGGCCTGTGACTTACTCCCCCCCCCTTCTTGAGGTGGAGTTTTGGTGCAGTGTCTCGGCCGCCGCGCTGCAGAATAGCTTCTTGGAATAAGAACAGGATGAGGGAAAGGGAGGAGAGGGAGAAAGAGAGAGGAGAGAGAGATGGGCATGCCGGCCCCCGAACACACTGCCAAACAGTCCTCAGCCAGCTTTACTGCCTCCGTCAGCGACGCCGGGCAATGGCACTTGACTCCCTTCAGCCATCCCTTTTAGTCGTCGGCTGACGTACTGCTCCAGCACCACCAGATCGGGATTCTCCTCGGCGTCATGATCTTCAGCCAGCAGCAAGGACTCCATGACAGCCTCTGCCTTTCCTATGAAGAAGGAAGTGAGAGCAGAGAGAACAATCCACGTAAGACTTTCATGCCACACTTTTCAGTGTGCATCAATGTATAAACATGCTTTTCAGCACAATAAACAAACTCATTCAACAACACTCAACAGCCTTGCTTTTCAGCAGTCACTGTGACACAGTCACACACACAGCTTGAGACCAGTGTGGTGCACAGGTGGAACTCGTTTACCAAATTGTCTCTCCAGCCTCGCTGTGCCCCGATGCTGCTCGGCCATGCCCTGCTCGCCACACTATAGATAGATAGATAGATAGATTCACATTTATATTATATTATGTATACATTTATTTAAAAAAATAGCATCAAACATATTTACATACATAAAAGCTTATAATACACTTCTGTTAAAAACATTTGGCATAATGTTAGTGGACATTTCAGGTGATTAAAGCTGCCAAATATTTACAGATGCAAAAATATTAACAGAACTTCAGCTAGAAGGTAATAATGTTACTTAACCAATCTGATGTGGTTGTTGCATTTTCATCAGTGGACCCTCACAATGAAATGCATGCTGTTTTTTCTTCAATCATCGGATAGGATCATAAGCAGAGAACATGAAACATAAGTACTGTCGCTCATATGTCACATGTTTTAAAAATGCACTTTTTTTTAACATTTTAAAATATGTTTTCACTGTAATGTTCTAATTGCAAAATAGACTGCAGAAGATGAAAGTTGAGTTTTTAAGCTTTAATTTGATACCAAGTTTGTGAACACTGATGAAGTTTTTGATATAAAACAAAGAATTTGTTTTATAGCCACACTCAAACGGTCCACCTGTTGGCCAGTGACAGTTAACAGGTTTACAAGGGGCATGTTAGACGGCCTCTGTAGCACCCCATTTTCTCCTACAGTCACCAAAATTGGTATAATATAGTTCTCATCAAGCCGGACAACTTTCATAATTCTAGTTATTAGCTCCGCCCAACAGGAAGTTGGACATTTTGGATTTTTTTAAAATATTGCAGTCTCTGAACTTTTAAATAGTCCTCCTAGGGGATTCATGAGATGGTCACCACATTTAGACAGCATTATGCCAAAACACTGAAGATACTAAATTATGAACAGATTTTTGATATATTGAATGGTGTTGCTATGGCATTAATTAAATTTAATAGCATTAAATGGCGAAAAATGGGAAACAGGAAGTGTCTCGTATCTTCTGTGCAATATGTGATGTATGTTGGGGGCTAATCACATGGATTTGACTATTTTGGGTCACGGACATAGCGCCACCACCTGGCTGCAGGAAGTGTGGCTCTTACAACAGACTTTAAAATAGTCTGCTTATATTTACCCAAAATGCTTCAAAATTGTTTAGAATAAAATAAAAATGCCAAATGCATGTGTCCACCTTGCATTGTTTTCCGAAAGCCACTGGGTGGAAATAGACCGATGGTGCTTAGGCCCATCATCATTGCTTGCAGCTATATTATTTATTTTGAATTTTATCATAAAATTTAAATATATCAAAATCTTAAAATTAGGCATATATATTGAGTGCATTGAATTGATTGCGATCGACTGTGGTTCACTCTTTGGGATTTCGGAGTCCTCAGAATGACTTATACGGTGTCTTGGATTTAGGAGGTACTTTTAGCGTTAAAATACTTCTTGAATTACTCTTAGATTTAAAATTTATGAGTCCTAAAATTAGGAGTGAAATGTCCTCCATTTTTAAGAGTTGCTCCTAAATTTCAGAATTTCAGATGTTTAGGTGCTTACTAGACACTTGGATTTCCAGCAACTCTGCCTGTTCCACCAGTTCACTGTCCTCCTGCTCAGACATTTCAGTGGCCAAATCAGTGGTTTCAACAGCATCAGGCACAGTTGACTGAGGTCTTACAATTAAATCTGGGGAATGCAGACACAACAAATTAAACAAATCTAAACTACAACTATTATTAGTTTTACAACATAAAAAAACTTGTAATCATATTTCAATAATCTGCTTACTTGGTTGGGCAACTTGTGATGTAAACAGTTTTCTGACTGTTTTGTCAAGGCTCTGTGGATTCCGTGTTTTGCCAACCAGAAGGGAATGGACAGAAGAGAGTGAAGGTGAGGATTGTTTGGCACTGAAGGATCTCTGTAAATTGGGTATTTGCTGGAAGCTTGTAGAACCCATATTGTCTGTTTTAATACAAATGGTCTGACAACCCTCTGGGAAAAGTTTGATGTATTCAGCAAAGTCTGCTTTGTTAGCCTGGTAGTTTTTAGAGTCTTTTACTTCCGACGTTTCCCTTGTCATACTTGCCACCAAGTATTCAGCATAACCCAGTGAATTTTCAGCAACCCACTTGAAGGTCTGGCCTCTGAAGACTCCAAACTGCATTTCATGCTGCCCTAGAATGTTTAATTTAATGATCCGTTCTTCACCTTGGTGCAGTACAGCTCTTCTTTCAGACTCCAAGAGCTTTTCTGGGGACAGAGCTGAAGACCAATGTCTCTTTTTGTTCTCTTTCTTAATTTTTAGAGCCATAGATGAGTCACACATATTCAGACTCCCCTCAGATCTCCTTCTAAAGTGAGGCTCCATTTCTATAAAAGAAAATAAACCATTAATGCATACTGAGGTACTGTGTATTAATATACAGCACAAACATTCTGAATAGTATTGATGTTTACTGTTTACTATGTATACTGTCTGTTAACACTTTATAAGCTTTTGTTATCACTTTAAGGTTATAGTTACTACAATGGTACATATTTGCAGATCTTTTAGTCATTCAAGTGCTACTGTTCTTAGCCTTTTGATAAGTATAAAATTCACACATGTGAAGAATATATGGAATGCATTAAAGTAATTAACATGTCATTAACATTGTGGTACTCATAATTCTAATTATATTGATAAATAGTCATATTACTTAACATTTGTTTGTTTTCATTACATTTGCAGTTTGTTAAAATAAACACTGTTGTTTTTAGAAAACAATCATTAACACCTTCTCAACATACAGCAGAGATGCAGTGAAACAACTGTTCCAGTCAAAGAAACATTAGTGAAAGAAATCTTCAGCACAGACAAAACAGTAGAAATGTACTAAAATATAAAATTGTAATGGTAACAAATTATCATAATCATGCATATAAATGAGCAAACACCAACAAGCACACAGACGGTACATAACTGTGTGTACTGTTATTGTATTCTTACAACTAATAATGTATATACTGTAAGTAGTTCAAACATTTTCCTGTATTAGGGTACAACAGGGCTAAAGGCACACCCTAAGGAACTTAGCCTTTGTTTCTAATCACAAAGTGTATAAAGATTCAAGAAATAATTTTATTTGTATTGAATATTAATGGAGGAAAATGATTTATGTGAAAAGAAATAAAAACAGAAGGTTGTTTTGAATAAAATATAAAAAAAAATTTAAAGTGGCATTTGGGGTCAAATTAGTTAATGGGGCAATAGTTATAGGGCGCAATTAGTCAACTTATGCAAATACTTTTGGGACAGCAAGATGCTTTTTGAGTAACAAATTAAGATATTGCTTATTTAAAATGACCACTTAAGAAAAGGGTTCGTTTCTTGTTAATTTCAATCACATTTAACATTTCATGACATCTCAAGTATTCTACAAACATATTCATCTCCATTGTGATTGGATCAGTCAATGTGAGCCCACTTTGAACATTCTTCATAACAAATCTATTTACCCCTCTAAAGAAAAATAATGTGTTTCCTAAATTGACCAAGGATCAAGAAAACTCTCTTCACTCAGATATTACTATGGAGGATCTTGTTGAGGTAAGGCACCGGGGCCTGATGGTTTTGCTGCAGAATTTTTTAGATCTTTTGTCACAGAACTGGCTCCATTGTGTTAGAAGTTTACACAGAGTCATTAAAGAAAGGTGAACTATCGCCAACCATGACGCAAGCCCTGATCAGTCTCACTCTTATGAAAGATAAAGATCCAAATGAATGTAAAGTTATCATCCAATTTCGCTGATCCAGTTAGATGTTAAAGTATTGTCTAATATTTTAGCTAATCATATAAACAGAGTAATTACATCTTTTATACATATACTGTAGATCAAGTGGGGTTTATTTGTGGTTGTAGCTCTTCTGATAATATTAGATGTTTTATAAATATTATGTGGTCTGTAGCGAATGATCAAACCCCGACTGCTGCTATCTCACTTGATGCCGAGAAGGCATTTGATAGGGTGGAATGGGATAAAAGGAAGTTTAGTTAGAGTTAATTTTGACCCATTAATGAAAAGGTTCTTGTGCGATGATGATAGGTGGGATTCACTACATTTGTCTATGGCTGGGAATGTCAATGTTATAAAAATGAATTTTATCCCCAGATTCAATTATCTACTGCTGTCTCTCCCTCTAGAAGTTCCTCTTTATTATTATAAACAATTTAATAGAATATTTTATTTGGAATGGTAAACGACCACGGTTGCATTTCAGTAAGACCAATTGACAAAGGAGGTTTAGGCCTCCCCAAACAATTTTTTATTACTCTGCTTTACTCTTAGACACATGGCCCATTGGTCTCTTCCACCAGAGAGAGCCCCTCCTAGGTACAACATTGAACAAGCAGTCCTTGTCCCAATCTCACCATTGCAAAGTCTTTCTATTAAATTGCCTAGAGAAGCAAAATGCATCCTATTATTTCACATTTACATTCAGTATGGACAAAGGTTTCTCACATGTTCAATTCCGATACTTACCTAAATGTTTCCTCAAGTATATGGCTGAACCCCAGATTATGTATTAACAAGTCCCCCTTTTTCTGGAAAGAACGGATCAAGAGGGGTGTTGCTATGTTTCTTGACCTTTATGAAAATGGAGCTTTGAGATCATTGAAAATATAATGCAGCAATTTGGGATTTCTAGGTCTCAATTTTCAGGTATTTACAGCTGCACCATTTAAATTGTACTATTTTTGGTGGTAGTACACAGCCCCCTAAAGCTGCAGACATTCTCTGTATGGTGCTCACAGCCTTTGGAAAGGGTCATGAAGCATAAATGTATTACTCCTTGTTGATTCAGAGTTTGGGTGATGGAGCCTTAACAGCTCTTAAGAGGTTATGGGAAAGATATTTGAACTTGGTATTGGAGGAAGGTGAGTGGGAAAGTATTTAAAAAAATATTAGAACTATGTCTAGGGATGCCTTATTCAGTTTAAGATCTAGATGGTTTAGCCTTTGTTTAAAAGACACACCTACATGCTGGTGATGTCAGTTGGAGGACTGAGCCATAGTCCATGCTCTGTGGTTCTGCACTAAGATTCAAGAATTCTAGGTAAGAGTCCAGAATTTTATCTGTGAGGCACTAGATACTGAAATTTCATTCTGCCCTAGACTATGTATATTGGGTGATGGGGCAGCTCTTACAGTAGGCGACAAATATATAGAAAACAATGATTGGCAGAAAGATTATTCTTAGAGGATGGAAGTCAAAAGGCGCTCCCTCATTTCAAGAATGGTTCACTGAATTGGGCAGGGTGGCGGCATTTGAAAAGATGTCTTATAATCAGCTTGGCAGACATGATGTGTATGGAGGAAATGGGACAAATACTTGACCCTTCTGGAGGGCTCTCAGTGAGGACCATGTGGAGAATGTTTGTGGTTGAAATTGTAAATTGTATCCTTTGTGGAATTTTTCTTTTCTCCTTTTCTCTCTTTATTTGTTAATATATATATATATATATATATATATATATATATATATATATATATAATTTAAAATCTTCCAATTATTTTTTATTTTGTGTGTATACACTTGTTGAGTCATGTTGTTGAGGGTTGGGGGATATTGGTGGTTAAAAGGGGATACATGTTTGATTCTGTTCATGTATATTATCATTTATTTTATGTAATATATTAAGAATCTTGGCTGTTAGCCAGGTGGAGACAAAATAAGGGATTCAAGGGCTTGTTGAGGCCTTCAGCTCCACAGAAAAAGCAGTGCAGCCCATATGGGGATCAAACCCGCAAACTTGGTGTTATTAGCACTATGCTTTAACCAACAGAGCTAACTGGCCAACAACTTCTGTCACGGCTTTCTGAACATTCAGTAAAACATGACGAGATGTGATCCAAAAGGTTGTACTGTTTGTAGGCTGTCTGATGTGCTCAGGCCATAGAAGGGCCCTTCAGCAAAGACATACTTGCAAATAAATCCTTCAAGGTGAATGCTGGGCTCGTCCGAGACCTCCACCACCCAAATTGAGAATCATACCCCTAGACCAACGAGCCATCAGGTGCTACATATAAGGATCAACTGGCCACATAATTTAAACTGCACATGGCTTCAAATGCAAGGAGCACTCCGAAAACCATATTGTTTTTTGTTTTTTTCTCCTACACAATGAATGTTATTCCGGGGGTCTTGCACTTGTGTTCCGCTCCTTTGCGGACCGCATGCCAAATCCATTTACCTATTTAGCTTTATCTATCAATTGAAATGAGCAAACCAATAATGACCTATTCAACATACTTTATACTAGTACATAAATTAACATTAAAAAAGATAATTAAATGCTGTGAAGAGACATTGATCATTATTAGGTCAAGGTCAAGGTCAGGTTTATTTATATAGCGCCTTAAAACACCATGAGTGCTAGCCAAGGTGCTGTACAACAGACATAAAATAACACATCCCCCTACAATGAAAACCATTAATGAAAATAAAATTTTAAATAATTTAAATATAAATATAGGAAAAAATAAAATATCTAAATCAACATAATACAAAGCGTCACCAGACAGAAAATAAAAACATAATTGTACTAATGGTGCAAACAAGTTACAAATAAGCCTGAGAAAAAAAAAATGTTTTAAGAGATGATTTAAATGTAGATAGAGTAGGGGATGATCTAATAAAAAGAGGTAGGGTGTTCCAAAGCTTTGGAGCCCGAACTGAAAAGGCCCATCACCTTTGGTTTTTAATCGTGAATTTGGAACAGTCAGTAGCAGCTGAGAGGAGGATCTGAGCATTCTCTGAAAAGAGTAGGGATGAAGAAGATCCGAAATATAAGTAGGATCAAGTCCATGCAGTGCTTTAAATACATATACTAAAATCTTAAAATCAACTCAGTATTGAACAGGTAACCAATGAAGTGATGCTAACACAGGCGTGATATGCTCCCTCTTTTTTGTCCCTGTCAAAAAACGGGCTGCGGCATTCTGTACCAGTTGTAGACGTGAGAGTGAGGACTGGTTAATTCCGGCATACAGAGTATTACAGTAGTCCAGCCTGGTTGAGATGAATGCGTGAATGACGGTCTCCAAATCATTAAAAGTAAGAAAAGCTTTAAGCTTGCGAAGCCCCTTAAGCTGAAAAAACTGGCTCTGACTACAGAATTTATTTGTTTATTAAACTTTAATTCAGGATCGAAAATAACCCCCAGGTCTTTTTCTGGTTCAACTGGAGGAAATTATCAGCCATCCAGCCTTTAATGTCCTTTAAACTTGCTAACAAGGAGGAGACTGAATCCATACCCGATTTTAGAGGATAGAGCTGGGTATCATCAGCATAGATATGATAGGGGACCTTGTGATACTCAAATATAGAACAGAGAGGGAGCATGTATTAAGAAAATAAGTTTGGACCCAGAATAGAGCCCTGAGGCACCCCACAGGTAATGGGAGCTGCGCTCGATGAAAGTCACCAATTTCCACCGAAAAACTCCTATTAGTGAAATAAGACAAAAACCACTCTAATGCAGCATTACGGATACTGACCTCAAGTTTTAAACTATTTAGAAGGATGCGATGATCCACAGTATCAAAGGCTGCACTTAAATCCAGCAGTACTAGGATGGCACAGTTACCAGAGTCTACAGATAGTAAAAGGTAATTTACTACTCTTAGAAGATCAGACTCAGTACTGTATTTAGCTCTGGAACCTGACTGAAAAGGATCCAGAATATCATTTGAATGTAGATAAGGAGATAGCTGGTTTAATACAATCTTCTCCAATACTTTAACAAAAATGGCAATTTTGAGATAGGTCTATAGTTGTTGAGATAGGAAGGCTCAAGATTAGGTTTTCTGAGTAAAGGCTGGACCGTATCATGTTTAAAGCAGGATGGAACAATACTTTTCTGTAAGGAGCCGTTAATAATAGAGAGCACAGTAGGCGAAACAGAATCCAGTACGACCTTGAGCAACTTTGTAGGAATGAAGTTGAGAGAACAGGTGATTGATTTCATGCTGGAAATAATGCCCAACAACTCAGAGTGCGTTATAGAGTGAAAATTAGAAAAGCGGTTTTAGTTAACCTTAACTAATGCATTAAAGAATGTTATCATATATACCTTTGTTGAGAAATGTGTTAGTAGTATATACAGTATATATCTATAAATTAACATAAACCATGATTAATAAATGCTCTAAAAGGGTGTTATTCATCGTTAACTAATGCATTAACTAATGTTAAGATATGTGTTAGTATAAGTACTGTTTAAATTAACATGAACCATGATTAATAAATGCTGTAAATAAGGGTTGTTCATTGTTAGGTCATGTTAACTAAGGCATTAACTAATGTTAACAAATGCAACCTTACTGTAAAATGTTACAATTTTTTTTAAATAATGCTCGATGTACTTGGAAGAAGTAGAATAAAATTTAAAGTGACAGATCTCTCAGCACATATTTTTGTCAGATTCAACAACTTACAGTATTGTTTGTAGTAGGTACATTGTTTTTATTATTTTCTGACAATTTTTTAAAAACAGATACTGTATTAAAAAAATTAAATACAATACAATGGAAATATACAGTACAAAGTTACTACACTGTATAAAACTGAATGTTGTTACTGAAATTAGTTCTGTATGCTGGAAACATTGTGCATATTATTCTTGACTCCAGCTAAATAACAATGATATACTGTAGCTTCAAATGTAATACTGTTGTTGTCGATGTGTCATTTCCAGCAACATGGTGAATGTTTCAGTCTCAAATAGGTGATGTCAGTCTCTCTCCTTTCTTTCTGTGTCTTTAATTTCATAAACAAGTGGTGGCTTTATTTACACTAGCCATTTTGTAAAAAGCAGCTGACAGCTTGTTATTTTGCAATGATTTGTAAATGGTTGATGAATGTTGCACAAATAGTAGAAATGTCAGAAATGGAAAAGGTTAATAGACAGTTGAGATTTTCATGTGGTTTGATTAAATTCAATTAAAATGTATTTGTATAGCTCTTTTAACAATACAAATCACTCCAAAGCAGCTTGACAAAGAATAGAAGAGTGCCTTGCAAACCCCCCAGTGAGCGAGACAAAGGCTACAGTGACAGGGGAAAACGTTCTGTGCTCCCTGTCCACATGCATTACATCCTGCATCTGCAGCATTTAAGTAAAGAATGTTGTTTTTCGTCATTTTTGATCATATCGAAGCTTTTTAAAAAAAATTATTACAAATCCATATATATATATATATATATATATATATATAACTTCGATATGATCAAAAATGTTGAAAAACATATGACAAAATATTAGTTAACTTAATACAGTATTTTCATAATTTACCATGTTAGAAGGCCACCTGTATAATTAACAGTTTTAACTGAGCAAAATGGACATTATAACTGAAATATATACATATGAATTAGATTCAAATCAGAAACTAATTGAATCAAGCTTGTGAAACTGAATCGCGAAATCTGTATTAATACTCGGCCATAACAGGTACACAAACACACTATCTATTAATTCAAATTGAATATATATATATATATATATATATATATATATATATATATATATATATATATTGCCAAAATTACTAACCAAATAAATTAAGAAATGAACATAAAATTAAATTTTATGAAATTATGTAATGCAAATAACCCAGCTTTGCTTGACCTTTTGCCTAGTTTGTTTATGATCAGAATTTCTGAGATATGAATGTTTGCATTTGGAGTTCAGATTTTTTTCTGAATCTGAAAATTTGAATTTGTAATTCTATAATTTAAAATTTCAAAACAAAAAGTAAATATATTTGTTTAGAAACACAAATTTATAAAATATGCCACAAAAATCTTCAGTTTTGTTAAATGTCACATGTCTAGAATTCAAATAAAAAATTAAAATCACCCACACCTATAATATCACTTCTAAGGACATGGATTTATCCAGTGGAGTTGTATGGTTACTTTT